>NW_024754704.1:5575772-5915559 GCF_018991925.1 Homarus americanus
CTAGCTAGGATTAATGCTCCAAGTAGACCAGAATCCTCTGGCCCGATACAAGATAATGTTGCAAAACCTAGTTTGCCTGTTTATCGTGAAGGAGAAGACATCGCCTCCTACCTTGTTAGGTTTGAACGGGTAGCCGAGCTGCTTGGTGTGGACAAAGATAGCTATGCTGTAAGATTGGGTAGCCTACTGAGTGGTAAACCGGTACAGATTTATACGTCCCTGTCTGCCGACATCACTAGAGATTACTCTTTGTTGAAGCAAGCTCTCTTGCAAGGGTTTAACAAGACTTCTGATGGTTATCGCGTTCATTTCCGCAGAACAAAGATTAGGGCAAGGGAAACATACTAGCAATTTTCAATCCACCTGAGTCGTTTGTTCCAACAATGGCTAGAGGTGTCAGAGGTTGAGGAAACCTTTGTGTCTCTCACTAACTTCATGATATTGGATTAGTTTCTGTCTTCTCTACAGCGAGACCTGTGAATATTCATCAAGGAACACAGGCCACCGACACTAGGAGAAGCCGTACAACTTGCTGACAACTGGGCGTCCACTCGCAACTCCTACCCCAAGTCTCCCACTCCCCCAGTGAAGAACACTAAGCTTCCGTCCTCCAAGGAACTATTCCCAGGAGTAGAGAGGAGTAGTTCACCGGCTGTGCGGTGCCACAACTGCAAAGAAGAAGGGCACATTCGTTCTCGCTGTCCCAGGAATCCCCGAGCCTTCAAATCTACCGACATTCATCAGCCCTTCTACAAGGTCAGATTCTGTTTGGAAGACAGAAACTGCTCCCGTTATTGTGTCAGCGGAATGATAAATGGGTCTTGGGCATCTACAATCATGAAGGACACCGGTTGCTCGTGCATTATTGTCTCTGAGGAAGCCCTGCCTGACGCTGACGTCTCCAGCTGCTCGAAGGTTAGTGTCGCTGATTATTTAGGTTGTGTTGACCAGTTCCCTGTTGTTAGGTGCTACCTGCGTTGCCCCTATTTCCATGGGTGGTCTAATGTGGTAAGAGCGCCTGTCATGGGTTGCATTAGGCTTACCCACGCAACCAACTCCAAAGTTTGTTTTACTAGATATAAGACACCCGGCGAGGCATAACTGGGACATGTTTTTTCCATTAGTGTATGCTAGCCAGCCTTTAGGGGGCAGTGAAACAGTGTTGTACTGTTCATCGCTTCACACCCAAAAACCTCATTTTAAGTAGTAACCCCTTGCCCATGGGTTAGTTAAGAAGTCGTCTTGACTCTCTCCCTCCTGAAAGGGAGTGGGACACCACACCACACAGAGTCCTCCACCGCCACTCCGTCCTGTGGACAGTCGTCGACACGAGACTAAGCGTGTTAACCTTGGTTGTTATCCCCGTGGAAATATCACGTGTGGATGCCTGGTTGCAACAAGAGCAATCCAGGCTGGCCTATCAAACCTACAGTAAATGGTTAATCAATTCACATGGTTAATCAATTCACGCTTAGAGTTCTCCTGCACGACACCCGTCTACTGTGACCGTGATCGACACGAGACTAAGGGCCGTATTGATAGTCATTACGACGATAATGACGATCACGATCATCATCTCGATGATCGTGTGTCGGGATGCAACCACCCAACGCTGAGTGCCATATTCCTAGACACTTACATGAGCGTGTAAACACGGCAGCTCGTGTCGGATGGCAAAAAATTTTTTGGCCATGCGCTAGTGCCAAATTAGAAAGACGATTTAGAGAGATATTTAGTTGCTATTTTATACCAGCACAATAATATATTGTAAAATATATTTTTTTATAAAATTGAACTTTATTATCTGTTCGAAACAAAATAGATAATTTTTTCATCTGAGTACTTGGCAACAATGTTTGCGCTCGTGTTATCAAACATGGAGGTAGTAAGAAAACGTTCTGCAGCTCTGTCTGAAACCCAACGCATGGCACTTTTGCGCCATATTGAGCAAAGGTCAATCATTGAGGACAGGTCTACAAGCAACACCATAAATGATAGGAAAAGAAAGGCCTGAAAATATCAATTGTAAAAATTAAAAGTAAATAGATTTTTTTAACCAAAGAGTGGTGTTGTGTGTATCATTAAAACTGTGATGTAGCCGAGTATTGCAGAATTTTAGAGCAAATTATTTGTATTGATAGTAAGCTGTACTTAATCTTTATTTTATTAGTGACAGTAAATATTTAAGTTAAAGAATAAAGAAAATGAAATCTAATGCTTACTTATGTCGTCATATTTCTGCCTGACACACAAGACATTGTAGATCGTAAACCTTAGCTTATATTTTGTTGAAAATGAAAATTAACGTTTATACTAAACTATATTACTGGACCAAAAACTGTGATATTTTCCTTGCTAACTCAAGATAGAGTGAGCTCACTTGGCTTTTTTTTTTTTTAAGGGGATTAGCCCACCTGGGCACAGGTCAATGACCCACATCGGGGCCTGGGGGGCGAAAATTTAATAATAATAATAATAATTCATAGTAAATAAAATTTATAATTAAAAGTAAAATAAAATAATAACAATAATAACAACACTGTAATAATGATAATAAAGAAAAAATAATAATAATCAATAGTTAGAAATGCTATATGTACTGTATGTTGTGTTGTCAATAGTAAGAGAAACAATTGAGACCCTGCAATTGTGTGTAAATGAGGCAGAAAGTCAGATCATCAACCTGGGACTTGGTCACATATGGCAGCAGGGTCTACCATTAGACAACACATTATGCTGCCAATATCTTCCCAGGCGGTAGTACCTCCCTGTTTGATAGCTGCCTACTAACTACTTGCCTCATTCCGGAAAACATAAGTGAATTTCGTGGTTCAGATGGTTGAAATTTTATTACTACTACGACAAAAATATTGTATGAATGAATAAAGATAAGAAACATACCTTAAATGATAACAGAAGTAATTGTTAATTGAAGATGAGGCTCACAGCACAGACAACAGTCGGAGCTGTGATGTCAACATTCCAATAATGTTTCAAGTTCATAACAGTGTTGTGAAAGTTCATTTATCCGTATTAACACTTCTTTTAATTGTTCTTATTAAAAAAAAAATAATATAATTCGACGTAGACATCTGTAATATAAAGTACTGGAAGAACTTTCATAAAATATAATGATGATTATTATTTGTCGTAAGGCAGCTATCGGGTGGGGGTAGCCACCCGATGTTGTTTCCAACATTTCAGGGATATGCGTACGGTTCCCTTCCGATACCTCGATTATCGGGATGACTATTAATAGACCAGCACGAACACTATCAATTGGCATTGTGCTTCGTAATGACTATCAATCCGGCCCTAAGTGTGTTAACCTAGGTTATTTTCCCTGTGGAAATATCACGTGTGGAAGCCTGGTTGCGACAAAAGCAATCCAGACTGGTCTATTGCACCTAAATGGTTAATTCAAGTCATGCTTAACAGTTCTCCTTGCCGCGACAACCGTCTACAGTGACTGTCAGTGACGCGAGACTATGTGTGGTAACCCACGAGTACTTTTTGTTGTTATGGCCCGTGGAAAGAAGTTGTTGTGATGAAGCCTGGTTGCAACAAAAGCAATCCAGGCTGGCAGTAAATGTATCACTTGAAGAATTAAGGCTCTGTTAAGTCATACCCACAGTAGAGTAATCGCATGTTTCCCCAAGTTGAAAATTCTCTTTTAGAAGATTAATTTTATTACAGTGTGAACATGAGTGACTCATATATCCATGCAAATTGTAAATCATTGTATGGAAGCTTGACAAATAAATGTAAGTGCAATTATCTGCCCGTATCTGTGATCCTATCTTATTATTACTAAAGGTAATGACTGATTGGTTATGACAAAGTATAACCAATAACTTAGATGGATGTTGGAAATTAATGGAATTCATGAAATCATCATTTATCAAGTATAAATCATGGAATGTCGAGTGGTGGAGTGAACTTCTACGTAGATACGCCATAATCTCCTGTAAGTAACCAGTGTGAAGGTATCGAACTCTACGGTAAGAAATAAGAAATACGACATATTATTATCTTTATATAATATACTCTGACTCCTACCACCACCGATAATACAAAAACCATGACAGCGCCCATTAAATTCGCTCACGTTCTCATTGGTAATGTTCCCGGAGTTTGTGACCCTAACAACCCAGAACCCATAAAACTCTCCTCGCCACCTGCCGCCGTCGCCTCACCACCCTCACACGCCACCTCACCTCCAGCAAAGGTCCAAGCTGTGGAGAAACGGTCGGCGAAAGTGAAACGACTGCATCCCCTGGTTCTGCCGAAATTGCAGCCAGTGACTGTGACACCCAAAGAGTTCGCCAAGCTTCAAGTCTCGTGTACCACTCTGAAAGGGGTTAGGGAGAAGGTGACTTCCGGGAAGGAGGACCAGACTAGAGATGGGTCTGTTTACAAGTTTGTTTGTATTAATGGTCTGTTACATAGGTCTTGTGTGTCATCCAAGCAACCAGCCAAAGTAGGTCAGTTTTTACTGGTTGTCCTGCTGATAGTCGTAGCAACATTCTCTCTTTAGCTCACAAGAGCCCTCTAGCAGGACACTGTTCTCGTAGGAAGACTTATATGAAGGTTGCTGATCAATTTTACTGGCCAGGTATGGGAGCGTATATTAGTGGCTTTTGTAGGAGTTGTGATCAGTGCCAGCGTATGTTTGCCAAGGGTAGAGTCCGTCCTGTTCCACTTAAACCCTTACCCATCATTACAGAACCATTTTCTCGGGTCGCCCCAGATTTTGTTGGACCGCTCTCACCCTCTTCCTCTAAGAAGCCTAAATTATATCAAGCTAATTTGTTAAAGAAATATCATCGCAGAGCCCACATTAACTTTGCTATTGTTCTGGACGACATTACCAAGCTGGAGTCGGTCGAGGCACTACCCTGCAAGAGTTCGTGTAAAGTTCAGGCGCCAGACTCGGATGATCTCGGTTGTCAGTTACCGGGGACACCGGATGGTATAGAAGAATCCTCTACGACTGGCAATGGGCCCAAACTTAAACCTGGACTGGAGTGGATCCCACGTGCAGTTCCTTGATGCTCCGTTACGATATATGGACATCAAGTTACTTCTTAATTTTTTTTAATGTGACCATTCTTTATTTTGCTCTGTATATTTAACCCTTTGTTGTAGGATTGTTGTGTTTTGTTGTACTAATTTTAAGTTTTAATGTACCTTACAGTAGATTTTTGTTAGGGGAGCTGTGTAAGTGCTGTAACGAGCAGGATGGTTGTCCGCTGCTCGTTTACTTGTTCGCTGCCCCCACTATGGGGGGGGTAGATGGAGGTGAGAAGATCGCTGCTGCCTCGTCGCACACCAGACACTAGCCAGCCAGCACCACAGCTGCACTTTCCCCGCTGTTCGATCCAACACTGGTTGTGTACTCATCTGAAGCTCCTGGGGTTCGTGGGCTGATTCCCCAGTCCTTCATTATTCGGCTGTCAATCTCCGGACACCTACTCCAGCTACTACCGCAGCTGCCATGTCATCGCCACTTCCTCCATGCCCTATCCACCGTCGGTGCCCTGGCATCTCTCCTGTGTGCCAAGACATCGCCCACCAACGCCAGCTACCCTGAACCTTCCCCCTGAGAGCGGATGACCGCGTTAACAGAAATTCCACCGGGCTGCATCCGTAGAAAATATCTGTACTTTGTTTGACTCCCATATTTGTTTGTTTAATATTTGTGTGAGTGGTGTCAGAGTTTTGTATTATATTTTTATAGTAAAGAGATGTCAATCTTGAACGGTTGTTTGTTACCCCTTGGAAACCCATGGTTCTTGACTTTCCTTTTATAAGATCCTGATTAGGCTGGCAAGGGATTTATATCCCAAAGTCCAAGGCCTTTACAGATGGCAAGTAGGCAAGGTTGTGATTGCATTACTACTAATTTCACAATACAGTGGTCCCTCGGTTAACGAACGGTTCGATTAACAAAATTTCGGTTAACAAATTAGCCCCCATAAGGATCTTCAATTCGGTTAACGAACAAAACTTTGATTAACGAAATCCTTACGAAACACATTTTGTTGTGAGCTTGTGAGCATCAGCTGATCAGCTGATTGGCTAGTCTGCTAATACAGTAATCTGTTCTATGTTTACATTCGTTTCCAGTGGAGTAAATATCAAGAAGGTTGTGTTCTTGAATATTTTTGCATTTTTTATATAATAATTATTGATCATTCTAAAATTTAGCCATCCAAGCTCTGTCTACATAAAGTTTATCAACTATTATTTTTGGCTCAATATATGTAACTTTATTCATTTATTGAAACTCATTTACTTGCACACACTGTCCTAAGGGCAAAGCTGTACTGTACATGTAATCAAAATAATGTACAAAATGATTACTAAAATTTTTGTCTAGTGCAAACTATAGCATGTTTATATTCAATTTAATCAGTATCTTATATGAATTCCAGCAATGTAAATTATATTCTCCCCAGTCACTTCTATGACATTTCATAAGCAAAAAATAAAAACTCAATCTAAAGGTCATAAATAAACAAATAAATGCTTCACTAGAGCTTTAGCGCCAACTGTCAAACATGTCAGGGTTTAGTGATTTTACAGTATGTTTTAAGTTTTTATCTTATATAATATTACAGATTAAAGTTAGGAGAATATAATTTGCATTGCTGGAATCCTTGTAAGACAGCGAATAATTTGAATATAAACGTCATATAATTTGCACAAGATATAAAAATTAATCACCTGTATCACATTACAGTAGTGATTGAAGAGTTCTTGTGTAAATATATATATATACTGTATATATATATACAGTGATCCCTCAGTTAACGAGCGCCTTGGTTAACGAGATTTCGGTTAACGATTTACCTTCCGTAAGATTCTTAACTTTGGTTAACGAGCAATCCCTCGATTAACGGGTTTTTTACGAGCCGACTTCAACATGTTTTCGCTTGCATTTGGAGGTGCACCAGCTGTAGTATTAGTCCGCCAATACAGTAATCGGTTTTAGGGCTTAAGTTCCTTACTATTTTAGTAAATATCAAGAAGTTTATACTATTCACTAATTTTATAAGTTTAATATTAACTTTTTTAGTCATTTTAACAATTATTGAACATAATTGAAGGTAAAGAAACTAGTTTCTGGCGTGCCATCCAGCCTGTTAACACACCAGACAGGCGTTAGTCTCTCTCTGTATTCAGTGGAGGTAACATCTTGCTTGAGACTCTCTTCAACTAAATGCTTTTTTTCTGTGTTTCCAAGCAAATTATTGGTCATTTTTAAATTTATTTTACATATTGACAATATATAATGCAGTGCAGTGTTGATTTAAAGAAAATAATCTTGAATTACACCAAGAGAACTAAAATTTTATGGGTGAAATGGTGCCATGGGGTGACTTCTCTTCCACCCCAATGCCTTCTCTTCTCCCTTCTCCTCCACCCCCATTCTAATTCCCATCATCATCATCATCATCATCCAGGAGCCTTCTACATACACACCTCAAAGTAAGTGAACTTTTCTACCATTTTTGCTGAATTTAGGAAATTTTCGGTGAGCTGGAACCAATTACCCAAAAACCTATTGAAACAATGGTTTCGTTTAACGAACTTTTCGGTTAACGAACGACCTTCTGGAACAGATTGAGTTCGTTAACGGAGGGGTCACTGTACTGGCATTCTTATAAGATGGTGATTAATTTGAATACAGTTGTACCCCACTTAACGCGGTCAATTGAACCCAGAGGGTCCCGCGTTAAGTGAAATCCGCGTTAAGTGAACAACAGAACATATGGGATTAATTCCAATAGAAACCGGCCCGACCCCCAAACTCCACTTTTTGAGGGCACATACCTATGTTGTAGTAAAAATAACATCTTAATTTTATGATGGTACATGCACACAATTAATACTTAAGAGAAATAGAGAAATACAGTCGCCAAGTTAATGTCCATTCAAATAATGGACTCAACTCCCTCCCCCTCTCACACTACACTGCCGGCTCTTCCCTCTCAGAGAAATTTTTGGGGGAAAACCACTAAATTTTAATAAATAATACCTCAAACTAAAGTTAGGATAATACAATTGACATTGCTGGATTCCTTGTAAGACCAGGAATATTTTGAATATAAATGTCATATATTTTGCACAAAAGATAACATAGTTACCTAGAGAAAAATTTTATCTAAAATTTGTATGTTTAATGCAAAATATATGATGTTTATATTCAAAATGATCACCAAATTATAAGAATTCCAGCAATGTAAATTATATTCTGACCGGGTAATTTGTATGAATTTTATGAGCTAAAACAAATATCTTCAGTTAATAAAAAAATAATAATCTTCACGACACTATCTGTCAATCAAAGTACCCCACCTTGCCTCCCCCCCTCTTCCAACCGCGCGGTCAGTCCCAACCCTCCCCCCCACCCCCCACCAATCCTCCCTTCCAGAGTTTTTAACATTTAGTATTAAATAATACCTCAGATTAAAGTTAGGATAATATAATTGACATTGCTGGATTCCTTGTAAGACCAGGAATATTTTGAATATAAATGTCATATATTTTGCACAAAAGATAACATAGTTAATTTGAGAAAAATTTGTATCTAAAATTTGTATGTCTAATGCAAAATATATGATGTTTATATTCAAAATGATCATCAAATTATAAGAATTCCAGCAATGTAAATTATATTCAGACCGGGTAATTTGTATGAATTTTATGAGCTAAAACAAATATCTTCAGTTAATAAAAAAAAAAAATAATTCTTCACGGGGTAACAGATGGTCGGTCGGTCCCTCCCTCCCCCCCACCCCCCACCAACCGTCCCAAGGAGATGTGTGGGATAACCACTAAATTTTAATAAATAATACCTCAAACTAAAGTTAGGATAATATAATTGACATTGCTGGATTCCTTGTAAGACCAGGAATATTTTGAATATAAATGTCATATATTTTGCACAAAAGATAACATAGTTACTCTGAGAAAAAATTTTATCTAAAATTTGTATGTCTAATGCAAAATATATGATGTTTATATTCAAAATGATCACCAAATTATAAGAATTCCAGCAATGTAAATTATATTCTGGCCGGTTAATTTGTATGAATTTTATGAGCTAAAACAGGCAGTCAGGCAGGGTGGCGGGTGGGGCAAATCTAAAAATAGCGTCTCGTCTCGAGCCGGATACTCACCGCGTATATGTGGAAAAAATCCGTGTTAAGTGAAAGTTCAGCTCTGGCGAGGCACCGCGTATATGATAAAACGCGTTAAGTGAAACCGCGTTAGGCGGGGTAATACTGTATAAACATGCTATAGTTTGCACCTGACATAGTTTTTTTTTTAATTTTGAGTTTGAAATTGGAAATTGTAACCTAACCCCCGGGGTAATCCGTGTACAGTTAAAACCGCATAGGAAAATATGCGTAAGTTGCGAGTCTACTGTAAGTGGGTGTTGGCAACTTCGAAATATTAAAAAAAAATGAATATGGCAAGTCCCTCACAAATGTTAGGGGTAAGAATGGCAAGGTTTCAATACATAAAACTAAATACAGTACTGCGGACCCTCGACATAATGTAAATCAAGACTATAATTTTGACAAGTGTAGCACCCTTCTCGGATGGGTCCCACTGGTCGGGAAGGTTGTGGACCCTGGGGCCGACCTGATCATCATCAAGTTACTGGGGCCTCAACTGACGCCACCGCAGTTGCTAGGGGATCGACTTTTTTCACACCACATTTTTCCAACATTTGCGGCCTGATACAATATTTCTTCTGTGGAGCACCATCTATTAGCCTCTTCCCCCGACATCTTACTACTTTCCGAACTTCATCTGACCAAAGCAGCTTCACCCAAACCTTTTCAAGTCTCCAACTACAACCTTTATAACTCTTTTCGTTCTAAGGGAGGTGTATGCGCCCACTGCAACACACGTACACCTATAGCTCGACTCACGGATCTTGAATCTTCCCTTTATGATGTCATCTGGCTCAAAATATCTACCTACTGTGAGTATTTTTCTTTGTTTCCTATACTGTTCTCCCAACTCTACCAACTATTTCAAACTCTTTGACTATCTCACTTCTTACCATGAGTCGTTGCTATCCACACACCCCAACACCGAGATCCTCTACATAGGGGATTTCAATGTACATCACAGAGAGTGGCTTGGCTCTGCAAGGGACGACCCAGGTGGAGCTGAGGCACTCTCTTTTTCTTTACTTAATGATTTGGAACAAATAATCACATCCTACGTGCGTTCCTGATCGACACGATCAACTTTTTTTTTTTTCTTTTTTTTTTATGGGTATTAGCCAACCTGGGCACAGGTCACTGACCCACATCAGGGCCTTGGGGGAGAAAATGTAGTTGTAGTTGTAGTTGTAGTTGTAGTTGTAGTTGTAGTTGTAGTTGTAGTTGTAGTTGTAGTTGTAGTCACTGAATGCCGCATAGATCTGCGGCTCAACTAACTCAACACTGTTAGGATAGCTACTTACAGTATGTATTAGGATACTTAATGTTAAGGTAATAAAATGGTGGCAACGGAATGGCTATGGGGGAGGTTGGAGGCCATTTATAAAAAAGTAGTAATATTAAAAAAAATAATAATAATAATAAGTTATATTATATAAAAAAATTAATAAAAATACAAAATTAAACATTAAATAATTATAATTCATAGTAAATAAAATTTATAATGCAAAATACAAAATTAAAAATAAAATAATAATGATAATAATAGTAATAACACGAATAATAATAATAACGAAAAGTAAGTGAAACAATTGAGACCCTGCAATTGTGTGAAAATAAGGCAGCAAGTCAGATCAGCAACCTGGGACCTGGTCACAATTTTTGTGATGCCATAAAGCAGTAGGGTCTACCATGAGACAATACATTATGCTTCTGATCACAATCTTTTTCTATTAAATCAAACTGGGCATGACCACCTCCCCCACCCCCCTCTAAAAATCAACTATGGCACTATCGGAGGGCAAGCTGGCAATCCTTGCGAAAATTCTTTACCGACTTTCCTTGGGATGAATGTTGCTTTTCCACTCGGGATGCCTCAGTATGTGCTGACAGCATTGCTGGGGTTATACAGGGTGGTATGAGTGCATTTATCCCATCTTCTACCAAAACTTTCACATTACAATCATGGTTTGATCGCTCCTGCTCTCTTGCATGTAGGGAGAGAGATAGGGCATATCAAGCAATGAAACTATCTCCTTCTCCTATTACCCACACCTCTTTCATTACTTCTAGGAATCGTTGTAAGGCTAATCTTCATAGGGCCAAGCGGAATCTTATAAAAAGAAAGATCGCTGTCCTGACTAATTCTTCCTCTAGTAAATCCTTCTGGTCCTTAACCAAACACATCTGTAACAACTTCTGCACTCCTTCTTTTCCTCCTATCTTCCGACCTGATAACTCTATAGCCAACTCTCCCCATGACAAACCCAATCTCTTTGGCACCTTATTCTCCTCTAATTCCACCTTAGACAATTCCCACTCTTTCCCTCCTACCCCTGTTCCTCCTACTGAACCTATGCACTTTCTTATAATCTCCACTTGCAGGGTTGCCGGTGTGTTATCCAGGTTGGATGTGAGTAAGGTGTATGGACCGGACGGAATACCCCCTCGTGTTTTGAGGGAGTGTGCTGAAGCTCTGGCCCTTGTGCTTGCTCATCTCTTTCGCCTCTGCCTCAAAACCCAAACTTTTCCTTCTTCTTGGAAGCATGCCTCGGTTCAGCCCATCCCGAAGAAGGGTGACCATTCTAATCCCTCTAACTATCGCCCCATTACCCAACTTCATCCCTCTCTAAGATTTTTGAAACTATCTTAAACTCCCATTTTCTCTGTCACCTTGAACGCCATTCTCTTTTGTCGAATCACCAGTATGGCTTTCGCCAGGCGAGAACTACTGGTGATCTGCTCTCCTATTGCACTCATCTTTGGTCATCTTCTCATAGGGATTATGGGGAAACTTTTGTCGTGGCCCTTGACATCTCCAAAGCATTTGACAGGGTATGGCACAAGTCTTTGCTTTCTAAATTTCCCTCTTTTGGTTTCTCTCCCCCACTTTGTTTTCTAATCTCTAGCTTCCTTGAGAACCGATCCATGGCAGTTGATGTCGAGGGATCAATTTCTCCCTCTTTCTCTACCAATAGTGGTGTCCCACAGGGTTCTGTTCTTTCACCTACTCTCTTCCTTCTTTTTATCAATGATTTAACTTCACACTACAACTAATTCTATCCATTCTGATGCTGATGATTCTACTCCTCACTCTTCTTAACTTTTTCCCCTACCCCCTAACTATCAAACTAGATCTGTTTCTAGAGCTGATATAACATCTATCAATGCGGATCTGTGCAGCATCTCCGAATGGGAAGGTAGAAATTTGGTTTAATTCAATAGTAATAAAACTAAGTATTTACCAATTGCACTTTCTAAATTAGTTCACCTCCCACCAATTACATTTCAGGATGCTATCATTCTGCCAAATTCTAAAACAGATATGCTAGGCCTCAACATTTCCTCTAATATGTCATGGAAACCACACATCCTCAACACTGGTGAAGCTGCCTCCCAAAAGCTGGGAATGTTGTACAGATGCCGTAGCTACTTCACTCCTGAGCAGTTGCTTCAAGTATATAAGAGATTCGTTCGTCCTAACTTGGAGTACTGCTCTCATATTTGTTCGTCCTGACCTGGAGTACTGCTCTCATATCTGGGGTATCTCTTCTTCTGTCCAACTGTTAGATTGGGTGGAATCAAAGGCATTCCGTCTTATTAACTCTCCTCCTTTAGTTGACAATCTTTCTTCCCTTTCTCTTCGGCGCAATGTTGCTTCACTCTCTCTTTTACAGGTACTTTAACGGGCAATGTTCAGTGGATTTGGCATCCTGTGTACCGCCGGCAAGGCCGTGGGCTCGTAACACATGTCCTGCCCGCGGTGCCCACCGTTTCTCTGTGGATGTCGGTCATACTAGAATTACCCGTCATAGTGCATCCTTCTTTCCTCACACAGCCTTCTTCTGTGTTTCCATACTCATACAATCTGTCTCACTTTAAAAAGCTGGTTTTCCGGCATCTTCGTGGTGTCGATTAATATAACCTTTTCATTTTTTATTTTTTATTTAATTCTATTCTTATTTTTTCTCCCCCCAGGCTCCATTGTGGGTCGTTCGACCTGTGCCCGGGTGAGCTAATTCCTGTTAAAAAAAAAAAAAAAAAAAAAACATAGTTTGCACAAGAGATAAAATTTTTAGTCCTTTTGTGTAGTAAGTATTAAGTGAGTACAGTAATACAGTGCACCCTCGAAGATCCGGACTAAAAAGGGTGACCACCTGTACAAAAAAGCTGATTGTCCGGATTTTCCGGCGAATAATAAATGATATAAGAAACACCAAAAATACAGTACTAATGTAGTGATAAACAAATTACCATATATAAACCATGCATTTACCTATGATAACATAATTCGAAACATTGTATCATTACTAGAGTGAGTGAAATAATTTTCCCACAAACAACAATTGTCAACTCTGTTTGCGTTTCCCAAACTCCTCGGGCAACAGTGTCGAAGCAACTGACGGGTCAAGCAGCGCCCATGGGTCTTAAATGTTCTTTGCTCTGGTTTGGGAATGCATCTTAAGGAAACTTCTAGGATGCTTCTTAGCCCAGAACCCCCCAAATCTTTGTTCGGGTCTTCCGAAATCCGGATTTCCAGGGTCCGGATCTTCGAGGGTTTACTGTATGTTGCTCAAAATTATAGCTTTTTCACAGGAAAAAGTCTGTATAACTAACCCCAGTGGTCAGGATAATATGTACTGTACTTTAGGTGAGTTTTATATAATTATTTATCCTTTTTATACACTTAGTACATTGGCCGGTGAAGATTCGGACAATCGGCTTTTTCGGACAGGTGGTCCCCACTTTTAGTCCGGATCTTCGAGGGTTCACTGTATTCTTATAGGATTAATTGCTTTGATAACCGTTGATTCACAAACCAATCACTTTTCCCTATCCCTATGTGCATTGGTTATCGAGGTATGCCTTACATGGATCACAGTGTTTATCACTTGACAATAAGTGTTTACAGTACAGGGGGTCCATGGGTTACAAACAGGTTCTGTTCCTGAGGACGTTTGTAAGTCGGATTTGTTCGTAAGTCAGAACACATGCTCTATGCATGCTGTACTGTACTTACAAAACAATGTTTAAAATCCCACTATATCATAGCCTAAGTCCTTATATACATTTAAAATCACTTAATTTAAGACAAAATAAATAGAATGACAAAATACAGTAAATGAAAGTAAAAAAAATTTCATCAGGTAAATAAAATACTACAGTCAACCCTCGCTTTACGCGGTCCCACATTCCACGTTTACGCGGTACCCTGCCAAAACAGGAATGCTCACATTCCGCGGTGCGTGTACCCCTTTATGCGGAGAGCGGCTGGCGAGCCGCGCCATTTTTGGATCCAAACCTCCCGCCATCTCTCTCGCCCTCTCCCGCCATCCGCCATGTTGTGTAAGCTGCGCGAGCATGGTGCGCACAAGGTCGCCCAGTCATCAAAACATTACAGAGTTCTTCACCCGCCACCTACCACAGCCGCGGCCCAAGTCAGTGATAGTGATAATTATAGTGAGGATATGGACTTATATGGACTTTGAGGAGTTTGACAAAGAGGCCCTGCAAGCCTCTGTGGTGGATAGTGATACAATTGATACAAGTGATACAGGTGAGGGCCAATAATCTGCCCTCTGCCTCGGAACCAACCGCCCATCCCCGTGTGCCCAGCCATCTTTTCTACTAATGTAAGTGTTAAAAAACCTAATATTATTGATATTTCTCTTAATTATTAATTGTGTGTGCATACCATCATAAAATTAAGAAGTTATTTTTACGACAAAATAGTTGTGTGTCGTCAAAAAGCGGTACCCTGTGGGTTGAATTAACTGCGTAAAGTGAGGGTTGACTGTACTGTGTAAGTTTCAAATTTAACCTCATTCGTATCGTCGGGGGTTCGTAAGTAGGGGACCTCCTGTATAGTATACAGTGAACCCTCACTTTACGCGGTCAATTGAACCCACGGCGGCCCGCGTAAAGTGAACAACATAACATATGGGATTAATTGAAATAGAGACCGGGCCGACCCCCAAACTCCACTTTTTCAGACACAATACCTACGTTGTAGTAAAAATAACTTCTTAATTTTATGATGGTATGCACACACAATTAATAATTAAGAAATATCAATAATATTAGGTTTTTTAACACTTACATTAGTAGAAAAGATGGCTGGGCACACGGGGATGGGGGGTTGGTTCCGAGGCAGAGGGCAGATTATTGGCCCTCACCTGTATCACCTGTATCAATTGTATTACTATCCACCACAGAGTCTTGCACGGCCTCTTTGTCAAACCCCTCAAAGTCCATATAAGTCCATATCCTCACTATCATTATCACTATCACTGACTTGGGCCGGCTGTGGTGGGTGACGGGTGAAGAACTCGGTAATGTTTTGATGACTGGGCGACCTTGTGCGCACCCTGCTCGCGCTGCTCTCCGCGTAAAAGAGTACACACACCGCGGAAAGTGAGCATTCCGTGTTCGGCAGGGTACCGCGTAAACGCATAAAGTGGGACCGCGTAAAGCGAGGGTTGACTGTATACAGTACTGAATTACTGAACAATATTATAGTCAGCAGAACTTTAGACAGAAGAACCTTGATAAATTGGACTAATTGGGACAGACCCCAGTCCGAAAAATGTGAAAGTATAAAAAAAGCAAATATATGGGGGGAAGGGGTTGGTGATAAAACTGCTTATCTGAACTGTTTAAAGAAAATCAGTTGTTGTTATGTTATGACAGCACTTAAACAACTAAGGTCTTAAAGTGTACAACAAGGTTATTGAAAGAAAAATACATCAACAATAAAAAAATATGAAACAGAATTCTCAGGGTCAAAAATCAGACATATAAATCTGGTTGTCAACAAATGTTGTCACCGAGATGATTGTTATTTACTGTGTGATGACTCTGTCCCCTCCTCCCTCTACCACCATAACCATCACTTGCTCCAACTTGACACCAGGAGAAGAAACTGCTTCACAAAGCTACTCGACCCCAGTGAGCACCGTTTCAGAACCAGTTTCCCATCCAACTATGAGACCAGTTTCCCATCTGACTGTAAGACCGAGGTATCGAGGCAAGTGTGTCTGCCTGGTAAGCTGAGTCTCTTTTCTGAGACCTATGGTGTTCCTCTTCTCCCGGGGTGTGGACAACGAATTGAATTAAGGACTACTGCTGGTGGTTTGTGATGGTTTGATGGTTGTGGACTACGGCATTAATTCCTGGTTCCTTGTGGTTGACCATCGCAACCTAGACTTGTTACCTGAGCTGCCATTTATAATCAGGTTTTTGTGTTGTTGTAGATAGTAGGTGTATTTAATGTCTAAAGTAAGATTAATTGGGTAATGTTCTGGTGTGTTTTGGTGGATGCATAGTTGTATTACTTTTGTTTTGATAATTGCATATTTTGTGTTTTACTTGTGTTATTTAAAGTACCTAATTACCCAGTAACTAACTTAATCAATACTTAATATAAATGTTATTAAATTACTTAGCTTACAAGATAATCTTCCTGTCCCTTTCATAACTTAAAATTGTCTGTCATGAACAGTGATTCTTGTGTGTGTGCTCCTTACTTGCTGCATCCACGTATTCCATCCCCTAGATTATTCACTCTGTATTTTTACTTGTTAACTTTGCCTTTCTCAATGTTGTGGGTAACACAGAGACACAGAGGGACATCACAACTGTAAAGTGTTATGTGTAAGTAACCACAGAATTTGTCTTATGAATAAAGAGAACACTGTATACTGTACAGTACTATAAAAATAAAAACAAATAAGCGTATGAATAGTTTGTATGTGGAAGACGAGTATTCATCTGGGAGCAGTTGGCAGAAAGGAAGGGGGATAGGATGGGTGGGTGGCTCCCTCCCCCTTCCTCCCCAAGATTCCTTGAACACTTCTTTATGCAATTTCACCACATTCGTATATAGTTTAGGATCAGTTGATTCCAGGTTGATAAAATTTTATCCTAAAAGATACAGTTTTCCTGAAAGAAGATTCCCACACTCAAGACCATGAGTCATTTGTTTACAAAGGGCAAACAGCAGAATGCTTACCACAATGTCTGTCTTCAACACATAGTAAATTAATATAGTACAGATGTGTATTTATCATCACTTAATAAATACTATTGTAGTATACTGTATTTATCATCACTTAATAAATACTATTGTGGTGTAGGGGTTCGTGATATTATGTGTCTAGCACTCAGGATGGATGGATAGAAACTCTAGATGGTGGTTTTCTTATATAAAATATATTGTATACAAGACAGTCTGGTGCTGGTGACGCCGTGTGGCGAGGAGCTTGCTTGGAAGATACGTTCAGTGAGTAGCGTGCTTTAAGAGGTATCTGTGCAGGAGCTTCGTTAGAGGAGATGTTGCGTGTTGCTGTCCTCCATGTTGAATGAGGGCTGGACAGCGAGGAGCTTGCTTGGAGGAGGTGTTGCGTGTTCAGGAACGTAGGCCAGAATGAATCTCAGTGGAGAGAATTCGAGCTTATATACACAGCAGCCGGAAGTAAACCCGTGGGAACTCGCCGGTTTCTTGACTCCGTTGCTAGGGAAGACGTAGCAGGTGGCGATCCCCCCCACCCCTGTGTTGCTAGGATACGGTAGCAGCTGGTGACGCCCCCTCCCCGGGCAGCTCATGTGGTTGCTAGGATACTGTCGCATTGGAATGCGGATGTAGTTTGTAGGGGAGAGATCCACTACAGTAGTGTATTTATCATCACCTAATAAGTAATATTGTATTGTACAGCCTTATGCATCTGCATATACCCTGGCTTATTCATTAATCATTTGTCTAAGTGTATAACAGTACAAGTACCCAAATTGAGCCGTAATATAACACTCAAAGGTAGTAAATAATGTTGTTAGGAAGGTATCTTCATATTAAATACTATACGTACAGTGTATTATAGTGACCCCTGTTGTAAGCTGGTCTGCTGAAAGCTCTCACATTAATGCATCTTGAGTAAATAACCTTCTGATACAGCTTATCCTTTTATTTTCAAGTCATATTACAAATTACATACTGGTACAGTATTGTATTTTTTCTCTATTACTGAAGATGTTATATTAATCATGATAAACCATAAACCATAAGAGGCCAATCATATGAGAATATAGTACTGAATCAATAAATAAATAAATAAACCTGACCTATGTGGCAACACTGATCAGCCCCAGCCTGCTTACATACTCAAGTGTCTTAGTTCCCAGTAGGCCTATAGCAAATCTGATTAGACCACTGTACAGTATTCAGTAAGTGTGGTTCATTCCATATGATTTTTTTTTTTTTATAAATCTTCCCCATTTCTTAAAAAGGAGTTGACTTGAGGGTAGACTCTCATATTTTTTCTACATTTTGATACATTTTGTTGTCTTGTTTCTGATTATTTGTGAGAGGATTTTCCCATTATTATTTATTTGTATGTGATTTGTGTGCGTGTGTGTGTGTACACACACACATATACAACACAGGTAAAAGAAATAACTATCTCTAGAACGTATGGCTCCCTGTCCTGGCCGCAAAAATGCTGGCAACTTTAAAACTACCCGCAGACATTCTTGGGTACATCCAGGGTGTCATACATGAATAATCAAGGACCGCGAATTAAAAATCCGCAAATTATCTGGGCATGCTGTACTGTATCATGACTTGAAAATCAGAAGACTATTAGAAAAGGTATTATTGCATTTGTATGGTATTTTCCACTCCCATGTCAGGTGGAGGTAGGGTGGGGATTAGTGGTTTCATATTACCCTTTCTTGGGTTGGGGATTAGTGGGTCTTATGACCTGAAGATGTCTTGAATTACATTTTTTTTTACCTCCGAGGTATATACATAGTACTGTGCTTTATTGTTTATGAGGAGACCCTTTGTGGGGGGCAGTCACATTTACCCACCAATGGGCCCTTCCTCCCCTCCCTCGCTTCCTCACAGTATATGTTATAAACTTCTATTTGTGTTATTGAGATGAATTTGATACCATAATGATCCTGAATTAATTCTCTATGAGACATTTCCAATGTGATATCCTTAAATGACAAGCAGAATAATAAGGTAAAAATTAGCATTTTACTGTACAGTATTCCCTTAAACCTCATGGTTTTAAAGCTTGCATCCCTTGGAAACTCACGGATTGCCACGGAATATAAATACCCGTAAAATAAATGTGAGGCTATGTGCCAGGGATCACGAGGAGTCAACACTACAGAACAGTACAGAGCACCATATTTCCCAGGTCATAAGACGCACCCTATAATTAGCAACGTATATACTGTATTGGATTTTTTTTTTTGCAGATTTAATAACCTAAAGTACTAGCAAGGCCAAATCACTGGCTATATGCTATCATGTTTCTCACTACCATAGCTCACTATCACTTTATGGACCTATTATCATACTTTGTTGGTATTATCAATAAAATTTACCTAATTTAATACAAAAGGATAAAATTATACATATATTGTAGGTACATATGGCATAAACATTACAAATACTTATCGGTACTGGCCATGTTCACTAGGAACTGTCCAGTTTAGGATTGTTTACATCCTGTGCACCAGATCAGCTGATGCATCTTTGCATTGTCACAACCACAACACTATAACTATCACTGTGGACCTAATGTCCATTAAGTGTTACTTCATGTTTAGTTTATTTATTTGTTATTTCATATTTATTATATTGTCTAATGCATACATAATGTTGTTATACATGTGTATATAGCTATTTGTATACAGTCTCTCCTCGACTTACGGCGGGGTTCTGTCCCAACGACCAGGTCATAAGTCGATTTGGTTGTAAGTCGAAAAGGCGAAAATAATACATAGAAATTCTAAAATGAAATTCAGTACAGTAAAAGTAATCAATAATGAAGAATGATTAAAGTGTTACTGTGCACTTACAGGTACCTTTAATGTAGTCAGCTGAATGCACACGGGACCTCAATAATTTTTTAATTAAGCATGGAGACTACATTAATTGGATGAAGCAGAGGAGGAGACAGGGCTGGGTGGGTCATCAAGTTCGCTTTCTTCAGACAGGCTAACATACTCTCTTGTTGAAGGTATTGGATCATCTTTAGGGAGTGAAGAGGCAGCAGTGGTGGGGCGTGAGGAGACAACAGTGAGGGACTTCTTTAAAAATATGTCCAATTTAGACTGCACAGTTTGCCTTTTCTTTTCATTGTAAATCTCCCTGTAGCAAGCAAGTGCATCTTGGATCAGTCTGTCAACTTTTGCAAAAACGCTCAACATTTTCATCCATTTCTTCAAACATTTGCATCCCCTTATTAATAGAAACAAATGCCTCTGCCATTTGTTTCACTGTAAACTTTTTGGGGGTGCAGGTTCTTCTTTTACATTTTGTCTCTCTTCTTCCTCTGCAAATTTCTGTGCATCCAGTTCAATAAGATTCTCATTACTTAGCTCTTCTCCTACACTTTCCACCAACTGCTCAACATCTTCATTATCAATTTCTAACTACATATGTTTACCCATCTGCACTATCTTATTACTAATCTCAGAAATTGCTTCATCTTCATTAAATCCTTTGAAACTGTTCACATTTCTTTTCAGGACCTTCTTCCATATTCCATTCATGCACTGACCTGTAACCTCATCCCATGCTGCAGCATGTTCTTTGTACATTGCAAAATGTTGTAGTCCTTCCAAAACTCTCTGAGAGTTTTCTCACCTTCAGTAGCAGCAACAACGTGAGGGAAGGTCGTACGTAATTAATACGCTTTAAAAGCAGCAATAGCACCTTGATCCATGGGTTGGATGATAGAGGTAGTGTTAGGTGGAATGTAGACTACCTTAACATCAGGGTGCAGGTCGTCCAGGTGTGGTGGGTGTCCCGGAGCATTAACTAAAATTAATAAAATATTGAAGGCAACCCCTTGTTGCAGACAATATTCCTTGACTCTTGGAATGAAACAACTCAGGAACCAATCCTCAAACAGTGCTAGGGTCATCCATGCTTTCTTATTACTGCGATAAAACACTGGCAGTGTGTGCTTGCTGACATGGGTTGGGTTCTCTGAATGATATATCATAAAGGGTTTTACCTTGAAACCAACTACATTCCCCCCAACAGAAGTGTGATTCGGTCCTTGAATGCCTTGAATCCCGGCATGGTTTTCGCCTCTTTGTGGATGAATGTCCGTTCTGGCATGCACTTCCAGAATAAGCCAGTTTCATCCACATTAAATATTTGCTCAGGCAAATAATTTCCCTCAATGATGACACGATCTAGCTTCTCCTTAAAAGCTTCAGCAGCACCCACATCAGCACTTGCTGCCTCTCCACTCACCTTTACACTGTGCAAATTGTAACGTTTCTTAAACCTTTGGAACCACCCATGACTTGCTGTGATGTTTTGGTCACACTCATCTCCTGCCTGCTTTTTCAGGCTTTCAAAAAGGCTTCTTGCCTTAGCCTGTATTGTTAGAAGACTTAAGGGTACACACTTTTGTATCTGATCTTCCATCCACACCACAAGTAATTTTTCCATCTCATGAATGGGACATTGTCTTTTTTTCGTTATTATTGTTCCCTTTATAGGTGCTGATCCTTTCACTACCTCACGAATTCGTTCCTTGTCCTTCAAAAGTGTTGATAACGGCGACCGAGAGAAGCCTAGGTCGCATGAAATGGTTGCTACCGTTTTCCCATTTTCATAATGCATTATCATTTTCATTTTCATCTCAAAAGTAATTGACTGACTCTTTTTCTTCTCAGCACCACGAGAACTCTCACTTTTATGCTTGCCCGCCATTTTAAAGGGAATTACAAACAAAAATTTTGTCAGTACACAGGGTGATCACTAACAACAACGATGGCCAAACACCAACTGAGTGGGCTACGACGTGGATGCTGTACATCACGAGGCAGCCCAGCTCAAGCTATCGTACGGTGTCACATTACGACCAAACGTCGGGACTCGAAAATACATAATGTGAAAAATATTTTATACGACCATGGCAGTCGTATGTCCGGGTTGTCGTAAGTCGAATATGTCGTAAGATGAAGAGAGACTGTACTGTACAGTCGGCCCTTCACATACGCGGGTTTAGCATTCACGGATTCGCAAATACGCGGATTGCCCCGCCGGAGGAATATTCTGTACATTGAAGTAATTGAAGTACATTCAAATCAAGCGCCATTCAACTCGCGCGCGGCACCTCACACGGGACACCGCCCGCTCCCGCAACCTCACACACACACACGCATAGCTCTCCCTCACTCAGTCAGTCTCGCTGTAACCACGCTTGTGTTGACATCAGCATTGTAGTTGCAAAAATATTACATTTCTGTGAATGTATTATATCAAGCACAGTATGAATAGAATATCACTGATATAAGAGTATTTTAACCGAAAACTACTAAAAAAACCAGTTACATATCTTGAACATCGGAAGGCTAGGTAAAGTCTTTTGTTTTCATGTAGTTTATCCTAATTTACATTGAAATGCATTACGTTTCAGCAAAACTACTATTTATTTCTGAGAATATGGAAATGTAATATTTTGCTGAAATGACGTACGTATTACAGTGGAAAGTGACGAAAGCAATGACTCGCTTTCTTTCGTTCAAAAGATGTTACCGTAATCGCTTTTCGAATGGTTTTCAGTTAAAAAACTGTTGTATTACAATAATATTCTATCCTAATTCACTTGTGATGCAACAGTTTTTTTAACTGAAAACCATTCGAAAAGCGATTACGGTAACATCTTTTGAACGAAAGAAAGCGAAAGTCATTGTTTTCGTCACGATTTCCACTGTAATACGTACGTCATTTCAGCAAAAATATTACATTTCCATGAATGTAGTATATCAAGCACAGTATGAATATAATATCATTGCAGTACAGGTTGTACCTCTCTAGTCCGGCATTCTGTGGTCCGGAAACTCCCGTGGTCCGAACGATTTTAGTTTGTCCAATAAGTAGATAGGCAGTTTTGTTTTTTGTTTTTTTTTTATCTGAATTATTATTATTATTATTATTATTACAGGAGTATTAAATTTTTGCCCCTCAGGCCCCAATGTGGGTCAGTGACCTATGCCCGGGTGGGCTAATCCCCTTAAAAAAAAAAAAGCCGCGGGAAATTAAGGTTTGTTTACATCCAGCAGTTCGGCTGCTCTCTCTCTCTCTCTCTCTCTGCTTGTCTATACAGAGTACAACATTTAACCCTTCAATATATATGAGCAGTAAATAAGTGTTGCTTTCATATTCTTATGTAGAGTAATGACGATATATTTTCACATGTGCGCACTTACATACAAGCAGTCTCACTTTTTTTTTTTACCATTAATGGTTAGCTACTTATATTGTTCCATTTATTAACATTAAATAACATTACAGGTACTTCAAGCAACCATATTCATTTTTTACATTAATTTTACTACAGCTAAACTCAGGGTCTTATTTTCTTCAGTTTTATATGTAGAACCAATCAGTCACTGGTTTCGTAAGCTTTAACATAAACAATGCCGGCCGCCGTCTTGTCTCCTCTAATATTCCACGTATTATTAATAAATTGTATTGTTAATTTTGCACACACATACATTAATTCAATAAAAACAAATTCAGAAACATTAATTAAAATATATATGAACAGTAAATAAGTGTTGCTTTCATATTCTTATGTAAAGTAATGACGATATGTTTTCATGTGTGCGCATGCGCACTTACATATGCGATCTCTCTTTTTCTTTACCATTATCGTTCGCTACTTCTATTGTTCCATTTATTAACATTAAATAACATTACTTAAAACAACCATATTAATTTTACTACAGCTACAACCAAGGTCTTATTTTCTTCAGTTTTATATGTAGAACCAGTCAGTCACTGGTTTTGTAATCAACGAAAACAATGCTGTGTCATTTCCTCGTGTGTTTTAATATTCTACGCATTATTAATGAATTGTATTGCTCATTTTGCACACATAAACATTAATTCAATAAAAAAGACATTCAGTAATAAACAATAATGAATCTTTTGTACATAAGAGAAATGACGCTGTTTACACGATTATGCACGTCGTCTGCACGTTGGCGAGCCGTTCAAACCCGTCGAAATTCAAGTTTCCGCCGTCAAAATTTTTATTTATTTATTTTTTTGTGTTCCAATAAAATACGTTAAGAATTAAAAACTCGCGAAATTTGAAAAGCTACTATACGACATTTAACCCTTCAATATGTCTTCAAAGAGACCATGACGAAGAGAAAGTGGTGCTAGTGCTTCCAGGCATAAGCACAAGTCACTATCTATCCAGGAAAAGGGTGAATTTCCATGGTCCGGCAATTTCCATGGTCCGGCACCGGTCAGGTCCCGAGGTTGCCGGACTAGAGAGGTACAACCTGTATTTTAACCGAAAACTATTAAAAAAACTAGTAACATCTCTTGAACATTGGAAGGTTAGGTAAAGTCTTTTGTTTTTGTCATGTATTTTATCCTATTTTACATTGAAATACATCACGTTTCAGCAAAACTACTATTCATTTCTGAGAATATATTCATTCAGGCACAGTTTAGGTAAAATATACATGTGCTGTAACATTTTTTTAATTGAAAACGATTCGAAAAACACGTACCCTCTAGCCCTGTTCAAGGAGAAGACTGGGAGGAGCTGTTTGGTGCTTAAGACGATGACAAGGAAAATGATTTTGATGGATTTTAATGAAAATATTCAGAAAGACCCTGGCACTGTCAAGGAAAGTGGCTGCTGAAGGCTTCCGGGACATGGCAGAGGACGAGATTAGGGAGCTAATTGAAGAGCACGACACTGAGCTGACCGAGGAGGATCTACAGGAGTTAGTAGACTCAGGCAAGGAAGAGGAAGCGAAAGTTAAAGAGGATGAGGAAGAGCACCAAGAAATAACGTTGGAGAAGTTGGGGGAGATGACCAGGAATATTGAGGCACTGAAAAACCTGGCCTATAGTATGGACCCCTCCATGGTGCATGCCCTGAAATTCATGCGAGGGATGGATGACGTTTTTGCTCCATACAAAAACATCATGGAAGAAATGAAAGAAAGAGACGACAACTCCCTATCACCATGTTCTTTGATCACCGAAGGAGAGATTTAACACCATCAATCACTGGCGGCAGTGAGGAAGCAGCTGAATCCACAGTTGCCCCCACTTGACCACCTGTTATGGAATTGAGTGACGATGAGCCCGATGACCTCCGTCCTGTCGCCGAGGAGAGGTACGGTACAGTAAAGTGAAATTCTTATCTCTTTTTTTAATAGCTTTTCTTGCCATGTTTATTGTTTGTAAAAATGCACAGCACAGTACAGTTCAGTACAAGTACTGTACATAGGAAGTGGAGGTGCAGTTATTCACAAAACATTTGTGTTTGTTGTCGGCAGTGCGGAAGGAGGGGAGGGAGCGAGTTGGGAGGAGTGGTGAGGTGACCTTGGACGCAGGAACAGGGACGAGTGGAGATGCCAGCCAGTATATTTCGGGTGTATTAATTTTTGCATTTTAATATTAAATACTGTACATTACGTTTCAACAAAACTACCATTTATTTCTGGGAACATAGAAATGTAATATTTTTGCTGAAATGATGTACGTATTACAGTGGAAAGTGGGATAAAATTGTGACGCAAGCAATGACTCTCTCTCTTTCTTTCGTTCAAAAGATGTTGCCGTAATCGCTTTTCGAATGGTTTTCAGTTGTGGGATTATAAGGCTAATGATAGGATAGAATATTATTGTAATACAGTACGAGTACAGTACAACAGTTTTTTAACTGAAAACCATTCGAAAAGCGATTACGGTAAAATCTTTTGAACAACGAAAGAAAGCGAAAGTCATTGTTTTCATAATTTTATCCCACTTTCCACTGTACAGTAATATGTACGTCATTTCAGCCAAAATATTACATTTCCATATTTATTTCTGAGAATATAGTCATTCAGTCACAGTTAAGGTAAAATATACTTGTGATGTAATATTTTAATGAAAATACGGTATAGTAGTTTTCTTTTGTATCAAATTTAATTAACAAAGATTGATGTTTCAAATGTAATGAACAAAAATTTATGTACAGTATCTATAAATAAACTTTAACAAATGAATACTTTGTTTTACATCGTCCTGTGCACGGTATACCATACCATGCATTTGGCTACTTTGGGCTAGCTATGATGACGCAAGAGATCTGCCCTGGCGACTGTACCGACACTCACAGCTGGTGGTGCGTTGGTGCGTCGTTTCCATTGTTTACTGGTAGTTACTGGTAAATATTTTTCAACCTAATGAAACTATTACCCTTTTAGAGGTCGACCCCCAATTTTTTGCAAAATAATTTGGTCTTAAAAACTCGAACTACACACAGGTATATACGGTAAATAAGGACATGGGGGGCCAGGGATTTTTTAGGGGAGGGGGGGCAGCAAAAGTACACAGATTTTTAACATTCACGGGTATCTCTGTTACCTAACCCCCGCGTATGTTAAGGGCCGACTGTACTTTGTATTTTCCACACCCCTGGGACTGGCATGAAAAACTCAAGGATTTTGCTTTCTCACGAGGTCTATTTTACCTAACCCCAGCGAGGTTTAAGGGAATACTGTGTATGAAGGGTACAGGTCCACCACCAATTTTCCGTCATCCTTGGTTCCAAAGCCTTGCCGGATTATCCGTTTTGCCGGACCAACGAGGTCGGGTAATAATAATTCAACACTACGCCTCTGACCCACTAATTATACACCTCCTGTGTCTCTAAAGCACCATGGACTGCTAGAAACTTAAATTAAACAAATATTAAGTGTAAATTAAATGAAAAAGACAAAATTTTGAGCAACATTAATGTACACACTTCGCACTCAATTGTACTACACTAGAATAAAATTTTTATCTCTTGTGCAAACTATGTGATGTTTATATTCAAATTAATTGTTATCTTACAAGAATTCCAGCAATGCATTTTATATTCTGATGTCTAGTCAGCTACATTTTATAAGATAAAAACTTTAAGCCTAAAACTGAAGAGGATAAAAAAAATCACCCTGGCTGGGAGGAAAGGGGATTTTTTTTTTTTTGTGTTGACAGCTGTCAGGGAGGGGAGATAGCAAAGTGTGTAGTTATCAAATAGAATGAGTTTAAGTTTTCCTTTATAAAATGTCACTGAATTGACTTGGCAGTATATAACCTGCATTGCTGTAATTCTTGTAAGATAGTGATTAATTTAAGTACAGTACTGTACAAGCATCCCATAGTTTGCACTAGACATAATTTTTTTAGGAATTAACTTCGTACTCTTGAGTACAGGTTTGCCCTGAGGACAATTATTTCTTTTACTTTTTTCACAATATATATTTAGGATGATGTGTGCATGTAAATGAGTAAAAATAAATTAAGAAAGTTACATATATCTTCCCGAAAATATGAGTTAAAAAACTTGTACAGCACTCAAATGTACCACACTAGACTAAAAAATTTATCTCTTGTGCAAACTATGTGATGTTTATACTCAATTTAATTGCTAACTTGCAAGGACTCCAGCAATGGAAGTTATATTGCACAGTTTTTGTAAAAAAAAAAAAAAAAAAAAAAAATTTCATGAGGCAGTGTTGGAGGCCATGCAACACACGCTACTAGCGGCAGCACATAGATAAGTGTGCTTTTAGCGAGAGGGTCAGTGTGTCATTCTGGGGTGGATGTGGGCATACAGCCCCGGTGAACTGGTCAAGATTGAGGGGAAATTCACAGCACATTAATTGTGCTCTTTCTTTTTCTTTATATCATATACTGTAGATGTACCAACACCATAGTCTTCACTAAGCACCTCACAGAAACACCTTTATCCAGTCTTTGAAATAACTCTACTTTCTGCTTTATACTAAGCAACAAATGGTTTTTGGTAATCCAGGGAAAAAATAGGGGATATATAACCAAAATCAATAGAGAGGCAAATGTACACAGCTGTTGTTTGGTCAAACTGAGGAGCGTAGACTACTGTAGTGCCACAAAACAAAGGGACCATCTACAACCCGTGCCAATTTCAAAATTTGCCAGCTTCGAATATATTTGCCCCCAGCTTCGAAAATATTTGCCACCAGCTTCAACATTATTTGCCAGCTTCGAAAATAGCCGAATTTCTGGTCTCTCAGGATTTTTGGAAGCCGGATCAAGGATCCAGTACCTGTATATATAAGCCTACATTTATCATAACCATAATATGCAGCCATCTTTTTCTAATCTGAATAAAGTACAGGAGGTCCGCGTTACATGTGCCAAAACACGTTATTTCACATACAGCTGCTCCCTGACTTACGACGGGGTTAGGAACCCAAATCCAGGTCGTAAGTCAAAATGGCCGTAAGTAGAAAATGCTTAAATAATACATAGAAAATCTAAAATGGGTGTCTCTTTTTCTTCTCAGCACCACAAAACTCTCACTTTTAACCTTAAGCCTGGGGTTAGGGTGCTGCTGGCAGTACCCCCCACACGGGGTTAAATCGAGAAAAAAAATCAACACTTCCAAAATTAATTAAAAATAAATAAAAAACAAAAAACAAAAATAAAATAAAAAATGGCGGGAAAATAGGCAGATGTTCTGGAATGTCACCCGAGGCGCACTAGTCAGACGTTCTGGAACATCACCCGGGGCCTAAGGGTTAAGAATGCCAGCCATTTTAAAGTGAATTACAAACGAAAATTTTGTCAGTACACAGTGCAATCACTGACGTTGGGACTCGAAAATACGTAATTTGACAAAATTTTGGTACGACTGAGGCGGTCGTATGTCCAGGTGGTCGTAAGTCGAGTAGGTCGTTAGTCAGGGAGGAGCTGTATACTGTACATCGCTAACAAATACTGTATAGGGGGAAATTTTCATTACTGTATATTTCATTTGTTTCACATATATTTCATCTGCATCATCCACTATTTTATACTAAGTTTGTGTGTATCCAAATATGAGGCATAAATTGTGTTAAAAACATCTAATATAATGTAAAAATAACACCAAAATATGTCAGTCACCTCTCACACAACTGCACATCAATGCCATTACGTGTAAGTAACTACAGAATTTGCAGAAAAGTCATCAAAATGTGCTAGCGTGCCTTATGAATAAATAAAATACTATATACTGGACAGTAATAAAAAATTGTAAAAGAAAAGTTAATTAAGTAGGAGTATATTCTGTGTGGGAGATGAAGTGTATCTGGGCTAGTCTATACCACACCGCAGACACTTAAATCACACAAATGTCCCTACTCAGTTCCTATAAAATGGAAGGTTTGCATGTAAAGAAACGGAGTGAAAAAAAAACAATAAATACTATGTATGGATGTGTAGCCAGTGAGAGGAGGAGGCAGAGGAGAGAGGAAGTGCTGGCTGGACTGAGAAGGCTACTCACTTCCCATGCTCTTCAGCCCATGATCCCTTTATACTGTAATGCTAGTATGCAATTTAACTATAATTCTCATATATTTAGGTACAATTGGTGTCAGATAAATAAAGCATTATCGTAAGATAATAAATTTTTCCGAGAAAAATCCCACACTCAACCCCAGATGAGTTACAGCATCATACTAAATTTCTGGCAGTTTTATTTACATAGCGCAAACAGCTGATAGCTTAGATCATCCCTCACCATGTCATCATGCTATCACAAGATCTGTCATCAGCATCATGCTATCACAAGATCTGTCATCAGCACATATTATATAAATTGTAGCCAAATCAAGCCATCATGTATCACTCAAAGGTAGCAAATAATGTTGTTAGGAAGGTATTTGGTGTAAGCTCTCTCTCTATATGAACACATCCTGAGCTTTCAAGGGGTATTACTGTACATGTTGCAACACATATATCCCTAATTACATTAATTCTTATAGGCAAAATCCTCATTATAAAATGTTTCACTATAAGTCACATTTCTCTGGAACACATCCCAACATATAATGAAGACTGCCCTCTACAGTAAGTTTAATGTGCTCATTAAATAAACATGTTACATACCATATAACTCTCTTTGTCTCTCTGTGAACGTTGAACAGTTCTTTGTGTGTCCGACAACTTCTTGCGGAGATTAGTGACCTCATCCTCTAAACGTGTCTGACTTGTGACAGCAGCACTCATCTCTTGTTCTAGCTTGTGTTCTCTTTCCTTTTGTTCTGCTAACTCTGCCTGTCAAAATAATATAGTCAATAAAGTCATTGTACTCTATCTCTATACTGTACATTAAATTACATCAAAAAGATAATAAATCCAGGGAAATTGACATTATGAGAAGGAATAATATCACTTGTGATGAAGGCTAGAAAAGAATGATTAATTCTGAAATTCCACTTCATAACTGAAACCTCAACCAAACAACTTATGCAATGTCTACAGGTGAGAAAAACCAGGAACCCTTGATATTTGTGGCTGGGGACTAATTTGGTGATGTGCTTATCTCCTACTGTAACCACCACTCTTAAAAAGGGATATTTGAAAGCAAATGTCACAATCAAATATGGTGAGCTAATGAGTCATAAAATAATACTGATTAGACACACTGCCTGAAACCTGTCACAAGATCTCCTTCCATAATGGACTTCAGGAATTGAACCTTACTTTGTAGCCAACTTCCTACTAACCAAAAGGACCCAGTTGGAGGCTTGGTAATGAAGTAGAATTTTAATGTCATTTATACCCTACCACTCTATCAAGCTGAGTTGTAAAAAGTACCAGACTTTGTTACTCAAGTAAAAGTATTGTTACATTAGCAAAATGTTACTCAAGTAAAAGTAAAAAGGTATCTCATTCATGAGGTACTCAAGTACTGAGAGTAAAAAGTAACAACAAAATTATAAATTGTCTCAAATATTAAAATAACCCCACAGTAGATTATAAAAACTAGTTAATTAAAGATAAAAATAAAAGACATATGTTTCTTTTGATATCTCTATTGAGATTAATCAATAACTGGTTCTCAAAATTATGGCTGTCCAATCAGGTTCGTTTAGGCCTAAATATAAGCCCAGCATGACCTAACAAAACAGAATACGTTCAGCCGCTGTTCTCCCTACAATCCATTGCAGTTTTTTTACAATCCATTCCAGTTTTTTTACAATCCATTGCAGTTTTTTTTTTTTTTACGGGGATTAGCCCACCTGGGCACAGGTTACTGATCCACATCGGGCCTATGGATGATGATGATGATCATAATAATAATAATAATAATAATAATAATAATAATAATAATAATAATAATAATAATAATAATAATAATAATAATAATAATAATAATAATAATAATAATAATAATAATAATAATAATAATAATAATAATAATAATAATAATAATAATAATAATAATAATAATAATAATAATAATAATAATAATAATAATAATAATAATAATAATAATAGTTAATATCAATTTTAACGTCAATTGAACTCCAGAGGGTCCCTATGAAAAACTGGCGCAAGTGAATAACAGAACATATGGGATTAATTCCAATAGAACCCAGCCCGACCCCCAAACTCCACCTCCCTTTTTGGACGCATAAAATGTAACTATGTTGTAGTAAAATTCTATCTAACTTTATGGTGGCATGAAAACAAGTAATATAGAAGAGGTTAGGTTAGGAAAGATAAAGGTTAAATATAGGAAAAAATAAAGAACAGGTTAAAACGAAAATTTTGAGGAACACTCACGGTAGCAGAAGAGATGGGTCAGTATGTAGATGATGGGTTGGTTCCCCAGGCAGAGGGCAGATTATTGCCCTCTAGGTGAATCACCATTACTAGGTGAATCACCATTACTAGGTGAATCAATATCACTGTCACTACAGTTGCTATGGCTTCCCGACAAATCTCAAAATCAACTTCACTATCACTAATACTGCTTGGGCTGGCTGTGGTGGGCTGCGGCTAAGAACTCGCTATGCTTTGCTGGACGGCTGGCTTTGATGTTGTCATGATACACCGGCGGATGTATCGCCTTGTAGCCTGCACCAGTCGGGTATGGAAGACGCCATGCATGCTCATCACAGTGTCAGCGTGGAAACGATGGACTTAATTTTTTTCTGTTAACTCTAAGGAGACACTTTAATATCACTATGACTTAAAACTAGGTTCCCGAGGTTCACGCGACCTTCTTCCCTCCCTCTTCACTGGCGGGTTCTCTTCCCCAACATCCGGCCGGCAGTCACTCTGGTGATCTCTGATCACCTCCATGATGTCTCGCTGGCGGTCTCGACAGCCTCAGCTGTAATACTGAGCCGCCAGCTTCTCTCAAGTAGCTGTCCACTGCTATGCAACAGTCTGAACCTGACCAGTCGGGCTGGTGTCTACCTCCTTACCTGGCGCTGGCGCAACACATGTCTCATGCGACGCAATCGCAGTTGGGGGCCAGTCAGCAGATCCCATGCCTCCACCAAGAAGTCTACAGCTTGTTTTACGTTAAACTTCTTCCAAAATTGTTTGACGAGAAGTTCTTGAGTCGCCGCCTCTTGTTCCTTGTCCTCGTCGCTTTTACTCTCGCTGTCGGTGTCACCCAGCTTACGCAACTCATCCTTGGTGTTGGTAGAGTCGTTCAGGAGCTTGAATTTCTTTGCCGAGTATGCAGCTTTAACATTGCAGATTAACTCCTGGTCCATGGGCTGGATTAATGACGTAGTGTTGGGAGGACGGAAGACCACTTTACGCTAGGTGACGCATCCGAAATAGTGTCCAGCGTTTGCCGTCAAGGAGCCAGGCTGGAACAATTTCGCCGCCTGGCAACGCCGCACCAAAACAAAGCCGTCGTCCCGCAAAATATGAAGAGATACCATATACTTTACGTATGGGAAGTTGTAAAATAAAGCGATTGTTTTAAGCACCACGGCGTCCTATATTTGCAGCGCGCCAGCGCCTTCGCAAACCCGGTACTTACGCCCATACGGGTGTTGCACAGAGTTCGGTACGCCCCTCACCGCTCTACTGAAGGCAACGAAGGTCTTGTGCTGTAACTTTTCCAGAAAGACCACAGGATTCGGCCCACAGCGTTAAACACCTGGTCGCCACTGTACCAAGTCCTTCCTCCATAACTTTCACGAAAACGGAGGAAAATCTCTAGCCGCCGCACGGTCAGCACTCGCTTCCTCACCAACAAGGCTGATGTTGGTGACCTTGTTCCTCCTCTTAAACCTATGCAGCCAACCATGGGAAGCATTGAAGGGTTTGGGCTCTGCAATTCCCAGTTTACGTGTCACTGCTGCGTATAGCTCACGTGCGTACTCCTGCACTGAGCGCGTGTCCACCGCCATGTTGCGTCGCGCCTGACGCACCAAATAACTCACCAGCAAAGTTTCCACTTTTGCCAGCACCCTGTTCTGGCAATACCTGATAGATGAAGCACCTGCAGAATTTGTGATCTTCATGTGCTCCTTTATCTTGGCTGCATCCTTCTTTATTGTACTAATCGTAGATTCGTTGACGCCATGCTGGCGCGCGAGATCAACTTGGCGTCTTCCTTTCTCCAAATCTTGAACAATTTGGTACTTCAGCTCGTAGCTTAATGAACGTCGTGTCTTCTTTGGTTTAGTGCCGCTGGGTCCAGGTAAGGAAAGGTTTCTCTCTGGGGGTGGTGGTCCGGCGGAAGCCATTTTACGGAACAATGGATGTGCGTTAACCCGGCGTGGCCTTGAGGGATGAAACTGCCGCGGCTAGGTCAAGCGTCGTCTCTCCTCCCTCCCTCCCTCCCCGGGGTAGTCACGTCATAATACTTTAAGCCAATTACAGCTTGCAGCAGAGGGGGGTAGGGCTGCATGGCCAATCACAGTCCGAGACGTCATATGACGTCAGTGATAACGCAACAAAGACACACACTGCGCAACCTTACCGCGCCGCTTACCCAAGCGGAGGGAGGAGGAGGGAGAGGCAGGCAGGCAGGAGGGCGGGTGGGTGGCGCGTGGCGCGTGGTCAAAATCTAAAAATAGCATCCGAGCCGGACACTCACCGTGAAGCTGTGGAAAAACCCGCGTTAAGTGAAAGTTCAGCTTTGGCAAGGCAATCAAGGGCGATATATGTGCAAAACGCTGCTATGAAAGCTGCCAAGTTAAAGTATGCATAACAACAAATAATAATAATAATAATAGTTACACATACAATAACAATACAATAATAATAATAATAATAATAATAATAATAATAATAACAAGTAATAATAATAATAATAATAATAATAATAATAATAATAATAATAATAATAATAATAATAATAATAATAATAATAATAATAATAATAATAATAATAATAATAATAATAATAAGAACAACAATAATAATAATGATGATGATGATGATGATGATGACGACGACGACAACAATAATAATAATAAAAATAATAATAATAATAATAATAATAATAATAAAGAACCATAAACAAATACACAAATGAAAAAAAAATCAAGAGTGAGAAACAATATATGTATGTTGTGTTGTCAATAGTAAGAGAAACAATTGAGACCCTGCAATTGTGTGTAAATGAGGCAGAAAGTCAGATCAGCAACCTGGGACTTGGTCACAATTTTTGTGATGCCATATAGACAATACATTATGCTTCCAATATCTTCCCAGGCAGTAGTACCTCCAACACTGTGATCACTTTCTTCCTTATCCACACAAGTATCATCGACGTGGACTTATGGTCAGCAGATATGATGTTGTCTCTGCTCACATTTGGTTAGGATACAGACCTATCTGGCATACTGTATATCTGAGGTGGGGTTGACCTGCACTTCTCTTCCTGTAAACAATGTAATTGTCCCAACACTAACACCCTTCAACACAACTGTATTGCCTTGACTGTCCCACTGTCAGAGACCTGCTATTACAGGATGAGTCACTAACCAATTATGTCACAACCTACTCTACCCATGCTTTGGTGGTGCTAACCCCCATTGTCCTTAAATCATATCAATAATGTCTCCATGTCACAAGTCATAGCGTGTCCTGCGAGACGTAAACCAATGTATTAGTGTCTGATCGCATGGTCTTGTGACTAGGTTTGTCGCCCCCTGGGGTGTAATAAATTAATAAAATAATATATAATAAGCCGAACATGACTAAACAGATGCTCAAAAGCAGCAGATAAGTCACATAATGTATGGAAAGACCTCAGTAGCTCCATTCCATTCCCTGGACATGCCAAGTAGCTATCAAGCTCCTTCAGATGAGGAATTTGTGGATAATTGTTGCCTCCATAGTGACTGAGTCTGACTAAGACTCACAGTGAACTGTCCCTCTAATTGGGGTGTGGCTATGGTGACGTCACTTTTCGATTCTAATTGATGAGTGGCTGAATTTTTTGCACCACGTAACATCTGGCGGGTGCTGGTGAGGGGTACTTAGTGGTACCTAGTTATTTAAGTAGAATTTTAAATACAGTACAGTACACTCAATCTCACACATATGTATGGATACAGGCTTTATATCTAAGATGGAATTATGTAAAGGATTTTAGAATCACAGCCACTTTGAAATTAATTTTAGGTACAGGTACAGTGGTCCCTCAGTTAACGAGCACAATCCGTTGCAGCACGTAGCTCGTTAACCGAAAACTCGTTAACCGAAACCATTGTTTCAATGGGTTTTTGGGTAACTGGTTCCAGCTCACCGAAAATTGCCTAAATTCAACAAAAAAGGTAGAAGAAAAGTACACTTACTTTGAGGTGTGTATGTAGAAGGTTCCTGGATGATGATGATGATGATGATGGGAATTAGATTGGGGGTGGAGGAGAAGGAAGAAGAGAAGGCATTGGGGTGGAAGAGAAGTCACCCCATGGCGCCATTTCACCCATAAAATTTTAGTTCTCTTGGTGTAATTCAAGATTATTTTCTTTAAATCAACACTGCACTGCATTATATATTGTCAATATGTAAAATAAATTTCAAAATGACCAATAATTTGCTTGCAAACAGAAAAAAAGCATTTAGTTGAAGAGAGTCTCAAGCAAGATGTTACCTCAACTGAAAAGAGAGAGAGACTAACGCCTGTTTGGTGTGTTAACAGGCTGGATGGCGTGCCAGAAACTAGTTTCTTTACCTTCACTTATGTTCAATAATTGTTAAAATGACTAAGAAACTTAATATTAAACATTTAAAATTATTGAATAGTATAAACTTCTTGATATTTACTAAAATAGTAAGGAATTTAAGCCCTAAAACCGATTACTGTATTGGCGGACTAATACTACAGCTGGTGGACCGCCAAATGCAAGCGAAAACATGTTGAGGTCGGCTCGTAAAAAACTTGTCAATCGAGGGATTGCTCGTTAACCGAAGTTAAGATTCTTATGGAAGGTAAATCGTTAACCGAGGCGCTCATTAACCGAGGGATCACTGTACGTATATGCAAAGAACAACAGACGTCTAACGGGAAGACCAAGCCCCTGAAGGAAAGGTGGGGAGAAGAGAGGAGATTCGATGGGGGGGGAAAGGGGGTGGACAAGAGGGCAGGCTAGGTGAGGTGGGTGGTCAAGGTGCTAATGGACACAAGAAGATCAAAGGGAAAGTCTACTGACATGGCCACTGCCACCTGACTTGACCTGACATCACCTCGCCTCGCAAAACCTCTAGGTAAGTGACCGCGTGGTGTCTCCCCACACCCACACCGTACCCTTCACGGTAAGGATTAAAGACAGTAAGGATAGACTACTGGGCACTTGTTTTACCCACAATGCACTGCTCATTGATGTCACTGTTGTAAACATGCATCCTAACCTCCATGTGTGCTCGTTTCTGGTCCCGGGACCAGTGTACCAACAATCATAGTTATTTGTGCAATACCCTGTATACGGGTGGACCAGCAAGGCTTAAATCCCAAGCAGAGAGTACATCAAGTATTACAGATTTCCCAGAGATAAGAAAACTTCTGATAAATGAATAAATGCCTGCAAGCATTCTGATAAAATAAACACACCAGGCTAGCCGAGAACTTGTTCGAAGAGAGTTCATATTTCCTTTATATCTCCTTAATTCTGGAATGTTTGTCGATATAGAAGTTTCTAAAAGAAGGTGAGACATTCATCTTGCTATATGTGGCAAAAAAATAACTCTGACCATACAGTGAACCCTCACTTTACGCGGTCAATTGAACCCACGGCTGCCCGCGTAAAGTGAGAAACGCGTAAAGTGAACAACATAACATATGGGATTAATTGAAATAGAGACCGGGCCGACCCCCAAACTCCACTTTTTCAGACACAATACCTACGTTGTAGTAAAAATAACTTCTTAATTTTATGATGGTATGCACACACAATTAATAATTAAGAGAAATATCAATAATATTAGGTTTTTTAACACTTACATTAGTAGAAAAGATGGCTGGGCACACGGGGATGGGCGGTTGGTTCCGAGGCAGAGGGCAGATTATTGGCCCTCACCTGTATCACTTGTATCAATTGTATCACTATCCACCACAGAGGCTTGCAGGGCCTCTTTGTCAAACCCCTCAACGTCCATTTAAGTCCATATCCTCACTATCATTATCACTATCACTGACTTGGACCGGCTGTGGTGGGTGACGGGTGAAGAACTCGGTAATGTTTTGATGACTGGGCAACCTTGTGCGCACCCTGCTCGCGGCGCATCTCAGCGTAAAAGGGTACACACACCGCGGAAAGTGAGCATTCCGGTTTCGGCAGGGTACCGCATAAACGTGGAAACGCGTAAAGTGAAACCACGTAAAGTGAAACCGAGTAAAGTGGGGGTTTACTGTATTTAATTCTTGAAAAAATTATAGTTAAGTACATCAGTAAATGGGTTTCAGGTGTCAACACCACGCTTTTTTCAACACACGAGGGAAGATTTGTTGTACAGTAAGATCTCATATTTTGCGCGATTTCATTTCATGTTCTTGAATTTCGCGAGCACTACCTAATGTAACCAAGTCTTATATTTGGCGTAAAATATCTTGAGTTTCACAAGATCCGGCCAGCTGAACGCGAAATGCTGGCCACTGTCTTGAATGACATCACAGCCCTCATACCTGTTACAGTCATTTCTGCTACAACGCGTGTTTTGTCAATGCGAATTGGTTGTAACGCGATTGATGAATAGGGGAATGCTGTTTGTAAAACGCGAACTTTTGCAAACGAATGTTGGCTATAGCACGATTCCATCCTCAATGTTTTGATTCCATCCTCAACCATTTTAAACGTGGCGCGGGGTTATGCAATGTTTATAGTTCACGTTCGACATAACATGTTCAATTGATTCGTGTCTTTTGTTTGTGAAGTGTTTTTTAAGAGGTACTGTGTAAATTTTGTTATTTTTGTTCAATGCAGAATGCGACGCCTAGCTTATACCTAGGTATGTTAATGTCTAGCAATAACTCGCCAGGCCAACATACAGGCAATTAAAACATCTAATAACTACTTAATACGTAATATTAGGATGACACGTCGCTACCTGGCATTTAATTGCAATTCTCAAAACCTCCTCCCGCACCCTCCATCTCAGACACGCTGCCACCGTCATCTTCTTGCCTGGCGAATCAGCTGTAAATACGCTCAAAGAAGGCTCCGCTAATTTGTGTTGTAATAGCTGAAATACTAAGTGCCACGAGGATTTTATATACGGTACTTATACATCTTAGCACAGTGAGGAAATCGAGTGACTTTTATTTTGTTTATGTCTCTCAGATATTGTGTTTAGGACAATTTCTTATACGGTCTGGTCAGCATGGCGACCACAGCGCGTCTTCTATTATGAAGTCGCTAGATCGTTAGTGACTAATACCCTCTGCTTTCAAGTCACTTAGTGAATGACGTTGTTTTTTGCCCTCCTAGGCTCGTATTCACTGAAAGAATATATATATATATATATATATATATATATATATATATATATATATATATATATATATATATATATATATATATATATATATATATATATATATATATATATATATATATATATATATATATATATATATATATATATACCGTATATCTCGGCCTATAAGGCGGCGGGGTGCATAAGACGGCCCCCAAATTTCCATTTAAAAAGTAGCTTTTGAGCTCTATTCGCTGTATAAGACCGGTACCCCAAATGTGACACTTACCCACTGACCCAGTAGTCCTCTACCACCCATCCTTGGGTTTTTTAAAATAAGGCCAATTCACTTAAAGTAATGTCATCAAATGTTACCCGCTGGTGTAGTGTAAACACTAGTGACGTCACTTAAGCGTCTGCTATTTACCGGTAACTGGAACTAATGTTGGTGTCGAGTAAAATTTTTCCATCTACTTGAAATGGATTTACCGATTTATTTGTTTATTTATTTATTTATAATATACTGTAACATATTAAACACACTGCAAGTAATTTCTTTAATTTATACGCTTGCTTCGCACGAGACGATCAGTGGTGGGAGTGTTCCCTCGTCTCGGTGGTGGGACTGTGTTCCCACTGTTTATACAACAGCTACCACCGTATTCTAATTGTGGTGTTTCATTAGGATTTGAGTGAAAAAGATTACGTACTTACAATATATATATATATATATATATATATATATATATATACACACAGTAATACCCCGCTTAACGAGGTTTCGCTTAGCGCGATTTCACGTATACGCGGTGCGTCGCCAGAGCCGAACTTTCACTTAAATCGAGTTTTTTCCACGTATACGCAGAGAGTGTCCGGCTCTGGACTCTATTTTTAGATTCGCCCCACCCGCCTGCTCCCGCCTCCTCCCTCCTCCCTCCGCCTGGGCAAGCCGCGCACGGTAAGGTTGCGCAGTGCATGTCTCTGTTGCGTTATCACTGACGTCATATGACGTATCAGACTGTGATTGGCCATGCATCCCTACCCCCCTCTGCTGCTAGCTGTAATTGGCTTAAAGTATTATGACGTGTCCACCCGGGGGAGGGAGGGAGGGAGGGAGGGAGGGAGGAAAGACGACGCTTCACCTACCCGCGGCAGTTTCATCCCTCCAGACCACTCTGTGTATACGTGAATCCATTGTTCTGTGAAATGGCTTCCGCCGGACCACCACCGCCACCAGAGAGAGACCTTTCCTTACCTAGACCCAGCCGCCCTAAGCCCAAGAAGACACGCCGTGGTCTAATCTACGAAGTGAAATACCAGATCATTCAAGATTTGGAGAAAGGAACACGGCAAGTTGATCTCGCGCGCCAGCATGGCGTCAACGAATCTACGATTCGCACTATCAAGAAGGATGCAGCCAAGATCAAAGAGCACATGAAAATCACAAAGTCTGCAGGTGCTTCAATGATCAAGTATTGCCAGAACAGGGTGCTGGCAAAAGTGTAAAATTTGCTGGTGAGTTATTTGATTCGTCAGGCGCGATGCAACATGGCGGTGGACACGCGCTCAGTGCAGGAGTACGCACGTGAACTATACGCAGCAGTGTCACGTAAGCTGGGAATTGCAGAGCCCAAACCCTTCACTGCTTCCTCTAGTTGGCTGCATAGGTTTAAGAAGAGGAACAAGATCACCAACATCAACATTGGTGGTGAGGAAGCGAGTGCTGACCGTGTGGCGGCTAGAGATTTTCCTCCGTTCTTACGCGAGATTATGGAGGAAGGACAGTACACCGACGACCAGGTGTTTAACATGGACGAATCTGGTCTTTTCTGGAAAAAGCTACCTTCGAAGACCTTCGTTGTAAAGAATGCCAGCAAGATTCGGGGCCGGAAGATGCAGAAGGAACGTATCACCGTCCTGTTTACCACCAATGCCTCCGGCACCTGTAAACCAAAGTTATCGATGATTCACACAGCCCGCAAGCCGCACGCCTACAAGAATATGGACATGAACAAGCTTAATGTCCACTGGCTAACCGCACGTAAGGCGTGGATGTCCTCTTCTCTGTCCCTCTTCTGGTTTGACGACTGTTTTGTTCCCGACGTGAAGAAATTCTGCGAGCAACAGAACGTTCCATTCAACATTTTGTTGCTCCTTGACAACGCACCTGGACACTCGCGCCTACTTATGGATCGTCACCCCAACGTAAAAGTGGTCTTCCTTCCTCCCAACACTACGTCATTAATCCAGCCCATGGACCAGGAGTTGATCTGCAATGTGAAAGCTGCATACTCTGCAAAGAAGTTCAAGCTCCTGAACGACTCTACCAACACCAAGGATGAGTTGCGTAAGATGGATGACACCGACAGCGAGAGTAAAAGTGACAAGGACAAGGAACAAGAGGTGGCGACTCAAGAAGTTCTCGTCAAACAGTTTTGGAAGAAGTTTAACGTCAAACAAGCTGTAGACTTCTTGGTGGATGGGATCAGCTGTCTCTTGCTACGATTCGTCACGCATGGAGACATGGTACCCTGTGGGTTTTATTGACCGCGTTAAGCGGGGTACTACTGTATATATATATATATATATATATATATATATATATATATATATATATATATATATATATATATATATATATATATATATGCTATTATATATATATATATATATATATATATATATATATATGTATATATATATTATCAGTTGTAATCTTCTAATTTAATTCATGGGGTCAATTGAACTCCTGGTGAGGGTCCTCACAAGTAAGTGAACGCCAAGTATGAACAAATAGAACATAAGTGGGATTAATTCCAATAGAAACCGCCTGACCCCCAAACTCCACTTGAAGGCACATTACTTCCATGTTAGTAAAAATAACATCTTAATTTTATGATGGTACATGCACACAATTAATACTTAAGAGAAATAGAGAAATACAGTCGCCAAGTTAATGTCCATTCAAATAATGGACTCAACTCCCTCCCTCTCACACTACACAGCCGGCTAACAGATGGTCGGTCGGTCCCTCCCTCCCCCCACCCACCCCCCACCAACCGTCCCAAGGAGATGTGTGGGATAACCTCAAACTAAAGTTAGGAAAATATAATTGACATTGCTGGATTCCTTGAAAGACCAGGAATATTTTGAATATAAATGTCATATATTTTGGACAAAAGATACCATAGTTACCCAGAGAAAAATTTTTATCTAAAAATTGTAAGTTTAAAGCAAAATATATGATGTTTATATTCAAAATGATCACCAAATTATAAGAATTCCAGCAATGTAAATTATATTCTGGCCTGGTAATTTGTATGAATTTTATGAGCTAAAACAGGCAGTCAGGCAGGGTGGCGGGTGGGGCAAATCTAAAAATAGCGTCTCGGACACTCACCGCGTATATGTGGTAAAAATCCGCGTTAAGTGAAAGTTCAGCTTTGGCAAGGCACCGCGTATATGCGAAAACGCGTTAAGTGAAACCGCGTTAGGCTGGGTAAAACTGTATATATATATATATATATATATATATATATATATATATATATATATATATATATATATATATATATATATATATATATATATATATATATATATATATATATATATATATATATATATATATATACACATAATATTGGCTTCCCGCTTAACGCTGCCAGCGCTGCTTTTTACCGTGATAATGTGCTCCTCACAGAGCTGAACTTTCACTTAACGCTGGTTTTTTCCACGTATAAGCGGTGAGTGTCCGGCTCGAGAGCTATTTTTAGATTCGCCCCACCCACCCAACCGCCACCCTGCCTGACTGCCTGTTTTAGCTCATAAAATTCATACAAATTACCCGGCCAGAATATAATTTACATTGCTGGAATTCTTACAATATGATGATCATTTTGCATATAAACATCATAGATTTTGCATTAGACATACAAATTTTAGATATAATGTTTACTCTGAGTAAATATGTTATTTTTTGTGCAAAATATATGACATTTGTATTCAAAATATTCCTGGTCTTACAAGGAATCCAGCAATGTCAATTATATTATCCTAACTTTAGTTTGGGGTATTATTTATTACTAAAAAGGTAAATATTCTGGTTTTCCCACACATCTGGTAGGGAGGGTTGGTGGGGGGTGGGGGGGGAGGGAGGGACCGACCGACCATCTGTTACCGTGTGAAGAATATTTTTTTTTTTTTATTAACTGAAGATATTTGTTTTAGCTCATAAAATTCATACAAATTACCCGGTCAGAATATAATTTACATTGCTGGAATTCTTACAATTTGATGATCATTTTGATTATAAACATCATAGATTTTGCATTGACATACAAATTTTAGATATAATGTTTACTCTTGAGTAAATATGTTATCTTTTGTGCAAAATATATGACACTTATATTCAAAATATTCCTGGTCTTACAAGGAATCCAGCAATGTCAATTATGTTATCCTAACTTTAATCTGAGGTATTATTTAATACTAAATGTTAAAATTTAGTTTTTTCACCCAACATTTCTTGAAGGGAGGATTGGTGGGGGGTGGGGGGGAGGGTTGGGACTGACCACCACCTGGTGTGGATGGAAGATTGGGGGGAGGCAAGGTGGGGTACTCTGATTGACAGATAGTGTTGTGAAGAATATTTTTTTTTTTATTAACTGAAGATATTTGTTTTAGCTCTTAAAATTCAGACAAATTACCCGGCCAGAATATAATTTACATTGCTGGAATTCTTACAATTTGGTGATCATTTTGAATATAAACATCATAGATTTTGCATTAGACATACAAATTTTAGATATAATGTTTACTCTGAGTAAATATGTTATCTTTTGTGCAAAATATATGACATTTATATTCAAAATATTTCTGGTCTTACAAGGAATCCAGCAATGTCAATTGTATTATCCTAACTTTAGTTTGAGGTATTATTTATTAAAATTTAGTGGTTTTCCCCCCAAAATTTCTCAGAGGGAAGAGCCAGTGAGTGTAGTGTGAGAAGAGGGGGAGGGAGTTGAGTCCATTATTTGAATGGACATTAACTTGGTGACTGTATTTCTCTATTTCTCTTAAGTATTAATTGTGTGCATGTACCATCATAAAATTAAGATGTTATTTTTACTAGAACATAGGTATTGTGTCGGAAAAAGTGGAGTTTGGGGGTGGGGCCAGTTTCTGTGGGTCGTCATATATTCTTATTTACATTCCTTAAGCCTTGATTTCGCTAACTTTTGCCAGTACCCTGTGGGGTTTATTGAAACCCCGTTAAGCGAATTTTAACTGTGTGTATATATATATATATATATATATATATATATATATATATATATATATATATATATATATATATATATATATATATATATATATATATATATATATATATATATATATATATATATATATATATATATATACTGTATATATATATATATATACAGTCAACCCTCACTTTACGCGGTTAATGTAACCCGCAGGGTCCCACGGAAAGTGAGGAACGCGTAAAGTGAATAACATAACATATGGGATTAATTGAAATAGAGTCCGGGCCGACCCTCAAATTCCACATTTTGAAGACACACAACTTTGTTGTAGTAAAAATTTTATCTTAACTTTATGATAGTATGAAAAAACAAGTAATATAGAAGAGGTTAGGTTAGGAAAAATAAAGGTTAACATAGGAAAAATAAAGGTTAGGTTAGGAAAACTAAAAGTTATGTGGAACACTTACATTAGTAGAAGAGATGGGTCGGAATACGGGGATGGAGGCTGGTTCCGAGGCAGAGGGCAGATTACTGGCCCTCAGGTGAATCACCATTACTAGGTGAATCACCATCACTGTCACTTACAGTTGTCAGGGCTTCCCTGACAAATCCCTCAAAGTCATCTTCACTGCCACTATCACTGGCTTGGGCTGGCTGTGGTGGGTTGCGGGTGAAGAAATCTGTTATGCTTTGCTGACGGCTGGTGTTGATGTTATCGTGATACACCTTGATGTAGGGCTCCATAGTCTGCAACAGCTGGGTAGTGAAGATTTCATACCTGTTTGCGTCAGGGTCGTCGGAAAGGAGGAGCTTGGCTTTCTCGATACACTCGATGGCACCCCTAACATTACTATGGGATAAGTGTTGTTCATCTTGGGATGACGCACCACCTGCTTCTTCACTGACGTCGTCATCATCATCATCTACCATGTCGTTGGTAGTCACATTAGGATCCCTTATCACCTCCAGGATGTCGTCGTTGGTGGTCTCGGAGAAGCCTGGAACTGTAACAGTCTGCGCAGCTTCTCTGGCAAGGTCCACTGCTACTGCAACAGTCTGAACCTCACCAGTCACAGATTGACTCCTCCTCTCACCTGGTATTCCATGCAACACATGTCTCCATGTGTGACGAATTGTAGCAATAGACAGCTGATCCCATGACTCCAGCCAAGAAGTCCACAGCTTTCTTGATGTTAAATACTCTCCAGAATTGTTTGAACAGTATTTTTTGCTGTGCCAACTGTTGATCCTCATCTTCTTCGCTCTTGCTATCGGTGGTGGTGTCACTTAGGTTGCGCAACTCTTCCCTGGTGTTGGTGTAGTCGTTCAGGAGTTTGAATTTTTTCGTAGAGAATGCAGCTTTTACATTACAGATTAACTCTTGGTCCATGGGCTGTAATATAGACGTAGTGTTGGGAGGAAGGAAGACCACTTTTACGTTGGGGTGACGATCTAACAGTAGGGGCGAGTGTCCTGGTGCGTTGTCCAGCAGCAACAAAATGTTGAATGGCACATTCTGTTGCTCACAGAATTTCTTTACATCAGGAACAAAACAGTCATCAAACCAGGAGAGGGACAGTGTAGAGAACATCCACACCTTACGTGCGGTCAGCCAGTGGACATTTAGCTTGGTCATGTCCATGGTTTTGTAGGCGTGCGGCTTGCGTGCTGTGTGGATCACCGATAACTTGAGCTTACAGGTTCCGGAGGCATTGGTGGTAAACAGGACGGTGATGCGTTCCTTCTGCATCTTCCGGCCCCGAATCTTGCTGGCATTCTTTACAACGAAGGACTTGGAAGGTAACTTTTTCCAGAAAAGACCAGATTCGTCCATGTTAAACACCTGGTCGTCACTGTACTGTCCTTCCTCCATAATCTCACGTAAAAACGGAGGAAATTCCCTAGCCGCAGCACGGTCAGCACTCACTTCTTCACCACCAATGTTTATATTGGTGATCTTGTTCCGGATCTTAAACCTCTGTAACCACCCAGAGGAAGCATTAAAGGGTTTGGGCTCTGTAGTTCCCATCTTAAGTGCCACTGCCATGTACAGTTCACGTGCGTAGTCCTTAACAGAGCGCGTGTTGACCGCCATGTTCCGTCGCGCCTGACGCACCAAGTACCTCACAAGTAATTTTTCTGTCTTGAGAAGCACCTGGTTGTGAAAATACTTGATCATAGAAGCACCTGTAGACTTTGTGATCTTTATGTGCTCCTTTATCTTGGCTGAATCCTTCTTTATAGTCCGGATCGTAGATTCGTTCACGCCATGCTGGCGCGCCAAATCAACCTGCCTTGTTCCTTTCTCCAACTCTTGGATGATGGTATACTTCACCTCGTAGCTTAAGGAACGTCGTGTCTTCTTTGGCTTAGTGCCGCTGGGTCCAGGTAAGGAAAGGTTTCTTTCTGGGGGTGGTGGTCCGGCGGAAGCCATTTTAGAGAACAATGGATGCACGTTTACACGGTCTGGCGTGGAGGGATGAAACTGGCGCGGCTAGGTCAAGGATAATCTTTCCTCCCTCCCTCCCTCCCCCGGGTGGACACGTCATAATACTTTAAGCCAATTACAGCTAGCAGCAGAGGGGGGTAGGGATGCATGGCCAATCACAGTCCGATACGTCATATGACATCAGTGATAACGCAACAAAGACACACACTGCGCAACCTTACCGCGCGGCTTGCCCAAGCGGAGGGAGGAGGAGGGAGAGGCAGGCAGGCGGGTGGGGCGAATCTAAAAATAGCGTTGCGCCGGACACTCTCCGCATAATGGGGTTCACGCACCGCGTAATGTGAGCACGTTAGGTTCTGGCAAGGCACCGCGTTAACGTGGAAACGCGGAATGTGGGACTGCGTAAAGTGAGGGTTGACTGTATATATATATATATATATATATATATATATATATATATATATATATATATATATATATATATATATATATATATATATATATATATATATATATATATATATATATATATATATATAATATACTGATTCACACTATTTTATAATCGCAGTCATGTACTGAATATTCTATGTACAAAAAATAAATGTTAAATGAATTATTTATGGTGCATTAGGGTACTGGCCACTTCAGACACAAAGACGGGCTATAAATAGGCTTCTTTATCTACCCTGCATCTCACCCTGAGCCAGAGGGAAGGGTATTGGTAAATAACATTTGTTGCTTATTTTCCATTTACTTGAAATAGATTTACCGAATTATTTGTTTATTTATTTAAGTCATTTACGGAATATTCTATGTAAAAAATAAATTTTAAATTAATTATTTATAGGAGATAAGTATTAAGATCAGTAAATATATGGTATTACTGGCAACTTCTTTCACAAAGACGGGATAAAAATAGCCCATCTCTCCCTCTTCTTACAGCTGCCAATGGGATGCGTCTTGGTAATTAAATTTGATGTTTATTTTCATTGTCTAATTTATCATGTACCAAAGTACAGGTTGTACCTCTCTGGTCCGGAAACTCCCGTGGTCCGGAACGATTTTAGTTTGTCCAATAGGTAGATAGGCAGCTTTTTTTTTTTCTTTTTACTTATCTGAATTATTATTATTATTACAGGAGTATTAAATTTTTGCCCCTCAGGCCCTAATGTGGGTCAGTGACCTATTCCCGGGTGGGCTAATCCCCTTAAAAAAAAAAACCGCGGGAAATTAAGGTTTGTTTACATCCGGCAGTTCGGCTGCTCTCTCTCTCTGCTTGTCTATACAGAGTACAACATTTAACCCTTCAATATATATGAGCAGTAAATAAGTGTTGCTTTCATATTCTTATGTAGAGTAATGACGATATATTTTCACATGTGCGCACTTACATACGAGCAGTCTCACTTTTTTTTTTACCATTAATGGTTAGCTACTTATATTGTTCCATTTATTAACATTAAATAACATTACAGGTACTTCAAGCAACCATATTCATTTTTTTACATTAATTTTACTACAGCTAAACTCAGGGTCTTATTTTCTTCAGTTTTATATGTAGAACCAATCAGTCACTGGTTTCGTAAGCTTTAACATAAACAATGCCGGCAGCCGTCTCGTCTCCTCTAATATTCCACGTATTATTAATAAATTGTATTGTTAATTTTGCACACACGTACATTAATTCAATAAAAACAAATTCAGAAACATTAATTAAAATATATATGAACAGTAAATAAGTGTTGCTTTCATATTCTTATGTAAAGTAATGATGATATGTTTTCACGTGTGCGCATGCGCACTTACATATGCGATCTCTCTTTTTTCTTTACCATTATCGTTAGCTACTTCTATTGTTCCATTTATTAACATTAAATAACATTACTTAAAACAACCATATTAATTTTACTACAGCTACAACCAAGGTCTTATTTTCTTCAGTTTTATATGTAGAACCAGTCAGTCACTGGTTTTGTAATCAACGAAAACAATGCTGTGTCATTTCCTCGTGTGTTTTAATATTCTACGTATTATTAATGAATTGTATTGCTCATTTTGCACACATAAACATTAATTCAATAAAAAAGACATTCAGTAATAAACAATAATGAATCTTTTGTACATAAGAGAAATGACGCTGTTTACCCGATTATGCACGTCGTCTGCACGTTGGCGGGCCGTTCAAACCCGTCGAAATTCAAGTTTCCGCCGTCAAAATTTTTATTTATTTTTTTTTTTGTGTGTTCCAATAAAATACGTTAAGAATTAAAAACTCGCGAAATTTGAAAAGCTACTATACGACATTTAACTCTTCAATATGTCTTCAAAGAGACCATGATGCAGAGAAAGTGGTGCTAGTGCTTCCAGGCTTAAGCACAAGTCACTATCTATCCAGGAAAAGGGTGAATTTCCATGGTCCGGCAATTTCCATGGTCCGGCACCGGTCAGGTCCCGAGGTTGCCGGACTAGAGAGGTACAACCTGTAATATTACTAAAAATTGTGTAGGTGGTAGGCAGCTACCAAACAGGTAGATACTACCGCCTGGGAAGATATTGAAAGCATAATGTGTTGTCTAATGGTAGACCCTGCTGCCATATGGCATCACGAAAATTGTGACCAAGTCCCAGGTTGCTGACCTGACTTTCTGCCTCATTTACACACAATTGCAGGGTTTCAATTGTTACTCTTACTTGGACAACACAACATACATACATAGTACAGTATATTGTTTCTCACTTTTGATCTTTTTTTAATTTTTGTATTTATTTATGGTTCTTTATTATTACTATTTTATTGTAAATTTTGAATTTTTTATTATAAATTTTATTTACTATGAATTATTATTATTATTACAGGTTGTACCTTTCTAGTCCGGCATTCTGTGGTCCGGAAACTCCCGTGGTCCGGAACGATCTTAGTTTGCCCATGGAGAAAATTAATTTGAGTCTGGTACTTTCGATGTTTGGCTAAATTTTGCCTTATTTACCCTTCTTTTTTGGCGAATTACTACCTCTAATAAAGCAACGAAAATAACACAGATAAAGTTAAATAAAAATTAAAAACATCACAGAAAAAGTTTTTATGTTCTACAGCTTCAGCTAGAGTTGAACCTGATGACTCGGCAACTTCGTCATCCGAGTAAAAACACACACAACAACATTGGCTGTCCTTACGTTTTCAACTTTACCACCACTGGTGGGTAGAATTTATGTTTTAAATTCAAAAACATGAATTAAAATATATATGAGCAGTAAATAAGTGTTGCTTTCATATTCTTATGTAGAGTAATGACGATATGTTTTCACATGTGCGCACTTACATACGCGGTCTCACTTTTTTCTTTACCACGAATGGTTTGCTAATTTTATTGTCCCATTTATTAACATTAAATAACATTACTTAAAACAACCATATTAATTTTTTACATTAATTTTACTACAGCTAGAACCAGGGTCTTATCTTCTTCAGTTTTATATGTAGAACCAGTCAGTCACTGGTTTTGTAATCAACGAAAACAATGCTGTGTCATTTTCTCGTGTGTTTTAATATTCTACGTTTCATTAATGAATTGTATTGTTCATTTTGCACACATAACATTAATTCAATCAAAAAGACATTCAGTAATAAACAATAATGAATCTTTTGTACATAAGAGAAATAACGCTGTTTACATGATTGTGCACGTCTGAACGTTGGCGTACCATTCAAACCCGTCGAAATTCGAGTTTCCGCCATTAAAATTTTAAATTGTTTAGCGTTTTTTTTTGTGTCCAAATAAAAGACGTTGAATTAAAAATTCGCGAAATTTGAGAAGCTACTGTCCGACATTTAACCCTTCAATATGTCTTCAAAGAGACCATGAAGCAGAGAAAGTGGTGCAAGTGCTTCCAAGCATAAGCACAAGTCACAATCTATCCAGGAAAAGGGTGAATTTCCATGGTCCGGCAGCGGTCAGGTCCCGAGGTTGCCGGACTAGAGAGGTACAACCTGTATTATTATTATTATAATTATTATTATTATTATTATTATTATTATTATTATTAGTGTTATTATTATTAAATTTTCGCCCCCCAGACCCCGATGTGGGTCAGTGACTTGTGCCCGGGTGGGCTAATCCCCGTTAAAAAAAAATGAATAATGCTATGATTGTGTTATAAATATATTTATATGTGGAATTATTATTCCGATAATTATTTGTAAAACCTACGTGGTCTCCCAAGGTAAAGCCTGACGAAAGTCTGCGTGGGTGTGTCGCTGAGAACTTCTTATGAAGAGTAATGCAAATAAAAAAGTCTAAATGAATTATTTATGGGAAATACGTATCATGATCAGTAAAGAAAGGCATTATTGGCCAACTCGGACACAAAGGCAAGCGGGAAAATGACCCCTGAAAGTGCGTAGTGACAGCGAGCGCTGGATGTAAAAAAAAAAACACTTTCCCTTTTTTGTCTCGTCACTGGCAAATGGCGGGTGGTGTTGTTATTTTACGGTATGTTAGACAGGTTTATAATACATTTTTATTATTTTAACACACGCATCCCCCGCGTTACGGAAGCCCGGGTTACGGAATTTCGCTTACGGAATTTGTAAATTATGACCGATAATTTCGCGTTACGGCCCGTAAATCCGCCCTTACAGAATTTGGGGTAAATTTTAACAAACACAAGGCCTCACACATGCCATTCAGACTGACAAGTTTTACCAACCATAAAGACAGTTGAAGCTTTAAACATCACTCACAATGGATCTTGAATATTCCAACTGTAATCAGACATACCAAAGTTGCCTCAACACTTGCAACCCCAGTTGCAATATCAAATTCTGTGTCACCACTAAAAAATAATACAGTAGTCCCTGGTGCACTCTTAAGATTAAGAGAAAACGGACGACTCAGGAGGCCTTGAAGTGAGAGAAAATGGACTCCTATGACGGGGCACTCAAATAAACATACACATAGCTGTATAATGCAATATTATGCAATATTAACCCCTAAATTGGTGTTTTAAGACGGTATATCATAAATTATTTAATGTACTGTATTGTATGTGTTTATAAATGTTTATTTTCATTAATAAAAGTGCTTGAATTACTTTTTTGGGGCCGAAAAAATTCCTTAGGAATGCATCTCCAGTTTTATAATGGAAGTCAATGGGAAAATAGGTTTCGCGTTACGGAATTTCACGATACGGTCAATTTTCCGGGAACGGAACCCTTCCGTAATGCAGGGGATGGGTGTATACCGGTAATCTTATTTTTAATCCAGCTTCCCAAACGTAAGTTTCAGTATAAAATAATTAGAGGTAGGACCATGTGAATGTTTTACGATGTTCTCCATCACCACTCTTGACACGCTAAACCACAAAATGCAAGAGGTAAGAATTTTATACCTGGTATTTAAGACGACCCCTAATTTTGGGCTGATTTTTTTAAGGTTCAAATTCCGTCTTATAGGCCGTGATATACGTACGGTATATATATGTAAATATATACTGTATACAATTTTCTTTGTCCCAATTAAACACGTGCTAGTATGAATACCATGATTTATGTGGTCATCTCTCTCACTCCTCTTATATTCGTTCACAAAACTTTTCGGGCTTCTGCTCTGGGTTTTCTAATTACTCTCAGCATGAAGGCCAGTTAAGTTTTTGTCTTCATATGTCTATTTTATTGATGTCCTCAGTAACGGGTTCAGCCTTTCCAGGCGAACTTTAGCGAGGCTGCTAGCCTTAGTGATCCTTCCGGAATACTGACCTCCCGGTCTTACTAGCAATCTAGAGTTATGTTGGGATGGACCTTGTATCCTTAATATGGGTTATATGAGAACCATTCAGGGTGGAATTCTCAACCCAATGCATATTGCTAGAGTAATAGTGAACGATTTTGCCACTGGAGCGCTATGGTAGCAGCTCAGCACTGTCAACCCTCCATGGTGACGATGCTCATTCAGGCATTTTCGCTGCAGCTAATTAATTGCAGCGATGATGTCTGAGCACCCTGATTGGCAACAAATAGAGAACGTAATGATCCCTCAAAAAATAAGTTCCATGAGCTGAGGGATAATTGAGAAAAGAAGAGGGAGAGGTGTATGATATAGTGAGTTAGTTGTTTATGATTGTCACACTGGTGATTTATATAACAATAAGAGAAATTAATTAAATAATTTACTAAAATATCACAGTTATGAGTCATATTGATTATGTTTGGGAGAAAATGTTATCTCCCTTGTATTATTATGATGATACAATGTGACTCTGGTGTTCCTCCTAGTTTAGATGAGTGATGTGCAACTGGAGGATGAAGGACAGTTGTCTGGACTGCTGCTTGATGGAGGAGACCGTGGAACTGTCCTTGGGGAACTAGTGTTGAGTGATGAGCTACAAGGACTAGAAAGTTCAGCTCATACACTACATACAAGGAATTGTCTGTCAGTAGAGGATGTAAATTCAGTAGTAGTAGTTTCACCCAAGACCCAAGGGGACCATACTACATGTAATTATTATGGATGTAGAGCCACTTGGATTACCAAGTGAGTGGATGTTGGGAAACATCATCTTTGACCTCATCATCATGATGATCATCTGCAACTGTGTCAAGTTTATCATCATGTTCTGGTGCTACATTCATCTCGTCATGTGCCTGAATGATGTGATCCACATGAACATATCTCAAAGAGTTACCACATTTCACTAAATATGTCCTAGATCCACATACCTTGTCATGACACCAGTTACCACTTTGCATGCACAGTACCATAACCTTTAGCCATGTTCCTAACTCTCACCCTATCATTTACCTTGAACACTCTTTCACTGGAACACTTATCATGATACATCTTTTGTTGAGATTGCTTCCTCTCTACAACTTCAAACAGACTTGGCTTAACTAAACTTAATCTTGTTCTCAACTGTCTCTTCACCATTATCTCTGCAGGAGTTCATCCTGTCACACTATGTGGCGTGGTTCTGTATCTGAGTAAGAAATTTGCTAGTCTGTGTTTCATTGATTTTCCTACAGTTCCTTGAATTACCTGCTTGGAAAGTGCTCCCTTTACAATTCTAACTGATCTCTCAGCTGCACCATTGGAGGCAGGATGATAGGGTGGGGTCAGTACATGCTTTACACCGTTGAGTCTCATGAAGTTTTTAAACTCTAATGATTGGAATGGAGGACCATTGTCAGAAACTACCTCTTCTGGTATACTATGTTCGGCAAACATTAATCTTAATTCATCAATGGTGCTACCAGCATTAGTACTGTACATGTGCTTAACATCAATCCACTTTGAATGAATGTCAATTAATACAAAAAATTTGTCTGTTCCCTTATCACAGAAGTCAATGTGTACTCTTTGGAAGGGACGGGTGGGCCATTTCCAGGTTTTCAAAGGTGTGCTGGGTGGCATACTCCTAACATTCTGACAAACAGAGCACTCACATACCATCATTTCAATTTCACCATCCAGTTTAGTCCACCATACAAAACTTCTGGCCAATGCTTTCATAGCACATATACCTGGATGTTGAAAATGCAGTTCATTCAAAATTTGTCCTCTAAAACACTGTGGAATTAACACTCTCTTACCCCACAACACACATCCCTGTTCTACTGATAATTGACATCTCCTTAAATGATACGGTTGAAAGTCTAAGGATGGACAAATCTCTGGCCATCCATTTAGTGCATATTCCAGGACTCTTCCTAATACAACATCTTTCCTAGTTTCATGAGCAATCATTCCGGAGGTGACTGGAAAATCTTCTGCTATCATGGTTACAGCATAAGCCTTAGGCTCTACTCCATCATTTGATCCACTACATGGACAAAGCATCTGCATTGGAATGATCCTCTGAACATCTGTACTGTATCTCATAGTCATATGCAGACAATATCACAGCCCATCTCTGCATTCTTGCTGCAGCAAGTGTAGGAACAGGTGATTTAGGACCCAAAATTGCCAAGAGAGGCTTGTGGTCAGTTATTAAGACAAAATTCCTCCCATATAGATACTGGTGAAATTTCTTTACTCCAAATATGATAGAAAACCTCTTTCTCTATTTGTGCATAATTTTTCTCGCTTTGGGTAAGAGTTCTCGAGGCATATGCAATGGGTCTTTCTTCACCGTTATCCATTACGTGACTTATGACAGCACCTTATCCATAGCCTGATGAATCACAAGCAAGCTTTAGTGTTCTACTGGTATTATAGTGGACCAAAACATCAGTACAGTGGTCCCTCGGTTAACGAGCGCCTCGGTTAACGAGATTTCGGTTAACGATTTACCTTCCATAAGATTCTTAACTTCGGTTAACGAGTAATCCCTCGATTAACAAGCTTTTTACGAGCCGACCTCAACATGTTTTCGCTTGCATTTGGCGGTCCACCAGCTGTAGTATTAGTCCGCCAATACAGTAATCGGTTTTAGGGCTTAAAATTCTTTACTATTTTAGTAAATATCAAGAAGTTTATACTATTCAATAATTTTAAAAGTTTAATGTAAAATCTTTTTAGTCATTTTAACAATTATTTAACATAATTGAAGGTAAAGAAACTAGTTTCTGGCGCACCATCCAGCCTGTTAACACACAAACAGGCGTTAGTCTCTCTCTCTTTTCAGTGGAAGTAACATCTTGCTTGAGACTCTCTTCAACTAAAGGCTTTTTTTCTGTTTCCAAGCAAATTATTGGTCATTTTGAAATTTATTTTACATATTGACAATATATAATGCAGTGCAGTGTTGATTTAAAGAAAATAATCTAGAATTACACCAAGAGAAAAAAATTTTTATGGGTGAAATGGCACCATGGGGTGACTTCTCTTCCACCCCAATGCCTTCTCTTCTCCCTTCTCCTCCACCCCCATTCTAATTCCTATCATCATCATCATCATTATCCAGGAGCCTTCTACATACACACCTCAAAGTAAGTGTACTTTTCTACCTATTTTGTTGAATTTAGGCAATTTTCGGTGAGCTGGAACCAATTACCCCAAAACCCATTGAAACAATGGTTTCGGTTAACAAGTTTTTCGGTTAACGAGCAACCTGCTGGTAACGGATTGTGCTCGTTAACCAAGGGACCACTGTACTAGACAGAGCAGCTTTACAATCTTCAAATGACTTCTGAGTTGCACTGTTCCATTTCCATGGTATCCCTTTCTTTAATAGTCCCTGGCTCTTCCCTCTCAGAGAAATTTTTGGGGGAAAACCACTAAATTTTAATAAATAATACCTCAAACTAAAGTTAGGATAATACAATTGACATTGCTGGATTCCTTGTAAGACCAGGAATATTTTGAATATAAATGTCATATATTTTGCACAAAAGATAACATAGTTACCTAGAGAAAATTTTTTATCTAAAATTTGTATGTTTAATGAAAAATATATGATGTTTATATTCAAAATGATCACCAAATTATAAGAATTCCAGCAATGTAAATTATATTCTGACCGGGTAATTTGTATGAATTTTATGAGCTAAAACAAATATCTTCAGTTAATAAAAAAAAAAATAATCTTCACAACACTATCTGTCAATCAAAGTACCCCACCTTGCCTCCCCCCCTCTTCCAACCGCGCGGTCAGTCCCAACCCTCCCCCCCACCCCCCACCAATCCTCCCTTCCAGGGTTTTTAACATTTAGTATTAAATAATACCTCAGATTAAAGTTAGGATAATATAATTGACATTGCTGGATTCCTTGTAAGACCAGGAATATTTTGAATATAAATGTCATATATTTTGCACAAAAGATAACATAGTTAATTTGAGAAAAATTTTTATCTAAAATTTGTATGTCTAATGCAAAAATATGATGTTTATATTCAAAATGATCATCAAATTATAAGAATTCCAGCAATGTAAATTATATTCAGACCGGATAATTTGTATGAATTTTATGAGCTAAAACAAATATCTTCAGTTAATAAAAAAAATAATTCTTCACTGGGTAACAGATGGTCGGTCGGTCCCTCCCTCCCCCCCACCCCCCACCAACCGTCCCAAGGAGATGTGTGGGATAACCACTAAATTTTAATAAATAATACCTCAAACTAAAGTTAGGATAATATAATTGACATTGCTGGATTCCTTGTAAGACCAGGAATATTTTGAATATAAATGTCATATATTTTGCACAAAAGATAACATAGTTAATTTGAGAAAAATTTTTATCTAAAATTTGTATGTCTAATGCAAAAATATGATGTTTATATTCAAAATGATCACCAAATTATAAGAATTCCAGCAATGTAAATTATATTCTGGCCGGGTAATTTGTATGAATTTTATGAGCTAAAACAGGCAGTCAGGCAGGGTGGGGCAAATCTAAAAATAGCGTCTGGAGCCGGACACTCACCGCGTATATGTGGAAAAAATCCGTGTTAAGTGAAAGTTCAGCTCTGGCGAGGCACCGCGTATATGATAAAACGCGTTAAGTGAAACCGCGTTAGGCGGGGTAATACTGTACAGTTACTTTACACACTGAGCCACTACTGCCAACTGTTTCACTACCGGTATTGAGAACAAATTCTCTGGTGTATATCTCTTCTAATTCCATGCTTGTGGCTATCTGACATGCTTTTTCAAAAGTTAAGTTAGTGGTGTTCATTAACTTATTCTGTATTTTTCATAATTCAGACCTATCACAAACCTGTCTCTTAGAGCTGGGTTCAAGAACTGTCCAAAGTTACAGTGAATGGATAACTTCTTCAAAGCTACTATATAATTACTTACCGATTCATCTTTACCTCTATCTCTGGTGCCAAATCTGTAAATTTCAGCGATCTCAAGTGGAGCAGGATCAAAATGTTGCTTCAGAATCTTGGTAATCTGAATCAGTGAGGAGTCTTTGGGTTTGTCTGGAGCAAGCAGATTGACCAGAGTAGAATAAACATTAGCCCCTACCTCTGTCAAAAGGATTGCTTTCCTTTTCTGTTCAAGGGCCTTCTTTTTCTGAACATCACCATCGTCGTCCATTAATTCATTTGCCAGGAAGAAGAAGTCCATTCTCTCACAATATGATGTGAAGTTCTCCTTGTCTGCATCATACTCCCCCACTCGCCCGATGTATGTACTGACGCCAGCCATGGTTGCTCTCTTCACTTGAATTCTCCAAGTTCAGAGTAGCCTTCCCTTCAGTGGTCGCTATCCTCTCTTCAAGGACTTCACCAACACTTTGTGAATCCCATCGTCGTCGCCAGTGTAGTATCTTACATGATTAATGGGAGAAGGAGAAGCCACGTGCTGACTCTGTGGTGGTCGTACAATGTGCCTAACACATTCTTGATTACACAGGCCTAAACACATTGTAACTTTGGTAAGAAGTAACATAATATATAATGTATATATAATCAATAAAGACAGCATATAAACATTCACATACAGCTACTCCTCGACTTTCGACCTACGACCACCCGCACTTACGACCTGCCTCAGTCGGAAAGACCACCTGCACATACGACCACCGCAGTCGGTACCAAAAATTTTTTCAAATGACGCGTGTATTTTCTTGACCAAAACGTTTCCGTCCCGTACGAGAGCGTCACATGGCTTGGGTCGCCTCGTGGCTACAGCACCCATGCCATAGAATGCTTCGTTGGTGTTTGGCTGTCGTTGTTTTCGCAATTGATCGTGCTGTGTATGTACTGACATTATTTTCGTATCTAATTCACTTTAGAATGATTGGAAAGCGTAGACGTGAGAATGCCGTCTCGTCTCCTCTTATGAGTTTTAATATTTTACGTATTATTAATGAATTGTATTGTTCATTTCGCACACATAAACATTAATTCAATCAAATACATATTAAAAAATAAACGATACAGTAATGAATCTTTTGTACATACGATAAATGACGCTGTTTCCACGAGTGCATACGCAGTCTTACTTTTTTTCTCTACCAATTCATTGGTCACTTCTACTGCACATACATTACATAACATTAATTAAAAGATACATAATTTTTACATTAATATGACTACATCTACAACAATCGTTAGTCGAGGCTTTAATGTACAGTAGGGTCAGGATATATCGCAAGATAGAGTCCAAGGATATTAGCTATATACTAAATTGCAATAAATAATTACATGTAATCAATGGGGAAATAGCGTTTGGTTCTGGAGGCCAATAAAAGTGACTAAACTTGACATAAAATGGCACAGTCTAAAGTTAGCAGAATATAAATTGCATTGCTGGAATCCTTGCAAGACAGCGAATAATTTGAATATAAACATCATATATTTTGCACAAGAGATAAAATTTTTAGTCCTTTGTACTAAAATGTACTAAATAATTACTAAACATTTTATATCTAGTGTAAACTATACCATGTTTATATTCAAATTAATCACTATCTCACAAGAATTCCAGCAATATTAAATATTTTGTCTTAAGTCAATTCATTGACATTTTACAAGAGAAAAACTTAAACTACCCCTATATGACAGATAAATAAATACCATTAGGTAACCTTTGCCGGCGGCTGGCACCTGCTGTCGTAATACAGGCGACCCTCGTTAATTCGGACCCCTTTAATCCGGATTTCGGATAAATCGGACGAAATCTGAACTGTCCGTATCAAATTTCTGGTTCTGGGATTGTCCCAGTTGCAATTGGGGTTGCAATTTCAAATTCTAAGTCACTACTAAGGAATAACGAAATCTCTGGTGCACTGCACTCCAAGATTAAGAGAAAACGGAGGACTCAGGCATCCTGAAATGAGAGAAAACGGACTCCTATGACGGGGCACTCAAATAAACATACACATAATTACATGTTTTGCGGACTACCCACTGTACAGTATCCTTTTCATCACTTTGTAATAAACCTAGTCATGCCTATGTGTGTTTCTGATAATTACCATAACATTACATATTTATATATTTAGCTGTTGCACAAACACAAGACCTCACACATGCCACTCAGACTGACAGACTTGACAAGTTTTACCAACCATAAAGACAGTTGAAGCTTTAAACATCACTCACAATGGATCTTGAATATTCCAACTGTAATCAGACATACAGTAAAACCTCGATTAACCGACCACATATGGGGGGAAGGGGCCAACGGATAATCGAAAAGGTCTGTTAATAGTACATAAAGTCTACGGAAATAAAACATACATTTTCAAAGTACCTTTCCCTAACCTACCTCATTTAAGTCCCTCTATTAATTTTTTTTCATTTGCCATTCATATTTCAATAGAATTTGCTTTAAAACATTAACCACTTTAGTAAAAAATATGAACCAGCACAGAAACCGTGAATAAAAAATGGAAAAGTCAAAGAACATATGTCATCACAAAAATTGTGACCAAGTCCCAGGTTGCAGATCTGACTTTCTGCCTCATTTACACACAATTGCAGTTTCAATTGTTTCTCTTACTATTGACAACACAACATACATACAGGTACATTGTTTCTCACTCTTGATTTTCTTTGATTTGTGCATTTTTTGTGGTTCTTTATTACTACAGGTTGTACCTCTCTAGTCCGGCAACCTCGGGACCTGAACGGTGCCGGACCATGGAAATTCACCCTTTTCCTGGATAGATAGTGACTTGTGCTTATGCCTGGAAGCACTAGCACCACTTTCTCTGCGTCATGGTCTCTTTGAAGACATATTGAAGGGTTAAATGTCGTATAGTAGCTTCTCAAATTTCGCGAGTTTTTAATTCTTAACGTATTTTATTGGAACACACAAAAAAATAAATAAATAAAAATTTTGACGGCGGAAACTTGAATTTCGACGGGTTTGAACGGCCCGCCAACGTGCAGACGACGTGCATAATCGTGTAAACAGCGTCATTTCTCTTATGTACAAAAGATTCATTATTGTTTATTACTGAATGTCTTTTTTATTGAATTAATGTTTATGTGTGCAAAATGAGCAATACAATTCATTAATAATACGTAGAATATTAAAACACACGAGGAAATAACACAGCATTGTTTTCGTTGATTACAAAACCAGTGACTGACTGGTTCTACATATAAAACTGAAGAAAATAAGACCTTGGTTGTAGCTGTAGTAAAATTAATATGGTTGTTTTAAGTAATGTTATTTAATGTTAATAAATGGAACAATAGAAGTAGCTTACGATAATGGTAAAGAAAAAGAGAGATCGCATATGTAAGTGCGCATGCGCACACGTGAAAACATATCGTCATTACTTTAAATAAGAATATGAAAGCAACACTTATTTACTGTTCATATATATTCTAATTAATGTTTCTGAATTTGTTTTTATTGAATTAATGTACGTGTGTGCAAAATTAACAATACAATTTATTAATAATACGTGGAATATTAGAGGAGACGAGACCGCTGCCGGCATTGTTTATGTTAAAGCTTACGAAACCAGTGACTGATTGGTTCTACATATAAAACTGAAGAAAATAAGACCCTGAGTTTAGCTGTAGTAAAATTAATGTAAAAAATGAATATGGTTGCTTGAAGTACCTGTAATGTTATTTAATGTTAATAAATGGAACAATATAAGTAGCTAACCATTAATGGTAAAAAAAAAAGTGAGACTGCTCGTATGTAAGTGCGCACATGTGAAAATATATCGTCATTACTCTACATAAGAATATGAAAGCAACACTTATTTACTGCTCATATATATTGAAGGGTTAAATGTTGTACTCTGTATAGACAAGCAGAGAGAGAGAGAGCAGCCGAACTGCCGGATGTAAACAAACCTTAATTTCCCGCGGCTTTTTTTTTTTAAGGGGATTAGCCCACCCGGGCATAGGTCACTGACCCACATTGGGGCCTGAGGGGCAAAAATTTAATACTCCTGTAATAATAATAATAATTCAGATAAGGAAAAAAAAAAAAAAAAAGCTGCCTATCTACCTATTGGACAAACTAAAATCGTTCCGGACCACGGGAGTTTCCGGACCACAGAATGCCGGACTAGAGAGGTACAACCTGTATTATATTATATTATTATTATTATTATTATATTATTATTATTATTATTATTATTATTATTATTATTATTATTATTATTATTATCATTATTAATATTATTACATTATCGCCCCCAGGCCCCGATGTGGGTCAGTGACCTAATGCCCTGGGCTAAAAAAAAAATTTTAGGGGTTCGGGATTGACGGTTAATCCGAAAGTCGGTTAATCGAGGTTTTACTGTACCTAAGTTGCCTCAACAATTGCAACCCCAGTTACAATATCAAATTCTGTGTCATTACTAAGGAATAACGAAGTCTCTGGTGCACTGCACTCCAAGATTAAGAGAAAACGGAGGACTCAGGCGTCCTGAAATGAGACAAAAAGGACTCCTATGATGGGGCACTCAAATAAACATACATATAGCTGTATAATGTAATGTAATGCAATATTAACCCCTAAATCGGTTAATTTGGACAATCGGCTAAAACGGACACTCTTCCCCCCTATTAGTCCGTTTTAACGAGGGTCGACTGTACATCACCTCCACCCTCCGCTTCCGGCAAAATTGAAAGTGGTTTTAAGCTTAAAGTTTTTATCTCATAAAATGTCACAGGCTAATGTTAGCAGGATATAAATTGCATTACTGGAATCCCTGCAAGACAGTGAATAATTTGAATATATACATCATATATTTTGTACAAGAGATAAAATTTTAGTCTTTTAGAGTACATTTAAGTACAGTACAGTTTTCAACTCGTATTTTTGGGGCGATTTAGGGGATTTTTAGGAGTGTTTCTGACTTTATACGGTCTTTGGCTTTATGTGAGGTCCCAAGAACATAACCCCATGTAAGTTTTGAGTTCACTGTAAATAAATTTATCGCCATACAGCTACTCCCCGACTTACGACCTACTCGACTTACGACCACCCGGACATACGACTGCCTCAGTCTTACGAAAAAATTTTCAAATTACTGTACGTATTTTCGAGTCCCAACGTCAGTGATTGCGCTGTGTACTAACAAAATTTTTGTTTGTAATTCACTTTAAAATGGCTGGCAAGCTTAAAAGTGAGAGTTTTGTGGTGCTGAGAAGAAAAAGAGACACCCATTTTAGATTTTCTATGTATTATTGAAGCATTTTCGTCTTACGACCATTTCGACTTACGACCTGGATTTGGGTCCCTAACCCCGTCGTAAATCAGGGAGCAGCTGTATATTGGAAAATTTTGATAATTTTGGTAGCCACGATATTAAAAAATCTATATATAAAGTCACTATATTTTCCGACCCTACTGTACACAAAATCAACACAATAAGCTCTAATACCCGCTCATTTCATCCCAAATACTATTTGATAATTGCTTTGGAAAAATCCCTAAATGGCAACTGTAAGCTGACGAGAATCATTCCTGTCCATATGGCTATGAGGTTCCCGACTGCACCACCCCCACCCCCTCACCAAGAGATTACTACATATATGTGGATAGTTTATGAAACACAAGTCAACTTGTGGCATAATGGATGATTCTTTAATGAGTACAGTAATACAGTATAAAATCAAGAGATTTTCAGGGAATTTTTTAATATACGTAAGTATACCTGTACAGTATTTATGGAAAAATACAAATAAAAAATAATGATGAACCATGTAACTTTTTGCAGTTTTTAATCTATTAATTATAATTTCCATTCATTTTCATTAATGTATTTTATACATTTCAAGAAAAGGGCCCCAGCTATTAATACCAATTTACACACCTCCACCACACACCCTCCAACATTTAGTATTATATATTCTCGTATGATCAGCCACTTATGGTGTATTTTTATCATTGATAAAATATTAAATTCAATATGGAGTAAGAAGGTGGGGAAGGTTTTTCGGGGGGGAAACTGACCGCATACCCCACAAAAGGTTCGTCTCCTACTCCTCCCCATGCCTGCCATTCCCATTGTAATAATTTTTACTTTTTTATTCATTAATTAATTAAGATATGTTTACTGTAATAATCTGTGCTTATTAATACCTGCCCTTCATATACAGTGCAATACTTTTTATAATGTATCAGTACTGTAATTATTAAATAAAACAATGGTAAATTTGGTAATGGTTAAGCTTACCCATCGCCAACCCTCCTCCTAGTGGAGAGGTCTGGGTGAAAAAATTCCCTTATTATTTGGCTTGTCATGTAATTTTGATATCAAATTAATAATTACTGTATACATCATACTTTTTCTGATGTGTTTAATATTTTATATTAACCATGATAAAACATACACCATAAGAGGCTGATCATTGGTGAAAGGGGGAGTGCCAGTCTCCCTGCCTGCACCATGCCTGCCTGCCTCCCCGCTGACTGCACCTATTGCCTGCCTGCCTCCCCCCTGACTGCACCTTGCCTGCCTGCCTCCCCCTGACTGCACCTTGCCTCCCTGCCTCCCTCCTGCCTGCTCCCAGCCTCCCTCCAATTCACAGTGTCTCACAAAAAAAGACTGTGAACTAGATGTTGTGTGTGTGAATGATGTGGTGTTGGGGTATTAATTAATGAATAATAAATAAACAATATTGTATTGTTAATGAGAGTACAGGAGTTTGATGAATAGTAGTAACAATTGTAGTACGCTACTATTCATCAAACGACTGTCATTAATGGGACAATATTGCTTATTTATTATTTAATACCACAACATCACACACAGACACCCAACACCACCCAAACAAACCCCATACTGTATGACACAAATTTATGTGTGGTTAACTATATGGTGGTGAATTAAAAGATCAGCTGTTGAGGAGCTTATTAAATGGCAACACTGGTGGATGTTACCACTCCTTTCCACTCCATCTCTCTAATCACACACACGTTTCTGCTTTCTCAGTCCATAATTTAAAATGTTATGTAACGTAATGTTGAAAGGATACATTGTGATAAGTGTAAGTATAAAACATACTGTATCTTAGCTTTAATGTTTATTCAAGACATCTTCAGGTTCTGAGACCCACTAATTCCCCACCCAACAGTGGGTGACCTGACATTGTATCAGGTCATTAATATGAGGCCACTAATACCCCACCCTACCTCCACCTGACAGTGTGTCAGGTCAAGTCAGTTACATGAGACCCACTAATCCCCCACAGCTCCAAGGGAGTTGAAAATACCAGTCTTTGCTGTAACACACAGCTTCATTCATGACCATATCATATAGATTTTTAGTTTCGACTCTTGGAAAACTCCCCAGCACACAGAAACATTCTGAGGATTTGGGCTAGTATTTGTCTGTGCAAGATACATAGTTTAAACACTCGGAAAGTATTTCCAGTAACCGCAAATAATTCCGGAGATGGGGGATTTTTCCGGGTTTGAGAAAACCGCCTGGTTAGCCGGAAATTTCTCATCCCCAGAAGTGCTCTGCACCAATTGTTCCGACTAACGAGGATATCAATGTATTATTATAGTAATATACTGTATTATGAAATAGATTAAGATGAATGAATTATAGGAATAACATATGAATTATGTTAAGATACAAAACTAAGTTTGGGTGCAAATGTGAGGGGAGGCGGAGGAGGAAGGGAGGGAGGACACCTTACAATCTCCTGCTCAGCACCCTGTGATCCCTTTATAACTACAATATACAATTTCACCATAATCCCCATACTATTTTAGTTCATTTGGTGCTGGGTTACTAAAACATTATTGAAAAATAATTAATTTTTCCCCCAAAATCCAACACTCAATCCAAGATGAGCTATTGTAGTCTCTTGTTTACAGTACAGGGTGGTATCAGCTGACCCAAAGCCCCCCTTTTTGTCAAATTAACCTAAATAAGCAAAAGATCACGAAATTACTGCTATACTGCTACCCATGGCTTTGTGTGTAAGTGATAACTGTGTACACGAGACTTGGGTAAAATGAGACCCCATTGTACATGAATTTATATGAGCTTTTAGATAGAAAATCCACATCATTAATGGGAACAGATAAAAAAGACAAAAAACTTTCATTTACCTTTAATTCCGTGATGAGCTTCAAGTTAGTTGCAGTGATGTCGGTGTAATATTTTTTCATCTCTTCAAAAGTTTTCTCATGGTTGGATATGATTGTAGCCAGAAAATTATTCTTTTTTTCTTCTTGTGCAATCAGCTCTGTTTTACGTTTTAGATCAAGCTGATTCTGTAAAGTTTTTATTCTTTTGACAGACTTAGCTTCCATTGCTGCTGCCTCTTTCTCAAACTCCTCACGCAGTGAGTCTAGAGACTTGCTATGAGCCTGAAAAAAAATATAAACTAATAAATAATCATACAAACTCCAATATGATAATTTCTTAAACCCTGAAATGCTTTAGCAAGTGAACAACCAATAAGTTCCGGTACAATGGCAGATCATGCTAATGTCTAGAAGTAATGAAATATTATGTGGCAGGATAACTTTATCGACCTTGACTATATCTTTACTTCAAGCCTGTGGCAAACAATCGTCTCACTACATGAATCTGTATTACGATCCAAATTCAAAAGTGGTTATATGAACCAGTAAGAAATTACCGGTACGGTAGGTAAGGAATTTCAATTGACAGAAGCACTCTTATCATAATTCAGCCATAAAACAGGGGCATGTCATTAACCAAGCAGACAACACTTCCTATTCATTACTTTATCCACTGATCATTTTCTGTTACAGTATAAGTGTTGGACATTCAGTTTGTGCTTTAACAGGTGTTTTAATTGTGCTCCCTAAGCCATTCATGGTATCGGCAAGCATTTCCTTGGGGCAGTCATGAAGCCCTCAAATCTTCACTGTTGTCAAACTAAGTTTATTCAAAAGTTCAGGTGTAAACTATACACCCACCTTTCGTTTCACGCGGGGGTTACGTTCTTGAAAATCACCACTTAATTAAAAAATGCGTAAATTAAACATAATTTTCCCATAAGAATACAGTGGTCCCTTGGTTAACGAACACAATTCGTTCCACAGAGTCATTCGTTAACCGAAAATTTTGTTAATCGAATCCATTATTTCAATGGGATATTGGGTAATTGGTTCCAACTCACAGAAACGTACATGCAAAGTAAAGCCAAAAAATGCATAAAGTCAGAAACACTCCTAAAAATATTACCCCGCTTTACACGGTTTCACCTTCCGCGATTTCTCATTTACGCGGTACCTTGCCAGAACCGGACTTTCACTTTCCGCGGTGCATCTACTCATATACGCGTGAAGTATAATTTTTTTTTTTTATTTAGCTCATAAAATTCATACAAATTACCCGGCCAGAATATAATTTTCATTGCTGGAATTCTTACAATATGATGATCATTTTGAATATAAACATCATGGATTTTGCATTAGACATACAAATTTTAGATCTAATGTAATAATTTGGTTTACACAAAGCAAGTATTTTATCTTTTGTGCATAATATATGAAATTTACATTCAAAATATTCCCTGACCTGCAAGGAATCCAGAAATGTCAATTATATTATCCTAACTTTAGTCTGAGTTATAATTTATTACTAAAAAAGTAAATTACTATTTTCTCCCAAAGCTTCTCTGGTAGGGAGGAAAGGTGGGGGGTGGGGGGGAGGGAGGGAGGGACCGACCCAGCTAGGGCTGAGTATTTTGATTGACAGATAGTGTCCTTGAAGAATATTTCTTTGTTTATTTAATGAAGATATATGTTTTAGCTCATAAAATTCATACAAATTACCCGGCCAGAATATAATTTACATTGCTGGAATTCTTACAATATGATGATCATTTTGAATATAAACATCATGGATTTTGCATTAGACATACAAATTTTAGATCTAATGTAATAATTTGGTTTACACAAAGCAAATATTTTATCTTTTGTGCAAAATATATGACGTTTACATTCAAAATATTCCCTGACCTGCAAGGAATCCAGAAATGTCAATTATATTATCCTAACTTTAGTCTGAGGTATTATTTATTACTAAAAGTTAAAATCTAGTTTTTTCACCCAACATTTCTCTGGTAGGGAGGGAAGGTGGGGGGTGGGGGGGAGGGTTGGGACCGACCGACCGACCATCTGGCGCGGTTGGAAGAGGGGGGAGGCAAGTTGGGGTACTTTGATTGACAGATAGTGTCGTGAAGAATATTTTTTTTTTATTAACTGAAGATATTTGTTTTAGCTCATAAAATTCATACAAATTACTGGACCAGAATATAATTTACATTGCTGGAATTCTTACAATATGATGATCATTTTGAATATAAACATCATGGATTTTGCATTAGACATACAAATTTTAGATCTAATGTAATAATTTGGTTTACACAAAGCAAGTATTTTATCTTTTGTGCAAAATATATGAAGTTTACATTCAAAATATTCCCTGACCTGCAAGGAATCCAGAAATGTCAATTATATTATCCTAACTTTAGTCTGAGGTATTATTTATTACTAAAGGGATTTGAGTCCATTATTTGAATGGACATTAACCTGGCGACTGTATTTCTCTTAAATATTAATTGTGTGAGCATACCATCATAAAATTTAGATGTTATTTTTACTACAACATAGGTATTGTGTCGGAAAAAGTGGAGTTTGGGGGTTGGGCCAGTCTCTATTGGAATTAATCCCATATGATCTGTTGTTCACTTTACGGGTTTTCACTTTCCGTGGTACCCTGTGGGTTCAATTGACAATTGACCGCATACGTAATCGGGGTACTACTGTATACAGCATATATAATAAAATTTCATTTGCTTTTCATTTAGTGTTTAATTTTCTTTGTTTAAAGGACTGTACAGGTAGTCATTTTCTGTTAAACTTATACAGCAAATATAACCATCAGTTTTCCGGCATTTTCGAAAGTCCGGCAATAACGACTTCCACAATAACGTTTTTGACAATAACAGTAAGTTACAATAGATACCCATTTTCGATAATAATGTGTGGATTCTTTTGAATAACGGAGATTTTGCGGGAAGGGTCCGTGCGCATCCCTGATAGCGTTTGTTTGCCACCATGTTGATGACGTAGTTGTTCTCTCCACCTCACTCGCACACACACCCCTTGGAATACAGCGCTGCGTCCAAGTGTAACATTTTCGCCTCTATAACCAGTGGCTGCTAGGGTCGGTGATCAACAATGGCTTCCGCATTTTTGCCTGTGGGGGTTAGGGGAGGTGGGGGAGGGAGTGATTTGCCGCCTGAACGCCCGGGAACTTATAAAGTGAATGAGAAAAAAGACCCCAAAGCTAAGAGACAAAGCCACAAGAAGAGTACCTACTTGGTTAAGGATAAAGAACAGATTGTTGAGCTCATTGAAAGTGGTGCACAGAACATTGATATTGTGAGGAAATTGAACTGTCCTGAGTCTACAGTGCGAAATATTAAGAGGAACTTAGAGGAGACAAAGAAGAGTATTGCGCTGGCTAAGAAATATTTCGGTAGTGATGAAAATGAGAGGCGAGCTATAAATGATAAAAGTGATAAAAACAGGTTGTTAGTGATAATAGAGCATTTTCTTGTGAAATGGTTAGCTTGTAGAATGAAAGAGAGTGCATAGCGACCCTCAGATACGGAACAATCATCACACCAAGCACCTCAAAAACTCTCCCAAGCTAAGTGTTATATTACTCAAACTCTTTATTTTGATGATAGAAAAACAATTCTTTTTATTTCAGCTAACAAAAAGTGATAGGAGGGTTTTCTAAGGGGAAAAATTGGGTGAAATTCTTGGGGCGGTGGCACCAATAAACCCTTTTTACATGTATTTTATGTCACAAAATAACGTTTTCGCTAATAACGGCTTTTTTCAGGAACCTATTAAACGTTATTGGCGAGAGAGCCTACTGTGTGTGTGTGTGTGTGTGTGTGTGTGTGTGTATATATATATACAGTCATGCGCCGGTTAATGTCTTAGATAAATTCATGGAAACATGATGTTAACCGAAATGGAAGTTGTCCGATCATCACATAAACTTTGTATTTATACTTACGTGTATGTGGAATACTATATACGTACATATACAATTTTACTCTTAAATCACTACTGTAATGTGAAACAGGTGATTAATTTTTATCTCTTGTGCAAAACACATGACGTTTATATTAAAATTATTAAGTGTTTTACAAGGATTCCAGCAACACTGGGCAGATAGGGGAGAGGGAGGGAGGGAGGGAGCAAGCGAGCGAGGGGGCGTAGGGGGAGGGGAGTGGTTTGACATTTGGCACAGGCCCAGGTCTAATGCATGAATATTTATCAGTTCTTAAGTGACTAAGCTTCTCTCTTATGAAAAGCCAGTGAAATGACCAGGGTGAATATAATTTACATTGCTGTGATTCTTGTAAGATACTGATTAATTTGAATATAAATATGCTGTAATTTGCACTAGACATAGTAACAATTTTAGTACCGTAACCAAATTAGTACATGTACACTCCAGCTTTACACTTAGGTCATTTATTTCTTTTGCGTTTCTTTTAGTATGGTGTGTGCATGTAAATGGATGAAAATATATGAAGAAATTGAAGTAAATCTACCCAAAAATACAGATGAAAAAATTTATATTATAAATGTACTACAGTACTGTACACTAATGTACAACAATTTTTATCTCTTCAGCAAAATATATGACATTTATATTCAAATTATTGGCTGTCTTGCAAGGATTCCAGCTAGGCAAATTATAATCTCCTAACTTTACTCTGAGATATTATATAAGATAAAAACTGTAAACCTAAATAAACCCCCGGCTGAGCAGATGCGGGAGGGAGGGAGGGAGGGAGGGAGCCAGCTAGGGGTGAGGGGGGGCTGAGGTGATATGTTTGACAGTGTGAGCCGAAGGTCTCTGTGTGTTTATTTAACAGTCCTACTAAGCTTCTCTCATTTTAAAATGCCAGTGAAATGACCTAGGAGAATATAATTAACATTGCTGGGATTCTTGTAAGATACTGATTTATTTGAATATAAACATGCAGTAATTCGCACTAGACATAACAATTTTAGTACCGTAATCAAATTAGTACATGTGCACTCCAGCTTTGCACTAAGGTCATATATTTCTTTTACGTTTCTTTTAGTATGGTGTGTGCATGTAAATGGATGAAAATAAATGAAGAAATTTATGTAAATCTACCCAAAAATGCAGTTGAACCTTTTTATAAAATGTACTACAGTATTGTATACTAATGTACAACATTTTTTATATCTTGAGCAAAATATATGATGCTTATATTTAAATTAATCTCTGTCTTGCAAGGATTTCAGCAACGCAAATTATATTATCCTAACTTTAGTCTGGGATATTATATAAAATACACATAAAGAAATCACCAATCTTTTGTCTCGGAACACAAGGAAGGAGCGGAGCATGGGAAGAGGGAGGGGGAAGGGGGTGGGAGGTGAGGTGACAGAGTGTCTGGTGTTTGTTATTTATTTGAGATAAGATTTGACAGTTGGCGCTGAAGGCCTGCATGTTTATTTATCATTACTTAAGAGTGACTAAGCTCTTCTCATAATTTGCCACCCAAACAAACTGGGTGAATATAACATACATTGCTGGGATTCTTGTAGGATAGTGATTCATTTGAATACCTGTATAAACAATCTATATTTGCAATAGACATAACAACTTAGTACCGTAATCATTTAGTACATGTACAATACAGGTTTGCACTTAGGTCCATTGTTAACCGAAGGACCACTGTAAACTTTTTATTTCGTAAGTAAGGAAATCAAATTAAAAGTAATGTACTGTACACTACAATAGAGAAAAAACAGAAACAGTAGCATAGGTGTTAACGCTCATAGGAGCGTTATTGGTTTGTTGCTGGAGAAATAAACCCTCAATGTTGACGCGTACCATATAATTCGGTCAAAACCTGTTAAAGAACATTTCTCATATAACAAATGCTGTTATCTCAGGACACATATTATGAAATACAATCAATATACAGTACATAGCCTGTTAACATCTTAAATATAACTCGCATGTTATAACTATTGAAACAGGAGACAATTGGTATAATATGATCAAATTGCAGTACACAAATATACTTATTAAAGTTATTTAGAGTTTCTTAGCAGATTCTAATACTTCACGATCACTCACGTTTTAGGGTCTAGTGGTCTGAACCAACGTGTTGTCTGTCCTGTAGAAATCAGTAGACTACCCTCGAGGGCAATCTCAGCCCGGAGGCGAGGGCCACATGTTTTCGTATTGAAACACCTCAGCAGATTGGTCAGCAAATTCGTTGTCAACACTATATCTCTCATCTCACACCCTCTCTCTCTCGCCTAGTTTATCTTATTATGGTTATCCCTCTCTTCTAGCTTATCTTACTGTGGCGGTAACAATAGGCATTTCTTATATCTATCAAAACATATTATGGATATATAGTTACTGTACTGGATCATTATATGCCTGGCAGCACAATCTATAAGAATACGCAATGCATACGTGACTCAAACATGACTGTGCCCGCTCTAGAGCCATTTAGGTTTGCTATATCCCATTATTTGAATTTTTTTTTTTTCAATTTCAATTGTTTATTCTTTGATAGAGGAAGCGGGATCCTAGTGCTGTCACTTGGTACCCCTGTACCATAACACCAGAAGCAACTAGCCAGTGTCACAAGTATATACAGTACAGTACAGTCATCCCTTGGTTATCGCGCCTAATTGGGACCCCACCGAGTGCATGATAACGAAAAACACGATAACAAAAGTACAGAACCTATGGGATTTATTCTAATTGGTTCCAGGCGCCCAAGACCCAACCCCAAGTTTCCCATTTTAGGATCATATAGACCCACTAAATATATATACAGTCATTCACCGGTTAACGTCCTAGATACGTTCTTGGAAACGTGATGTTAACCAAAATGGACGTTGTCCGATCATTACACAAACTTTGTATTTATACTTATGTGTATGTGGAATACTATATACATACATATACACTTTTACTCTTAAATCACTACTGTAATGTGATACAGGTGATTAATTTTTATCTCTTGTGCAAAATACATGACGTTTATATTAAAATTATTCACTGTTTTACAAGGATTCCAGCAACGTTGGGCAGTTGGGGGGAGAGGGAGGGAGGGAGGGAGCGAACGAGGGGGCTTGGGGGGAGGGGAGGTAGTACGTTTGACAATTGACACCGGCCCAAGGTCTAACACGTGTACCTGTATATTTATCAGTTCTTAAGTGACTAAGCTTCTCTTTTATAAAAAGCCAGTGACATGACCTGGGTGAATATAATTAACATTGTTGGGATTAATTTGAATATAAACATGCTATAATTTGCACTAGACATAACAATTTTAGTACTGTAATCAAATTAGTACATGTGCACTCCAGCTTTGCACTAAGGTCATTTATTTCTTTTCGTTTGTTTTAATATGGTGTGTGTATGTAAATGGATGAAAATAAATGAAGAAATTGATGTAAATCTACCCAAAAATACAGTTGAAAATTTTTATATTATATATGTACTCCAGTACTGTACACTAATGTACAAATTTTTTTATCTCTTGAGCAAAATATATGACGTTTATATTCATATTATTGGCTGTCTTGCAAGGATTCCAGCAATGCAAATTATGATCTCCTAACTTTAGTCTGAGATATTATATAAGATAAAAACTGTAAGCCTAAAGCCCTGGCTGGGAGGGACAGCCAGCCAGCGAGGTGAGGGAGGTGTTGAGGGGATATGTTTGACAGCTTGAGCCGAAGGTCTCTGTGTGTTTATTTAACAGTCCTACTAATCTTCTCTCATTTTAAAATGCCAGTGAAATGACCTAGGAGAATATAATTAACATTGCTGGGATTCTTGTAAGATACTGATTTATTTGAATATAAACATGCAGTAATTCGCACTAGACATAACAATTTTAGAACCGTAATCAAATTAGTACATGTGCACTCCAGCTTTGCACTAAGGTCATTTATTTCTTTTACGTGTGCATGTAAATGGATGAAAATAAATGAAGAAATTTATGAAAATCTACCCAAAAACACAGTTGAAAAAATTTATATTATAAATGTACTACAGTATTGCACACAGATGTACTACATTGTTTATATCTTTAGCAAAATATATGATGCTTATATTTAAAATAATCTCTGTCTTGCAAGGATTTCAGCAAAGCAAATTATATTATCCAAACTTTAGTCTGAGATATTATATAAAATAAACATAAAGAAATCACCAATCTTTTGTCTGGGAACACAAGGAGGGAAGTAGCATGTGGGAAGAGGGTACGGAGCAGGGGGGGGGGCAGGAGGCGAGGTGACAGATTGTCTGGCGTTGTTTGTATATTTATTTGAGATAAGTAATTTGCCACCCAAACGACCTGGGTGAATATAACTTACATTGGTGGGATTCTTGTAGGATTGTAATTTATTTGAATACCTGTATAAACAAGCTATATTTGCAATAGACATAACAATTTTAGTACCGTAATCACTTAGTACATGTACAATACAGGTTTGCACTTAGGTCCATTGTTACTGTACAATATTGACTAAATTCACTAGATAACGTACGCCTGGCCGCACAATCTATAAGAATACGCGATGCGTACGTGACTGTGCCCGCTCTAGGGCCATTTAGGTTTGCTACGTCCCATTATTAGAATGTGTTTTTTTTTTTTCAATTTAAATTTTAATTGTTTATTCCTTGATAGAGGAAGCGGGATCCTAGTGCTGTCAATTGGTACCCTGTACCATATATATATATATATATATATATATATATATATATATATATATATATATATATATATATATATATATATATATATATATATATATATATATATATATATATATATATATATATATATATATATATATATAGCAGTTTCATAACGCGTTTTTATGCTCTGGTACCTGCTTGAGCTGAACTTTCACTTAACACGTTTTTTTCCACATATACTGCAGTGAGTGTCCGGCTCGAACGCTATTTTTAGATTTGCCCCACCCGCCACCCTGCCTGACTGCCTGTTTTAGCTCATAAAATTCATACAAATTACCCGGCCAGAATATAATTTACATTGCTGGAATTCTTATAATTTGGTGATCATTTTGAATATAAACATCATATATTTTGCATTAGACATACAAATTTTAGATAAAATTTTTTCTCAGAGTAACTATGTTATCTTTTGTGCAAAATATATGACATTTATATTCAAAATATTCCTGGTCTTACAAGGAATCCAGCAATGTCAATTATATTATCCTAACTTTAGTTTGAGGTATTATTTATTAAAATTTAGTGGTTATCCCACACATCTCCTTGGGACGGTTGGTGGGGGGTGGGGGGGAGGGAGGGACCGACCGACCATCTGTTACCCCGTGAAGAATTATTTTTTTTTTTTATTAACTGAAGATATTTGTTTTAGCTCATAAAATTCATACAAATTACCCGGTCTGAATATAATTTACATTGCTGGAATTCTTATAATTTGATGATCATTTTGAATATAAACATCATATATTTTGCATTAGACATACAAATTTTAGATAAAAATTTTTCTCAAATTAACTATGTTATCTTTTGTGCAAAATATATGACATTTATATTCAAAATATTCCTGGTCTTACAAGGAATCCAGCAATGTCAATTATATTATCCTAACTTTAATCTGAGGTATTATTTAATACTAAATGTTAAAAACTCTGGAAGGGAGGATTGGTGGGGGGTGGGGTGGGAGGGTTGGGACTGACCGCGCGGTTGGAAGAGGGGGGGAGGCAAGGTGGGGTACTTTGATTGACAGATAGTGTCGTGAAGATTATTTATTTTTTTTATTAACTGAAGATATTTGTTTTAGCTCATAAAATTCATACAAATTACCCGGTCAGAATATAATTTACATTGCTGGAATTCTTATAATTTGGTGATCATTTTGAATATAAACATCATATATTTTACATTAAACATACAAATTTTAGATAAAAATTTTTCTCTAGGTAACTATGTTATCTTTTGTGCAAAATATATGACATTTATATTCAAAATATTCCTGGTCTTACAAGGAATCCAGCAATGTCAATTGTATTATCCTAACTTTAGTTTGAGGTATTATTTATTAAAATTTAGTGGCTTTCCCCCAAAAATTTCTCTGAGAGGGAAGAGCCGGCAGTGTAGTGTGAGAGGGGGAGGGAGTTGAGTCCATTATTTGAATGGACATTAACTTGGCGACTGTATTTCTCTATTTCTCTTAAGTATTAATTGTGTGCATGTACCATCATAAAATTAAGATGTTATTTTTACTACAACATAGGTATGTGCCTTCAAAAAGTGGAGTTTGGGGGTCGGGCCAGTTTCTATTGGAATTAATCCCATATGTTCTGTTGTTCACTTAGCGTGGTTTTCACTTAACATGGTACCCTGTGGGTTTTATTGACCACGTTAAGCTGGGTACTACTGTATATATATATATATATATATATATATATATATATATATATATATATATATATATATATATATATATATATATATATATATATATATATATATATATATATATATATATATATATATATATATAGTTATACCCACTTAATCAGTCAATGGCAGAGTCCAGCGATCATGAACAGCAGAAAATCAAGCAATGTCAGGACATAATCAATCAAAATACCCTTCATCCCCTCTTCCAACACACAGTCAGTCCCAGCCCTCCCCACCTCCACCAAGGAAAGAGTGGTTGAAAAAATAAATTTTAACATTTTGTATTAAATAATCCCTCAGATTAAAGTTAGGATAATATAATTGACATTGCTGGACTACCCAGATGAGACTAAAGAGCATTTTGTGTCATTTGCCAAACTAAAGTTAAGATAATATAATTGACATTGCTGGATTGCATGTAAGAACAAGAACATATTGAAAGTTCTCTGGCGGAGCGTTAAAAAGCATTAAGCAGTATATATATATATATATATATATATATATATATATATATATATATATATATATATATATATATATATATATATATATATATATATATCATTCATGATCAATTGAACCAGAGGAGGTCCGTGTGAAGCGAAGCGTGTAAATGGAATAACAGAACATATTGGATTAATGAAATTGAGACTGGGCGAGTCCCAAACTCCACTTTTCCGACACAATAGACACAATACCTATATTTGTAGTAAAAATAACATCTTAATTTTATGATGGTATGCACACACAATTAACATTTTAGAGAAATACAGTCGCCAGGCTAATGTCCATTCAAATAATGGACTCAACTCCTGTGCCCCCTCTTCCCACGCTTGGCTTCTCTCCCTCTCTGAGAAATGTTTGGGTGAAAACACTAGATTTTAAGGTATAGTAATAAATAATACCTCAGACTAAAGTTGGGATAATATAATTGACATTGCTGGATTCTTGTAAGACCAGGAATATTTTGAATATAAATGTCATATATTTTGCACAAAAGATAACATATTTACTCAGAGTAAACAAAATACTTACATTAGATCTAAAATTTGTATGTCTAATGCAAAATCTATGATGTTTATATTCAAAATGATCATCAAATTATAAGAATTCCAGCAATGTAAATTATATTCTTGCCGGGTAATTTGTATGAATTTTATGAGCTAAAACATATCTTCAGTAAATAAAAAAAATATGCTTCACCCAGATACTATCTGTCAATCAAAATACAGTCATGCGCCGGTTAACGTCCAACCGAACAACGTCGATCGCCATATCGTCGTGCCGCCCCAAAAAAAACCCGTGACTCCTGCTGACCACCACTCCCGACCCTAGCGGAAACACGATGATCTTTCCCATACCGGCCAGATATTTTGTGTTAAAGGAATATCCTTTCTTAGGCTTTAGTAAGCATTTGCCTCCAGGTGTAATGTCAACTTACATCTATTGAGGATAAAATCTTTCACCTACAAATTGACAATAACACATTTGCTGTAATCAGACATATCTAGTTGCCTCAACAATTGCAACCCCAGTTGCAATTGGGGTTGTAATTTTAAATTCTGTGTCATTACTTAGGAATAACGAAGAATGTGGTGCACTGCACTCTAAGAATAAGAGAAAACGGACTCAGGCGTCCTGGGCGAGAAAACAGACTCCTATGATGGGGGACACAAGCACTCCGCCACTTATGCTGACAGACTTATCCTACCTGACAAGTTTTACCAACCATTAGTTGTGTACGTTATCTAGTGAATTTAGTTAATATTGTACAGTACAAGTACTCTGCAATACAGTGGTCCCTCGGTTAACAATGGAACAAACCTGTACTGTACATGTACTAAATGATTAAGGTACTTAAATTGTTATGTCTATTGCAAATATGGATTGTTTATACAGGTATTCAAATATATCACTATCTTCCAAGAATCCCAGCAATGTAAGTTATATTCACCCAGGTCATTTGGGTGGCAAATTATAAAGATCTTAGTCACTCTTAAGTAATGTAAATAAACACGTATGGCCTTCAGCGCCAACTGTCAAATCTTATCTCAAATAAATAAACAAACACAAGACACTCTGTCACCTCCACCCCCAATGCTCATTGGCTACCTCCTTCCTTGTGTTCAAGACAAAAGATTGGTGATAACTGAAGGTTCCAAGTGTTCCCTGAAGACAGTGATGGGAAACACCGGGTAACACTGAAGTCCATTTATTAACAGATAGGAGAAATACAAGTGGTGACTAGCGTGTGCCTTGCACTAGGCACGGAGTCAGACTGAGACTGCCTTGTCATATGGCAGCCTCGGGGCAATGTTGCCACATAACACGTGCAATGTTGCCACGTAATTATATGCATAAATGCTACCGACAATAGCTTATATACAAGGTTGCTACTCGGCACAGTAGCTTAGATACATAACCTACATCTCCCTCCCCCCCTCACTCTCATAGTCTTTGTCTTGAGCGGACTTCTTAGTCTAGTCTCCAGCGTCGAGGTGCACTGTGGGACGGATCCTCGTGAGGTGTAGGGGACTCATCCTCGGTCAGGGGCCAGCAGCAGAGGGTGGGACTGGCGGGCGGGTTCCTCCACCAGGCGCGGCTCTCCATCCTGACCTTGTAGTCCCGCGACCGGCCGCCCATCACTATGCCCACCTTGTCCCAACGTTTCGTCACGGGTCCTGGGCGAACAAGGGCACCAATCTCCAGCGGCTGAAGAGGCGGGCAGTCGTCAACCTTGGCGTCCTGGAGCGCGGTGGCGTGGCGGTTGCAGCTCCCGGCTCTGGTCTGCCACTCCCCGCGAAGGCCTTGGTGTGTGCAGGGCAAAAGCGGAGAGGTGACCCTCCACAGGATCTGGGCAGGGGCCGTCACCAGCTGTGGGTGGGAGTGTCTGGCCAACTCAGGGAGTCCTTTGTCAAATGCCTCAGTCTATATTTGCCTGGAAGAACACCTTGAGGATATGGTGCTTGACTGTCTTGACCGCAGCCTCAGCATGGCTGTTTGACTGTGTGGGTAGTGGGGTGTTGACGATGTGGCGGACTCTGGCAGCTCGGAATCCTTCAAAGTCCCGGCTGGTGAACTGGCCCCACCGTCTGTCACTTGAACGCACAGGACGCCAGGTCTGAAGGAACCGGAAGTGGCGAATGGGCGGTGGCGCGGACGTGGGTGTCCTAACCACAGATTACCACCACAGGCCAGCTATGAAAGGTGGAGTCGGCGACAGCTGGAAAGGTTTCCCAGCTGTGCTGAAGAAATTAGCCCGACATGGAATCGAAGGGCTGTTGGGTTACATTAAATACGCACAAGAGGGCTCCTGCTGTTGAAGCAGCCGTGACTTAGGTGGAGGCTGGTGAGGGAGTGGACCGTGTTCTGGAGGCAGCTCTTGTGCGGCAGTGCCAGAAGCGCGCCATTTCGTTGACTCGCACCCTGCTGTAGCGGTCCGCGAGCAGCGGGATCTGCTCGGGAAAGTCTCCTGGGCACCACGCCTAACTCATGCAGTGCTCCCGACAACAAGGGTGTGGCGGTGGTGAACGGCCGGCATCCATCCGCGGCGACCTGTGGCGTAGGTGATCTCCGGCGAAAAAGCCCTGGCGTCCGGCATCTAGGAACGGCAAATCGCATTATGATACAACAGCGGCGAGGTGGTCCCAGGTCTCATTTAGCAGTGAAGGCCCATTTTCGCGGAAGTGCTTCAGCAATCTTGCCGTAGTATCTGCGCCCGATTGTCATTATCACCTCGATGTCACCCGACACATCACCGTAATGTGGCGGCGACACCGGATGGTGGAGGAAGGGGGTAGCCCCTGAAATGTGTTCCACCCACTCCTGATGTGACTCGCTGCTGCTTGGGGCTCGTGGGCCATCCTGAAGGGAGCCTGCGTGCAGAACCACCCCAAAGGAAGTGCGCTGCTTTCCTCCTGCATCTCGGAGCTTGGGCTTGGGTTGGTGGCAGCACTTGTAAGTAGTGTCCGCCAAAGTGACCACAGGCTGGCTTGGCCTCAGTGCAGGGCACCGTCACCATGTTGAACCAGTGATGGCCCTTCTGGTCCCATCCATGACACAGTGTGCTCGGCGGCCGGGCATATCTTGGGGCGTGCTGCTTTCGACGGCTGCAAGAGCACTAGGCGAACGATGGAAGAATGTGGGGGCAGCCTTCGTTGTTGTACACCTTCTTACCCTTCTTGAACTGTGAGATAGCTCTCTCACAGCAGGTGGGAACCCCGTAAGGCAGGGTGGCTGACTTGGTGGCCTCGTATGACCGACGTTCAGTCACCACCTGGGTGTGGAGTAAGCATCAGGATGAGTCGCTGCACCAACTCTTCTTGCCTGACACCTGTGAAGATCGTGCTTGATCCAGGCTTCCTCACATTCCCGGCTGTGCGCCTTGCAGATCGATCCTCCGACAAACTCTTCAAGCGATACCAAAAAAGTAGTCAAAAGATTCATTCTCCGCCTGCTTGCAGCTGGTGAAGCCCTTGGCATAAAACCTCGTTATTCGACCTGCGTGCTCCTGCAAAAAATCAAGAACATCCGTCACTGAAGGCGGCGTGGTCGGGGAGCACTTGCAATGTGTGCTCCAAAACTCTCTGGAGTCTCCGCGTAAACCTTACATCCGCAGTTGGAGCCCGAGAGCTGTTTGTTTGGAGGCATGCTGTCAGGAGTCCTGTAGTAGATAATCTGTCACCGCCCGCCTCCCTCAAAAAAAGCTGGCGTGGCGTCTGGTGAGGAGGCGGGGTGGGGTTGAACAGATACTAGCAAGACTGTTAGATGGCAGAGTGCCTGGAGGGGCAACGCTGGTGTGGTGAGAGAAGTGCTGGCGCCTTGGTGCCGCAAGCTGGGAGTGAGGGAGGGTGGGTTAGCGCCAGGGTCCGCCAGCCAGCCATCAAGCCTTTTCCTCTTCTCTTCATCTCTCCTCCTGATTCCATTTCTCGTCTCTCATCCCTGTCGTCCATCACCTCAGAATTGCTTAATGTCCATGCTGTAGGTGAAAGGATGAGGCGGTGGGCACAAACTCCTCTGTGCCCGAGCAGGAAAAAGGTGGGGGTATCCGTATACTCCCCCATCTTAGCGTTGTCCTTCTTACCGCCCATCTTAGTATGCTTGAACCTGCGCTGTTTAGTATATAAAGTGGCGCCTCATCCTTTCCCGAACCACATATATATGACGCATAAACAGCGCAGAAATAATGCATAAAGTCCACTGTTCTGTCCGTGAGTCGTCGTCGCGGTATGTGTTGTGTATGTCAGGGCAGCAGGTGTGAGTGGCTAGAGCTGCAGCGAGAAAATTGAGAGCACGTTAGTGTCTCCCCGAATGTCTGCGAGGAGGTGCGCCTGCATGTATAATGGTGCAGCAAAAGCGAGCCAATATGCTCTCAGCTCTGAACACACTAATACACTGACGCTAACACTGCCACCGTCACTAAAGCACTTTGCTGTAATGACGCCAACACTGCGTTAACGGCGAAAACACAATACAACTTTAACACAACACATAGTCACGGCAGATCTTAACGTTCGGCATTGACTAAAACCTTGTAAATTAACAATCTACTCACCACCATGAAGGGTTCAGTATTTCCTGAAGTGTTCCTGAAGAAGGCAGTGATGGGTAGGGAAACACTGGGTAACACTGAAGTCCATTTATTAGCGGATAGGAGAAATACAAGTGGTGACTAGTGTGCCTTGCACGAAACACGAGGTCAGACTGAGACTGCCTTGCCATATGGCAGCCTCGGGGCAATGTTGCCACATAACGTGCAGTGTTGCCACGTAATTATATACATAGATGCTACTCAGCACAGTAGCTTATATACAAGGTTGCTACTCAGCACAGTAGCTTAGATACATAATCTACAATAACTTTATTATTTAAGGTCTTTATTTTATATAATATCGCAGACTAAAGTTAGGAGATTATAATTTGCATTGCTGGGATCCTTGCAAGACCGCCAATAATTTGAATATCGCGTCATATATTTTGCTCAAGATATAAAAATGTAGTACATTAGTGTACAATACTGTGTAGTACATTTTACAATACATATAAAGTTTTCAACTGCATTTTGGGTAGATTTACATAAATTTCTTCATTTATTTTCATCCATTTACATGCACACACCTACAAAAGAGTAATATATAGCATAAGCTGGAGTGTACATGTACTAATTTCATTACAGTTACTAAAATTGTTATGTAGTGCAAATTAGAGCATGTTGATATTCAAATTAATCAGTGTCTTACAAGAATCCTAGCAATGTTAATTACGTATATTCTCCCAGGTCATTTACTGGCTTTTTATAAGAAAGCTTAGTCACTTCAGAACTGATAAATATACAGCATGATTGGGCCGGGTGCCAACCATCAATCATCTCCCCTCCCCCCTGGCTATCCTGATCCTCCTCCCTCTCCCCCATCTAGGAGGGGGAAGAGGGAAGGTGATATGTTTGACAGTTGATGCCAATGTCTAGTGCTTATTCATTTATCTGTCCTTAAGAGTGACTTTAAGTTTTTCTCTTATAGAATGTCACTGAACCGACATGTTCTAATTAATTTTATTACAAAGGGTTAAAAGTTTTATCTCTTGTGCAAAATATATGTCTTTTATATTCAAATTATTCGCTGTCTTGCAAGGTTCTACAACACAAATAATATTCTTCTAACTGTAGGCTGTAATATTATATAAGATAAAAACTGTAAGCCTATAACCACCCAACCGGCTGGGAAGATGGGAGGAGGGAGTTGATGACAGTGACACTTTGACATTGGGGCCGAGGTCTGAAATAAATTTATTTGTTTATTTATTATCCTTTAGATTGAGTTTTCGTTTTTTGTTTATAAAATGTCACAAAAGCGACGGGAGAATATAATTTATAATGTGGAATTCTTATAAGATAGTGATTAATTTGCATATAATCATGCTATAGTTTGCATTAGTAATCATTTAGTACATTATTTGAGTACATGTACGATACCTTTGCCCTAGGACAGTGTAGTGTGCCCAAGACACATTAGGCTCGAATTTTAAAATATGATCGCCATATTGACTCGCACAAAATAGGAAAGATTCGCTTTAAATTAAAGACATTGTCCTTAATTGTGGGTGTAACTTAATAATCTTAATTTGATAAGCTTTTAAATGCAGCTCTACTGAGTAAGTATATATATATAATACCCGTTATGGTTTCGCTTAAGCGCGATTTCATGCTCATTCTTCGCCAGACCGAACTTTCACTTAATCGGGTTTCACGTATCTGGCAAGAGTGTCCAGCTCGAGACGCTATTTTAGGTCGCCCACCGCCTGCCTGCTGCTCTCTCTCCCTCCTCCTCCTCCTCCGCCTCCCTCTGCCTGGGCAAGCCGCACTGTAAGTTGCACAGTGTGTGTCTTCTACTAATGTAAGTGTTACACCTACTTTTAGTTTTTCTAACCTAACCTTTATTTTTCCTAACTTAACCTTTATTTTTCCTAACCTAACCTCTTCTATATTACTTGTTTGTTCATACCATCATAAGTTAAGATAAAATTTTTACTACAACATAGTTGTGTGTAAAAATGGAGTTTGGGGCGGGCAGTTTCTATTGGAATTAATCCATATGTTCTGTTGTTCACTTACATGGTTTCACTTAACACGGTACCCTGTGGGTTCTTGACCTCGTTAAGTGGGGTACTAATCTATGTATGTATGTATGTATGTATGTACAGTATGTATGCATGTATGTATATATATATATATATATATATATATATATATATATATATATATATATACAGAGAGAGAGAGGTAAAATTGCATTATAGAGACATCAAATTTTTCTTACAAAACCTATTTTTTCATAAGGTTTCGGTTTAATACAATAAGTAGTCATGCCTTTTTTTTTTTAAAATTAGTGAAATGTACCTTACCCTAATGTAACCTTACCTAACCTAACTTTACTTAACCTAATCTTCACCTAACCTAACCGGCAATTTTTCAGGACTAACCTGAGGGTGAAATTGAGTGAAAACGAATATATAAACTGGTTTTTTTGGTGGACACTGTTGCAGTTTGTGTCAAATGTGTTAAAAAAATAAGCGTAACTTAACATTTGTTGGAATGAAAAATAGACCTAGCCAACCTAAACCAAATCTACCTAACCTTACCTAACTGCCTTACCTGGGTGGCTCTGCCCCCCGGACCCCCGGTATATTAAACAGAAAGAATTACTATGATATTATGAAATTTCAGCATTTTCTGTATGTGAATTGATCACGCCACATCGGAGTTTATGCAGCCCGGGGATCAGAGTGATTTATTGTGTTGGCGAGAAATGTCAAGGGTTGAGGAAGTGATGAAAAAATATATTTACTGTCTGAAAGCTCGGGGATTCCTGCATTGTGGACAGTCTCTATTTAAAGGAACAATGGCGTGGTCTTTGAACAATTGAAGTGTCTAATTGTCTTTATCCCTAAATTCGCAAATTACGTCCATAGAAGACAGGCAACAACCTTCACACGTCATGTTGAAAATGAAACTGCCACGAGCCCGAGGAAAAGCGCAGGAAGCGGCCTCATGCGCTGGGAAGACAAATTAGTACGCGCCTAGGCGCCTAATTATCTACAAAACGAGACATTTGCACAAGAAATGATTACCATATCAGAACTCACTGATGAAAATAAATTAAGAAAATAAACAGTAATACAAATAACTTGTTTGCGGGTTAGTCCTATATATTAACCACCTAACCTAACCTTACGTGCTTAACCTAACCTATTATCATGCCTTACCTAACCTAACCTAAATTTAAAATGCATAAAGGTTAAAATACGTAATAGTGGCATCCTAATTTACATTTATATATCATCAACAGATTTATAGATATGTTGGAGAAATTATTATAAAAAGTTTGTTATCTCTGCAAATGTATTTTTTAAAAAAGAAATTGAAATTTTTTGAGAGAACTTAATTGTTTGTCATGTGCGTTGTGGCTTTCTTTGGTTAGGTAAGGTAACGTTAGGTTAGGTTAGATTAGGTAAGGTTAAATTAGGTAAGGTTAGGTTTTGTTAGGTAAGATACATTTCACTAATTTTTCAGCAAATAAAAAATCACAACTGAATGTATCGGGTAAAAAACGTACGAACATAATTCTTTTTCCAAGGAAAAAAATGCTATACCACTGTTAATTTTTCCCCTTTTATTGGTTTGATGACCTTTTATTGGGTTAGGTATTATTTAACTATGAGTCATGGGTACATTAATAAGGTCTATCTACAAGTTTACTTAGTCATAAAAAAAAATTGTACCATAAATGTGGACAAGAAAAATCTTCTATTTTGATACAAATTACTTGAAAAGTGGTAAGAAGTCAAAAGCTGTGTCTCTTCCATTCCGCGACAAATAGAAACACTCAAGCATCTTCTTATCGTAAAAAAAATGAACTAAAAAGACAAACTGTATTATTGTATTTTAGTATGTTGATGTACAAAACATTTTCTTCATTATTCTATGATAAAACAAGTCTAACAAGCATTATTACAACATATATTATTAATTTTTCTTATGCAATCGAAATAGTAACTACTATATCCGGGTTGGGAGTTACAGCACCTCCTAGGTGCTGTAAGTTACGGTTAGATCACGATATACCGTGTATGCACGAGCGTATAGCCGCAGTTCTTAAGACCAAATTTTGGGCAAAAAGTTGAAATTCGACCTCCTATCACGGGTAATAGTTTAGTTAGGTTGAAAAAAATTTACCAGTAACACCAGTAAACAATGAAGCGATGCACCAACGCACACCACCGCTGTGAGGTGTGGGGTACAGTTGCCAGGGGCAGATCTCTTGCGTCATCATAGCAAGCCCAAAATAGCCAAATGCATGGTATGGTATGCACAGGAGTATGTAAAACATAAAGGTATTCATTTTTAAAGTTTATTTATAGATACATAAATTTTTGTTAATTAAATTTGAAACATCAATATATGATGTGAGTCAGGTCATCTACACAGTTGCCAGTTTCAAAATTTTCCTTTTAAAATTTAAGTTACAGTATTTCTTTTCTCAATCGTTTACAATACTGTAGGTAAAACAGTATACTATTGTGCAAACCCACAGAAAAAAAATTAACAAATGGAGACGCAAAAATGTGAAAAAAAAAAAAATCTTGTCTGACTTGCAACACTGTTGGTGGGGTCCAGGTGGTTCTATGATGCCTGCCAGGACCCATTAATCAAATTTATAAACAATATCTAACTCAATTACTGTAGTTTATCTGAAGTGTAGGCAATATAAAGTAAAAATACCAGTTAAAAAAGTGAAAATTGGAAGAGAATAAACAAAAAGCATGTTGGGCTATTTTGGTAGGGCTGAGGAGAGAGTACCCATGTTTGGTCTTTTTTTAGGCGGGAGAATCCATAAATATCCGTACTAGTATTTGTTGAGTGTCTTCTGTATTTTAAAAATGAATACTTGTAAATTAAATGCCGTAACATTGTATTATATAAAACTTGTCATATTTCCTGGAAAATAAAGCAAGAAATAAGAATATAAACCTGTAATTTCAACGTCTTCAAATTAAGCTGTAGAGCCGGTCTAACCTAAAGCCTCCGACCAGGGCTCTGCCGTATTATCAGCTAGGCAATTACCGCGTGTTTTAGAGATCGTTTTTTCCAGTTAAAAAACTTTTACATCACAAGTGAATTAGGATGGGAATATTGACCATATTATAGCAGTTTAACTGAAACCATTCAAAAGGCGATTACGGTAACATCTTGTGAGCGAAAAGAAACCATTGTTTTATGGAATTTTATCCACTTTCCACTATAATAAATGCGTCATTTCAGCAAAATATTACATTTCCATATTCTCAGGCAAATAATGGTTTTTTGCTAAAGCGTGATATTTCAATGTAAATTAGGATAAACTACATGTAGAAAACAAAAGACTTTACTAACCTTCGATGTTCAAGATATGTTACTGTATTTTTAATAGTTTTCGGTTAAAATACTGTTATATTAGTGATATTCTATTCATACTGTGGTTGATATATAATACCTTCCGCGAGGAAATGTAACTATTTTTTGCTGAAATGACATCGTATTACAGTGGAAAGTGGGATAAAATTGTGATGAAAACAATGACTTTAGCTTTGTTTCGTTCCACAAAACATGTTACCGTAATCACTTTTCCGAATGGTTTAGTTAAAAAACTGTTGTATTGTATTACAATAATATCCTAATTGACTTGAATAAATATTACGATACCATATTTCTGAATATTTTCATTAAAATCCATCAAAATCATTTTCCTTGTCATCGTCTGCAGCACCAAACAGCTTCTCCCAGTCCTCTTTGAACAGGGCTAGAGGAAAGTGTTTTTTTGAATCGTTTCAGTTAAAAAACTATTACATACCGTATATTTTACCTAAACTGTGCCTGAATGAATATACCGAGGAAATAAATAGTAATTTTGCTGAAGCATTGATGTATTTCAATGTAAAATAGGATAAAATATGCATGGCGAAAACAAAGACTTCACCTAAGCTTCGATGTTGAGATGTTATTACGTTTTTTAATAGTTTCGGTTAAATTCTGTTATATTACAATGATATTCTATTCATACTGTGCTTGATATACTGCATTCCGCGGAAATGTAACATTTTTCCTGAAATTAAATGCGTATTACAGTGGAAAGTGGGATAAATAAGTAGCCGAAAACAATGACTTCAGCTTTCTTTACGTTCAAAAGATGTTACCGTAATAAGCTTTCGAATGGTTTTAGTTAAAAACTGTTGTATTACAATAATATTCCCTCTAATTGCCTGAATAAATACTTGAATGAAATATGCAATATTTTGTTTAGAAACTACCTGCGTTTCAGTGTAAAGTGTAAATGAAAAATAATAAATGGTAAACAAGTTTATGGGGCGTAGAGAGTTTTCTGAAGGTTTTTGTTGTTCCATTACCCTCAAAAACTGGAATTGGAGCCTATAAGCGAGGAATATCTTGAAATAACGATTTCTTGGTCATAAAATAAAATTAGCCTATATCACGAAGGGGTTATGAAGCAGTATACGGATGCGGAGTTGGATGCCAAATTTTGTTTTGAGTATACAGATCGGAGTAAACAAAGAAATACAGTCCCGTAAATGTTTTTGAGTATATGTAGCCTGGTGACCCCAAGGGTAACGAGGGAGTACACGGGTAAACCACCACGTAGCCAAGATGGCAGCTCCACCAGGAGTACCAGCCCACTGATACCTGGCTTGACCCTAGCCACATTGTAAACAGCCAACTGACTTGATTGGATCCAACCAAGCCACCCATCTAGCTGGAATAAGGACAAAGAGGTGTGTTGCATGCAGTGCTGTTGCTCAACCTCCAGGACTCCCGCTTCCCAGCATTATGGGATACCACGCATGGCAAACACATGAGAGAGTATTCCAGTTCCAGTGGTCTGGGCTGGGAACGATGCTGCCGGTCTGCTCTCAAAACCAGCAGCAGGATAGGAGCTATTTTGTCTGGGCCCTCTCCGGTGACCTACCCAGTTTGGAAAACCTTCCTTCCCTCCGAGGAGGTAAAGAAGGGAGGCCAAGCCACCCTCTGGTACTGCTCACTGTATCATTGTCAGCAAGCCCCCCCACCAAGTCAAGGCGGCACCCACTGGGGAGGCATGTGAGGAAGAAAACCGAGCACTCATGATGCTCACTCTGTATTCATTGATTGATTGTAAATTCTATCTCAAGTGATGCAACAGCTTTGGTCATATGTCGCCAAATTAAAATAAAGGCTTAAAAGACTAAAATCAAATAATGTAATGTAAAAAACATAAGTAACAAATAACAAAGAATTTATATATATAAAAAAAAAACATCTAAACGTTAATAGATAAAACTCAAAGCTTGTGAAGAACGAGGGCTTCCTCCACGAAGGAGAGGACGTCCTTCCTACCCCCCAAGAAACCAAAGAGAGATGGTAAGACCCGTCTCCCCCCTCCCCGGCATTGGGAGAGGTGCTTACTACGAAGATCTCTGAGACTGGGACACTCCACCAGGAGGTGTCGAACAGCCAATGGGACCAGGCAGTCATCACAATGGGCAGGGGGTGCCCTCTCCATTAATATACCATGAGTCAGCCTTGTGTAGCCAATATGAAAGTGGGCCAAAGTATTCTCCTGGTGGCGTGACAATCCCTGATATCCCCAGGCACCCAATGCAGGATTGATGTCAAGGGGCTTGTTTGCTCCGACAGCATCCCATCTGCATTGCCAACTCGAGTGGATGGCAGTTCTTATTACTGGCTTCATATCAGAAGCAGGTAGAGAGGAATAATGTGCCACTCATTCCCCTTCACCCCCACATGGGCGGGAATCCAGCAAAAACTGACTTTCCGGCCCCTAAGTTGGATGAGAAATAGCCACTGTAAAATAAGGTGTTGAGCACTGTCATGGACCATTTGTGCACACTACCAAGGGTCTGCTGGCTGAGAATGATACCAAATTCAACAGGAGTTGATCATTGAGGACACTTGTGGAGAAGGACATGATGTGCTACAGGATGCTGTTCCAGCAGAAGGAGGAGGGACACCAGACAACAATCACCTCCTTTTTCAAGCCCCTGTCACAGCCACAGCCACATCCCTTGACTTCTGGGGTCCCCAGCCACACAGGACCCTCCTCATCTGACACCTCTTCAGTCTTGCCCACGTTCTGCACCATCTTTACAACCAGGACGAAGGCTAGACCTCCAGTCCCCACTGCGTCTTTAGCCTCTTCAGACTCAGATTAATGTCTCCACTCCACCTTCAACAGTCCCCTTAGCCTCGAAGGAGACATGTGATGATGACCAGACTTATTATTATGATGTGGCGAGTGCTGTTTAATTGTGTTATTGTACTAGTAGTATTCCAGGATACATATGGGGGTGATACATATGGGTATCCAATTGGCCAGGAACTTATCCCATTGAACCTTATGTTATAATGAACCTGATTTATTATATTTTTATTTGCGATGGAGTTTCCAGGAACCTAACCCCATCAAAAATAAAGGTTTACCTGTATTCCGAATCTTGATCAAATTCTAAATATTTATATTATCAAGTTCTACATTGAAATACTCACCATACAATCTATCTATCTATCTATCCTGCAATGATTCATATTGGGTGTGCAGTTTTAGGAACACAGCTACAGTGTGTTATTAGGGCAATTTCTTCCTCAAAAAAGTTTATATGAAATAATTTAAATGTTTAAGTGCCAGATGTTGTTGACAGCTAGGTTAAGCAAGCACATTAATTCATAAGCACAACACTCTCTGTTAATTAGAGAAAATAATTCCAGGGCAAAATATGATGTAAGGATGTTGCTGAACATATTTCAACAGGTCTAGTATTTTTGTACAATGGGAATATTAAACTCATAAAATAGGACCATTTCAAGGATTTGCCATTTAGCTATGAAGGCCTATGCCTAGTAACTGGACCAAAGATGGTGGACAGGTCAAGAAAAAAAAGATGGAACCAAAGCTTTTAACATGGTGTGCATATTAATCACACAATACTACAAAGGCCTATTTTGGGCCAATAGAACAATAGTTAGGGCCAAAGACACTGAGTGCCATAATTGAAAGCCTGTATTATCATAAGATGGTTCTGGCAAAGGGTCTAAGCCAGGCAATAAAGATAATGAACAATACAGAGTACAGTATGAGAATAACAGTTAAGTTACATTTACTTACCACCTTCATGTTAGCTATGATGGCCAGGTAATTACTCTCAGTCTCTCTCAGCTGGGCTCTCAAATCCTCTCTCTCTTGAACAACATGATTTTCTTCAGCAAGAGAATCTTGATGCAGATTTAATAATGCTTGTTCACTATCCACCTGAAGCACGAGATTACAGTTACAATTAAATCTTGTGTTATGAATGGTTTTACAATGTAAAGTAAAACATCACTAATACATTATTCAGATTTGTCAATTTTAATTAATTTGGCATTTTTATTAATGTTAGACTACCAAAACAATTGGCACAAATACTGCTTTTGAAAACAAAATGATTTGCGAAACAAATTTGACATTGCGCATGGTAAACCAAGTGGTGGCCAGATACTGCAGTAACAAGTTGACCATGTCACCTCCCCCGCTCCCGACCCACACCACATGTCACCCCGGGCATTCGCCAGTGACAATTAAAGTGGCCTAGATGACCCAGAGCCAGTGTCTGTACAAGATCCTTACTCTGCAGTGTTAATGTTTAATGTGCAAAATTGTTCCATGTAAAGTAGTTTAAAGTGTAAAACAGTGTTAAGTGTACAATAATATTAACTCTAGTACAGAAATAAAGTACTGTACAAGTGTATATATACTGTACAGAAAAAAGTCCAATATGTAAATGCAGTTGAGGTCGTAGTGTTAAATAAATTACTGTACTTTAGTGGATAAAGAAAGTTCAGTACAGTATTTCATACATATAGTGTATAAGAATTAAGAAAGTCAAGTGCAGTGATATAGGTACTTGACTCTGGGTTTGGTTTAGGCCTGGTATGGTCCTAGCAACACAAGTCATCACTTCATTCTACATCATGGTAAGTCAGATATTACTGTAAAACCACTTCATGAGGTATCTATTGGGAAGTAAAAATGAAAACCCTTTAGTGAATTCTTTGTCAGAGGCAAAGTGGTTGGGAGATGGACTAAGTGTGCCCCCTGTTCCCGAGCTGATTGTGCCCCTCCGACATCATTACTGTACACCAGTACCTCAACATATGCGAGTTCAACTCTTGCGAATTTAACTACCGTATATACCCGTGTATAGCACGAGTTCTTAAGACCAAATTTTTTGGCAAAAAGTTGGGGGTCGACCTCTATACGGGTAATAGTTTCGTTAGGTTGAAAAATATTTACCAGTAACTACCAGTAAACAATGGAAACGATGCACCAACGCACCACCCGCTGTGAGTGTCGGTACAGTTGCCAGGGCAGATCTCTTGCGTCATCATAGCAAGCCCAAAGTAGCCAAATGCATGGTATGGTATGCACAGGAGTATGTAAAACATAAAGTATTCTTTTTTAAAATTTTATTTATAGATACATAAATTTTTGTTAATTAAATTTGAAACATCAATCGTTGTTAATTAAATTTGAAACAAAAGAAAAATACGATACCTTATTTATAAATATTTTCATTAAAATATTACATCACAAGTATATTTTACCTTAACTGTGCCTGAATGAATATATTCTCAGAAATAAATATGGAAATGTAATATTTTTGCTGAAATGACGTACGTATTACAGTGGAAAGTGGGATAAAATTGTGACGAAAACAATGACTCTCTTTCGTCGTTCAAAAGATTTTACCGTAATCGCTTTTCGAATGGTTTTCAGTTAAAAAAACTGTTGTATTACAATAATATTCTATCCTAATTGACTTGAATAAATACTACGATACCATATTTCTGAATATTTTCATTAAAATCCATCAAAATCATTTTCCTTATCATCTGCAGCACCAAACAGCTCCTCCCAGTCCTCTCCTTGAACAGCATCGTCATATGGATCAACACCATCATCAGCCATAGGATCATCAATATCTTCATCCTCATTCACGCTCTCATTAGCCTCATAATCCCACAACAAGTCGTCTTCTGTTCCATCAAGAGCATTCGAAATCCCACATTTCTTAAAAGATTTCACCACAATTTCTGGTCTGATTGCATCCCAGGCCTCTACAATCCATTCACATAATGTTGCTAGTGATGGAGCTTGGATGTTGCCTCCCTTTGTGTATGTCTTATCGCCTTCTATCATCCAGTTGTTCCACTTCACTCTTACCGCATCTTTAAATGGTTTGTTTATGGAAACATCCAGTGGTTGGACAAGACTTGTTAATCCACCAGGAATCACAGCTGTATCAGTGTTTTCCTTCCTAATCCCAGCAGTAACACTGTCAACAAGATGTGACCGAAACATATCCCACACAAAAAGACTTTTTTCTTTGCGCAGTCCCCCTGGTCTAAAGTTCCAGACTTTTTTAAGCCATATTTGTATGCCGCCTTCATCCATCCATCCTTTCTCGTGCACATGGATGATTAAAAAAATGCTGTCTGACTTGCAACACTGTTGGTAGGGTCAGGTGGTTCTAACGGCACCTGCCAGGACCCGGTAATCAAATATATAACAGTGTCTATCCTCAATTACTGTAGTTTATCTGATGTAGGCAATATGAAGTAAAAAATACCAGTTAAAGTGAGAAATTGGAAGAGAATAAACAAGAAAGATGTCGTTGGGCTATTTTTGGTAGGGCTGAGGGAGAGAGTACCAGCTGTTTGGTCTTTTTTGGCGGGAGAGTCACGCAAATAACCGTAGTACTGGTATTTGTTTGGTGTCTTCTGTATTTTTAAAAATGAATACTTGTAAATTAAAAGTACCGTAACATTGTATTATATACAAACTTGTCATATTTCTGGAAAATAAGAAGCAAGAAAATAAGAATATACCGGTAAACACAATTTCAACGTACGCTAAAATTAAAAGCTGCTTAAGAAGGGCCGATGCAAACAAAGCCTCCGCGACCAGGGCTCTGCCGTATCAGCTAGACGGTACACGTGTTTTTCGAATCGTTTTCAGTTAAAAACTGTTACATCTCAAGTGAATTAGGATAGAATATTATTGTAATACAACAGTGTTTAACTGAAAACCATTCGAAAAGCGATTACAGTAACATCTTTTCAACGAAAGAAAGCGAAAGTCATTGTTTTTGTCACGATTTTATCCCACTTTCCACTGAATACGTACGTCATTTCAGCAAAAATATTACATTTCCATATTCTCAGAAATAAATAGTAGTTTTGCTGAAACGTGATGTATTTCAATGTAAATTAGGATAAACTACATGCAGAAAACAAAAGATTTTACCTAACCTTCCGATGTTCAAGATATGTTACTCGCTTTTTTAATAGTTTTCGGTTAAAATACAGTTATATAGTGATATTCTATTCATACTGTGGTTGATATAATACATTCACGGAAATGTAATATTTTTTGCTGAAATGACGTACGTATTACAGTGGAAAGTGGGATAAAAATTGTGATGAAAACAATGACTTTTGCTTTCTTTCGTTCAAAAGATGTTACCGTAATCGCTTTTCGAATGGTTTTCAGTTAAAAAACTATTGTATTACAATAACATTCCCTCCTAATTGACTTGAATAAAGACTTGAATGGAAATATACAATATTTTTGTTGAAATTACCCGAGTTTTACTGTAAAGTGTCGTAATAATAAATGGTAAACAAGTTTATAGGACGTAGAGTGTTTTTACTGAAGGTTTTGTTGTTCCTTTACCCTCAAAAACTTGGGTCGACCTATAAATGAGGAATATCATAAATTAACGATTTCTTGGTCAAAAAATCGGGGTCGACCTATATACGAAGGGGGGTTATAGACGAGTATATACGGTATCTGTGAAACAACCCCAGAGGTGTTTATCTATTAACCCTCTCGCGTACGAGATAAGTTCAAAGTTTTCCAGTTCCAAGATCACATCTCTGGGGCCCCAGGGCAGGTGAGACAGTGCACAGTGAATATTTTTTTTTGGCTTTATCAATTTCTCCCCCCAAAAATTGTTTTTATTGGCATAAACCATATACCTTTGGCTTCGTAACTGATTGCTCTGCAACATAAGCTAAAAAACAAATAATAATACAAGTATACAGTAGTACCCCGATTTACGCGGTCAATTGAACCCACAGGGTACCGCGTTAAGTGAAATCCGTGTAAATGGAACAACAGAACATATGGGATTAATTCCAATAGAGACTGGCCCGACCCCCAAACTCCACTTTTTCCGACACAATACCTATGTTCTAGTAAAAATAACATCTTAATTTTATGATGGTACATGCACACAATTAATACTTAAGAGAAATAGAGAAATACAGTCGCCAAGTTAATGTCCATTCAAATAATGGACTCAACTCCCTCCCCCTCTTCTCACACTACACTGCTGGCTCTTCCCTCTCTGAGAAATTTTGGGGGAAAACCACTAGATTTTAATAAATAATACCTCAAACTAAAGTTAGGATAATATAATTGACATTGCTGGATTCCTTGTAAGACCAGGAATATTTTGAATATAAATGTCATATATTTTGCACAAAAGATAATATATTTACTCAGAGTAAACATTATATCTAAAATTTGTATGTCTAATGCAAAATCTATGATGTTTATATTCAAAATGATCATCAAATTGTAAGAATTCCAGCAATGTAAATTATATTCTGGCCGGTTAATTTGTATGAATTTTATGAGCTAAAACAAATATCTTCAGTTAATAAAAAAAAAAAAATTCTTCACGACACTATCTGTCAATCAAAGTACCCCACCTTGCCTCCCCCCTCTTCCAACCGCGCCAGATGGTCGGTCCGTCCCAACCATCCCCCCCACCCCCCACCAACCCTCCCTACAAGAGAAATGTTGGGTGAAAAACTAGATTTTAACATTTAGTATTAAATAATACCTCAGATTAAAGTTAGGATAATATAATTGACATTGCTGGATTCCTTGTAGGACCAGGAATATTTTGAATATAAATGTCATATATTTTGCACAAAAGATAACATATTTACTCAGAGTAAACATTATATATAAAATTTGTATGTCTAATGCAAAATCTATGATGTTTATATTCAAAATGATCATCAAATTGTAAGAATTCCAGCAATGTAAATTATATTCTGGCCGGGTAATTTGTATGAATTTTATGAGCTAAAACAAATATCTTCAGTTAATGAAAAAAAATTAAATATTCTTCACACCGTGCCAGATGGTCGGTCGGTCCCTCCCTCCCCCCCACCCACCACCAACCCTCCCTACCAGATGTGTGGGAAAACCAGAATATTTACCTTTTTAGTAATAAATAATACCTCAAACTAAAGTTAGGATAATATAATTGACATTGCTGGATTCCTTGTAAGACCAGGAATATTTTAAATATAAATGCCATATATTTTGCACAAAAGATAACATATTTACTCAGAGTAAACATTATATCTAAAATTTGTATGTCTAATGCAAAATCTATGATGTTTATATTCAAAATGATCATCATACTGTAAGAATTCCAGCAATGTAAATTATATTCTGGCCGGGTAATTTGTATGAATTTTATGAGCTAGATAAAAAAAAAAAATATTATACTTCACCGCGTATATGAGTAGATGAGTAGATGAACCGCGTTAAGTGAAAGTTCGGTTCTGGCGAGGCACCGCGTATATGAGATATCGCGTTAAGTGAAACAGCGTAAAGCGGGGTAATACTGTATAGCTATTTTTCGTCATTTCTAATAAACATGAGAAAATACACACCAATATGTTCACAACCTCCTAGCTCAAAATTGTCTGAGCCAACTTTTTAAGTACTTACCACGGCTAGAAGTGAAATTTTATGAGCTTTCCAACACATTAATCAGATTTCTGATATGACCAATATTTTTTTGAGAAAATAGCAAAAAAATGTTTCCCAAATGGTAGATTTTTTTCCCTATGTTTTATATCGATATAAATTATATTGCATCTTGTAGCCAACACTATAATGAAGAGAATGGTACTGATAAAATTCATGTAAGTCTAGAAATTCATCCTCTTTCTGAAACTTTTTTCGAGACATTGTCACTATAACGAGGTTGTATAGCCTGATACGGTAACAGCTTATGAAAACTAAACATTTTCCCTTTAAAAATGTAGAAAATATTACATTACACAACCATCACTTCACTCCTCTAACACTAAAAAGAAATTATTTCAAGGAGTAGAGTAAGCACTGTAATCCAAGAGTTGACACAGCCCGCACAGAGTTATGGAAGTTTAAATGGACACAGCTTACATTCACGGTCTTGTATTAGCCCCTGTCTAATAGACAGTAATACTTATATAAATGTGTGTTATATACATTAGGTTTATATAATTACATCACCCATGGTAACTTTCCTAAGAGCCGTGAGTAGTCATCTGTTGGACATGTGACAGCATATTTCCACTGAACTCTCGTCTCTTGATTGCAGAGTCATGAATAAAGTAGCCGGCCCTTGGCCAGTCAGTTCCTGTCTCTCACGCCCACTAGACATGTGCCTACAAAGCTAATTTCACATAAGCTTCGTCCATTTTTATTCACACTCACAGCTCATAGTGTAAATTACGGTGATATTCTAGTAATTGTGCAATAGTTTATTTTCTTAATAAATGGAGAAAAGACCATTTGTGTTTGAAAACAGTACTCATGAACATTTATGAATGGTGCTTCCAGTTCACCTTTAATTAGTGATTCCACAGGTAACCTGAAACTCCAACAGTCTGACTACTGAGATAATACTGCGCATTTATTGTTCCGGTCTTCCCTTCCTATAGGCCTCAAGAGGTGCCAATTAGTTTATTTGATAGAACTTATCTACTACTATGATGCATCAAAATTTTTCGTAATTCTGTTGAAAATTGAATTTTGGGCGAATTTTTTAAGAGTTTGGTGACTCGATTTGTGTCACCATGAAGTTCATCTTATCATGAATATGAGGCGAATTGCATCATCATGCACGAGAGGGTTAAAATAATATAAAAAGGTAAGGTGCTTATTTTAAAACTTGCGGCATCCACTATAATGTGACATCATGGTGTCATGCTGCATCCCGAGTGGATGTTTTCCCCCACCAGTCTCGTCAGAGAGTCCTCTCGCATTGCCCGCCAGTCTCGTCTGAGAGCAATTCTAACATTAATTATAACTGTCATGGCTCCCAAAAGGCCATTAATTGGTGGTAGTGCATCTAGTGCAAAGAGAGTTAAGAAAGTCATAACTCTGACACAGAAAATTGAAGTGTTAGATAAACTTGATATAGGCATCAGCACGTGTCAGCTGTTGGCCGTGCACTTTAAGTTAATAAGTCAACTGTTGGTTCCATAAAGATGCAAGGCAAGGAAATTGAAGTAGTGTTGCTAACAGTGCACCACACAGTGCTAAAGTTACACATCAGATATGTGATAAAGGTATGGAGAAGATGGAGAAGACGTTAAGTGTATGGAGAGTGCACATAAATCAGGTGTGTCAAAAATTTAACATATGACGTAAGACCATAGTCTTACATCATATGTAAGCATCAGAATTAAGCGGAATAAAGAGAATGTCTTACAACTTTATCAAGAAATTTATAATGAACTTAAATAGAAAGTGACACAATTGACAAAAACAATGTTTTTAACTAAGAGATCCATCCCCTCCCCCGTCTCTCTCCTCACCAACCAGCCCAGTGTCATCTGCATCACCTCTGCCACACTCACAGCCTGCCTCTCCCCTTCACTCCACTGATACAGCTTCCTCACCTGCCAGCCTTCCTCACACATTCTGGATGATCCCAGTCCAGAGGTCTTAAAGGAGGAGCAGTAATATCTTCAGTATCGTTACTAAGGTCTCTACAGCAGCCATTATGAGGTAAGAAAAGTATACTTTATATACTTAAGTAACACTTAATTATTTTGCTCCCACAATGTTGATATTACACTATGACTGGGATAAATTACATATTCTTCCAAGTCATAAGTTTGTTACAGGAAAACCTAATATTTAGTATGCATGCATGTTTCATTCACAGTGTTGCATGTCAGAAGTGCGTTCATGTGTGTATTGATGATTTGATTTGATTTTGATTTTGCCGCTTACAGCGGCTACTTTATTGTGCACCCCACACTCATCCTGTGAGCGGTAGCACAAAAGGATTACAGAGTAGGGTTTACAAAGGGTCATAATAATTAACCCCTGTTGCCAGGATATTATGGCACTGAATGTTACACAGTATTTCATTTACATTATTTGTTTAGTTCTATACATAAAGGGTAACTTATTCACAAATGCATGAGTACAGGTGTGTGAGGCAGTATGTCTGGCCTCACACTTTGTTATTCACATTTACGTGAGAGGTATTCAAGCACATTGCGTATTTGGTTCTGTACATGAGAATTGATATAGTTACTAAGTGCAAAAAAGTGGATACAATCTTAATATGTCAGCTATCTTGCCATTAGAGATGAAGTGTTGTGCCATTTCACACACAGTGTGCTTGGACCTGTCCCTAAAAGGTTCTATCTTCACACAGTCGAGGATGTAGTGTTCAAGTGTGTGGCCATATGTATGGCCATACACTTTACATTTAGTTTTGTTTACATCTGCTTGAGGAACATACTGCCAAAGGTACTTATATCCTAACCTTAATCTAGCGGTTACAACATCTTGTAATCTAGTGATCTTGTTACTTGCTCCATATACATGTTTCACTTGATACATCTCATCATGGTAAACTATGGATCGACTAGTGCCTGTTTGCACTTGTCTACTTGCGTCAAACTCATCAATAAGTTCTTTCCTAATTACAGTTTTAAGGGTTCTTTTTGACAGACCCAAATTGTATTCAACGGTGTCTTTGTTAGACGCGGGTTTGGCGAGGGCATCAACTCTGTCATGTTTTTTGAGGCCTATGTGAGAGGGGATCCACAACAGTTTGACCTTGACACCCCGGTCAACAAGGCACGCATATTTGTGTCTGGCTTCAGAGACAAGAGCGTGACAACCTGAGTCGAGGGTGCCAAGGGCAATTAGTGAGGATAGAGAGTCAGTGATGATGAGACTGTCAGTAACAGTGGTTTCAATGAATTTAATAGCTGTGAGTATGGCAACTAATTCAGTTTGTAGAGTGGATGCCCAGTTGTTAATTCTAACTCCTTTCTCAATTATATTACCGTCAGGTTGAGTCACAACAATAGCACTTCCAGCCCTCCCACAGGTGGTGTTTAGAGATCCATCAGTGTAGATGGTCTGTGTGATATTATCATGAGTCTGTAGAGTGTGTATGTGTTCAAGAGCTCTCAATTTGGCAGTGTGTTGGAGATAAATGCTTTGTATAATTAATTTTTTAGGCGGATACGTCGGTATTGTGATATCGAAGGGAACTGTCCGCCAGGGTGGCAGGAAGCGCTGTTGTGTCTCAACTTTGTACAGGTGGTCTAGTCCAAACATCTTCATATGTGTAGCTGTAGTTTGGATCCATTTAGACTCAGTAGTCCCATGGTTCATACATTCTAGCAATTTTAAGGAAACAATGTTATCAGGATCACCACGCAGAAGCCTCAGGGCTATCATGAGGTTGACTTCAATTATTCTATCTTTAACACTGGGTATACCTAGTTCTTTCCTCATATTAAGTACTTTAGTGCTCATGGGACATCCTAGGATAATTCTGAGGGCTTTATTTTGCATTTTCTCGAGCTTGTCAACGCCTTTCCCGTCACGAATGACCAGTGTTGGTGTGTGGTAATCTATCAGAGATCTTATATAGCCTAGGTACATTGTTTTAACAATTCTAATATTAGCACCATAGTGCGGGCTGTACCCCGCTACACTTCTAAGAGGTCTCAGTCTGTCAGTACATTGGCGGGTTAGCTGTTGTATGGCAGGTAGGGTACAAGGGACGGAAACACCAAGATATTTAAAAGAAGAAGTATAGTCAATAGTGTTGTTACCTATCTTGAACTTGGTGGGGCCGCGTTTGCGGTTACCAGCTTGTTTGTTGAACACCTTAGTTTTCTCAGTGGAGATAATAAGACCGAGGTGTTCACAGGCTGCGTATACATGGTTCAGGGTGGTTTGCATTTCACGATGAGTTTTAGTATGTATAAGAATATCATCAGCATAGCTGATTGAGATATTGCTGGGGTTGTCTGGTATTAAATTTAATTATGCATTCATAAGAACATTGAACAAAGTGGGGCTAAGTACTCCACCTTGAGGGGTACCAAGTTGCATATCTTTAACTTCACTTTTGTAACCCTGAAACAGTGCAGCAGCCCTTCTGTTGGTTAGGTAACCACTTATCCAGTGTAACAGCCTACCTCCTATATCCATTTTGGCTAGTTCGTACAATATCAGTTGCCTATTGGCAATATCAAATGCAGCTTTTAGGTCAAGAAATGTGGTTTATCTGTGCCTTTCATCACCATGCACAGTTAGGAATGTGGTGAGTGCAATTATGTACACCTTTACCATGGGTGAAGCCATTTATGTTAGGAGAGGATGGTTCTTGGCAGACTCTTATATAGAATCAGAGAACACATGTGTATTGATGGTGCAGTGGTGGTGGTACAGTATGGGCCATGTGAAGCAACCAGCAGATGATGCATCATTGCTACTGCAATCCAGTTAACTTCACTAACATCACACCACATTTACTTGCTTCTCATTTTATTTATTTTTTATTAACACAACTGTATAAAGTGACTGTACATACCTGAGTAGTAATTAGAGAGCTTAAAAAGAGTATTTGTTTCTATTTTTTTGGTCCCTAATTTATGGTACACTACAGTCAACCCTCGCTTTACGCGGTCCCACTTTACGCGTTTCCACGTTTACGCGGTACCCTGCTGAACACGGAATGCTCACTTTCCGCGGTGTGTGTACCCTTTTACGCGGAGAGCGGCGCGAGCAGGGTGCGCACAAGGTCACCCAGTCATCAAAACATTACCGAGTTCTTCACCTGCCACCCACCACAGCCGGCCCAAGTCAGTGATAGTGATAATGATAGTGAGGATATGGACTTATATGGACTTTGAGGGGTTTGACAAAGAGGCCCTGCAAGCCTCTGTGGTGGATAGTGATACAACCCCCCATCCCCGTGTGCCCAGCCATCTTTTCGACTAATGTAAGTGTTAAAAAACCTAATATTATTGATATTTCTCTTAATTATTAATTGTGTGTGCATACCATCATAAAATTAAGAAGTTATTTTTACTACAACGTAAGTATTGTGTCTGAAAAAGTGGAGTTTGGGGGTCGGCCTGGTCTCTATTTCGATTAATCCCATATGTTATGTTGTTCACTTTACGTGTTTCTCATTTTACGCGGGCCGCCGTGGGTTCAATTGACTGCGTAAAGTGAGGGTTCACTGTATAATAATAAAGACAGGGTACTAAAGAATGTTATTTGCAAAATTCTACATTCGCAGGTGTCCCAGGAACCTATCTCTCGCAAATGTTTTGGGACTAGTGTACAGGTATACCCTGTAACTGACTTTCCATTAACCACTGCTTTGCATAACCATAACCAAGCTGTAAAGTAACTAAATAAATTTACTTGAGTACTGTACTCAAGTAACATTTTTGGGTATTCACTTTTTAAAAATACTCATATTTGTTAGTACTTTTACTTTTATTTAAGTATGGTTTTCTAATACTTTTACTCCAATACAATTGAAAACAAAATTTTTTTTATTCGTTACATGCCCCAAACAAAGACTTTTAATGTGTATGGCAAATTACTGTAATAAAATATTTTTATATCAATTATTTACTGACCATAGTCAGGGTATGGTATGGGTGGACCCATGAAGGGTACAGTATGGGTGTGGGGAGACACCACGCGGTCACATACCTAGAGTCTCATGAGGTGAGGTGACGTCAGGTCAGGTCAGGTAGCAGTGGCAATGACAGTGATCTTTCCCTTTGATCTTCATGTGTCCATTAGCACCTTGACCACCCACCTCACCTAGCCTACCCTCTTATTCTTCCTCCCCCATCGAATCCCCTCTCTTCTCCTTCACTTTTCGTAAGACGTCAGTTGCTGTTTGCATATACAGTTAACCCTCACTTTACGCGGCTAATGTAACCCGGAGGGTACCGCGGAAAGTGAACAACATAACATATGGGATTAATTGAAATGGAGTCCAGGCCGATCCCCAAACTCCACTTTTTGACGACACATAACTATGTTGCAGTAAAAATTTTATCTTAACTTTATGATGGTATGAAAAAACAAGTAATATAGAAGAGGTTAGGTTAGGAAAGATAAAGGTTAACAAAGGAAAAATAAAGGTAAGGTTAGAAAACTAAAAATTATGTGGAACACTTACGGTAGTAGAAGAGATGGGTCGGCATACGGGGATGGAGGCTGGTTCCGAGGCAGAGGGCAGATTACTGGCCCTCAGGTGAATCACCATTACTAGGTGAATCATCATCACTGTCACTTACAGTTGTCAGGGCTTCCCTGACAAATCCCTCAAAGTCAACTTCACTGTCACTATCACTGGCTTGGGCTGGCTGTGGTGGGTTGCGGGTGAAGAAATCTGTTATGCTTTGCTGACGGCTGGCGTTGATGTTGTCGTGATACACCTTGATGTACGGCTCCATAGCCTGCACCAGCCGGTTATGGAAGACTTCATAGCGGTCATCGTCATTGTCGCGGGAAAGGAAGGACTTCATCTTCTCTGCACACTCCATGGCACCCTTAATATCACTATGACTTAAATTGTGTTCTTCGGAGACTGCCGCACCTTCTTCCTCCTCTTCACTGACGTGTTCTTCTTCCAACATCTCGTCGGCAGTCACTTCAGGATTTCTGATCACCTCCAGGATGTCGTCGTTGGTGGTCTCGGAGAAGCCTGGAACTGTAACAGTCTGCGCAGCTTCTCTGGCAAGGTCCACTGCTACTGCAACATTCTGAACCTCACCAGTCACAGATTGACTCCTCCTCTCACCTGGTATTCCATGCAACACATGTCTCCATGCGTGACGAATTGTAGCAATAGACAGCTGATCCCATGACTCCACCAAGATGTCCACAGCTTTCTTTATGTTAAATACTCTCCAGAATTGTTTGAAGAGTATTTTTTGCTGTTCTAACTGTTGTTCCTCATCTTCGTCGCTCTTGCTATCGGTGGTGGTGTCACTCAAGTTAAGCAACTATTCCCTGGTGTTGGTGTAGTCGTTCAGGAGCTGGAATTTTTTTGTTGAGAATGCAGCTTTCACATTGCAAATCAACTCCTGGTCCATGGGCTGTAATATAGACGTAGTGTTGGGAGGAAGGAAGACCACTTTTACGTTGGGGTGACAAAATATTAAATGGGACATTCTGTCGCTCACAGAATTTCTTTACATCGGGAACAAAACAGTCATCAAACCAGGAGAGGGACAGTGTAGAGAACATCCATGCCTTACGTGCTGTCAGCCAGTGGACATTTAGCTTGGTCATGTCCATGCTCTTGTAGGCGTGCGGCTTGCGGGCTGTGTGGATCACCGATAACTTGAGCTTACAGGTACCGGAGGCATTGGTGGTAAACAGGACAGTGATGCGTTCCTTCTGCATTTTCCGGCCCCGAATCCTGCTGGCATTCTTCACAACGAAGGACTTGGAAGGTAGTTTTTTCCAGAAAAGACCAGATTCGTCCATGTTAAACACCTGGTCGTCACTGTACTGTCCTTCCTCCATAATCTCACGTAAAAACGGAGGAAATTCCCGAGCCGCAGCACGATCAGCACTCGCTTCTTCACCACCAATGTTTATATTGGTGATCTTGTTCCGGATCTTAAACCTCTGTAACCACCCAGAGGAAGCATTAAAGGGTTTGGGCTCTGAAGTTCCCATCTTTCGTGCCACTGCCATGTACAGTTCACGTGCGTAGTCCTTCACAGAGCGCGTGTCGACCGCCATGTTCCGTCGCGCCTGACGCACCAAGTACCTCACAAGTAATTTTTCTGTCTTGAGAAGCACCTGGTTGTGAAAATACTTGATCATAGAAGCACCTGTAGACTTTGTGATCTTCATGTGCTCCTTTATCTTGGCTGAATCCTTCTTTATAGTCCGGATCGTAGATTCGTTCACGCCATGCTGGCGCGCCAAATCAACCTGCCTTGTTCCTTTCTCCAACTCTTGGATGATGCTATACTTCACCTCGTAGCTTAAGGAACGTCGTGTCTTCTTTGGTTTAGTGCCGCTGGGTCCAGGTAAGGAAAGGTTTCTCTCTGGGGGTGGTGGTCCGGCGGAAGCCATTTTACGGAACAATGGATGCGCGTTTACACGGAGTGGCCTGGAGGGATGAAACTGCCGCGGCTAGGTCAAGCGTCGTCTCTCCTCCCTCCCTCCCTCCCCCGGGTGGACACGTCATAATACTTTAAGCCAATTACAGCTAGCAGCAGAGGGGGGTAGGGATGCATGGCCAATCACAGGTCTGATACGTCATATGACGTCAGTGATAACGCAACAAAGACACACACTGCGCAACCTTATCGCGCCGCTTGCCCAAGCGGAGGGAGGAGGAGGGAGGAGGAGGGAGGAGGAGGGAGAGGCAGGCAGGCGGGCGGGTGGGTGGCGCGTGGGGCAAATCTAAAAATAGCGTCGCGCTGGACACTCTCCGCGTAATGGGGTTCACGACCGAGTAATGTGAGCACGTGAGGTTCTGGCAAGGCACCGCGTTAACGGTGAACCGCGGAATGCGGGACCGCGTAATGTGAGGGTTGACTGTACAGTACCTGTACCTAAAATTAATTTAAAGAAGCTGAGATTCTAAAATGCTTTACATAATTCTGTTTTGGATATTTAAGCCTGCTCCTCTCGCTATCAGCTATCGCAAATGGCTAGCCCTCGTGGCGAACAGGGAAGCAACTTGCATGAGTCTTCCCCTGCCAGTACACAGCCATCAAAACTCCTGCTGTGCCTCCTCGTGGCAACACACAATAACTGGGTACCTCATGGGCCCAGGCAAGACCAGCAGGGGATCTCGGAGTAGTAGTGGGCCCCAGAGGGATGTTGCATAAGCCCACTGACATGTGGACACATCCTGGCACCTACCAACCACTGCCCTGCTGCTTTGCGGATTAACCTTGGTAGGTATAAGGCTAAGGGAGCAAACCCTGAACAAAAAATCTACGGTGGAGCCCCACATCAGGCAGACATGCTTACAAAGCTCCAACAAGACCCTAAGGGCGGTATAGGTGGAAGAGATGAACACCATGGGCACCCAACGACTACACCAGCAGATGAAGGCAATGCCTGATGGACAGGCTACTAAGATGAAACCCAACATACTGGGCCATTGGCAGTCCATTGCAACTCTCCCTTCCCCAGACATTGCAACACTTGCATCACTGGACCAAGAAAGAGGAGAGCCAAGATGTGTCGTTGCAGCCTGTGCTCCTGCCTCACCACATAAATCAACTCATGCGCAGTCATCATCCAGCTCATCACACCTGTCAACAGATATGATGGTCGTTTATTCACTGGATGTAGGAAGCAGTACAATCCGTTCCTGTCTATGCGACTGAGCAGCCCTTTCGAGGAGCCACTCTGCTAGCCCCATATGGGGATGAGGCTAGAAAAGGTGCCCTAAACATAGTCTGCCTAAAAAATCAACCTGACTGGGCATAAGGTCATCTTTATGCAGTCGAAAACACAATTAAAATCACAGATCCAAACAAAAACAAACTATACAATCTCTTATGATCGCTGCATGGAATGTCAGGACCCTTCTGGATACTGACACAAATGAGCGTCCTGAAAGAAGAACCACCCTTGTGGCAAAAGAGCTGGCTAGGTATAACCGACATAGCAGCCATTAGTGAAACCCGGCTCCCAGACGAGGGTCAACTCACAGAACGGGGGTCTGGCTACACCTTCTTCTGGAAGGGTAATCCTGCTGCGGAGAAAAACTGCATTTATGGAGTTGGCTTTGCCATCCGCCAACACATGCAATACAGACTAACTGAAATGTCTATTGGGATCAACGAGCGCCTCATGATGCTCCGAGTCCCACTGAATCACTCACGTCATGCCTTTTTCATCAGTGCATACGCCCCAACACTGGATGCAGAGGATGACATCAAGGAGGCCTTTTATGCCGTCCTCAACAAAGTACTAACTTCTTTCCCCAGAGAAGATAAGGTCGTTTTCCTTGGTGACTTCAATGCCAGAGTTGGCAGAGATGCTGATATTTGGCAGGGAACCATAGGGAGAAATGGACTAGGCAAGTGTAATCCGAACGGCCTACTCCTCACCAAGTGTGCTGCACACAACCTCAATACAGTGGAATGTCGATATAACAGGAGATACGTTCCAAGAGAGGTAGCTTTAAACCGAATTCGCACAAAATTGAAGTGTTGTTTCAATGGAATCATTTAGTTTGGTACTTGAGAGAAACAAAAAATACTAAAAAGACTGAGTCTACCCAGATGCACCTCAGCCCATCTCCTAGAATAAACAAAACATTGTTTCTTGTAGTATTATGTTAAAACAAACACTCATAAATCAACACAGCTAAAATTATGGGACATGAAATGGTCTGTTTACTTGTGATGAGCTGATGGGAAGATGGGAGGGGGGAGGGGAGAGGTGAGGTGATATGTTTGTCAGTTGATGCCAAGGTCTAGTGCTTATTTATTTATCTGTCGTTAAGAGTGACTAAGTTTTTCTCTTATAAAATGTCACTGAACTGACATGGGAGAAAATAATTAACATTGCTGGAATTCTTATAAGATAGTGATTAATTTGAATATACATACATGCTATAGTTCGCATTAGACAAACAAATTTTAGTTTTAATTTCGAACATATTACAAATGGCAAAATTTTTTATCTCTTGTGCAAAATGTATGACGTTTATATTCAAATTATTCGCTGTCTCGCAAGGGTTCTAGCAATGCAAATTATATTCTCCTAACTGTGATATTATGTAAGATAAAAACTTATAGCCAAAAAATCACCAAACCCTGGCTGGGAAGATGGGGGAGAGGGAAGGAGGGAGGAAGGGGAGGTGACATGTTTGACAGTTGGGGCTGAAGGTTTAGTGAAGTATTTATTTGTTTATTTATGTTCTTTAGATTGAGTTTATATTTTTTTGTTTCTAAAATTTCACAGAAGTGACCGGGGAGAATATAATTTACATTACTGGAATTCTTATAAGATAGTGATTAATTTGAATATAATCATGCTATAGTTTGCACTATTCCAAAATTTTAGTAATCATTTAGTACATTATTTTGAATACACGTACAGTACAGCTTTGCCATTAGGACAGTGTAGCGTGCCCAGAGAAACATTAGCTGCGAATTTTAAAATATGATGCGCCAGATTGACTCGCGCAAAATAGGAAAGATTCGCTTTAAATTAAAACATTGTCCTTAATTGTGGGTGTCGCTTTAAATCAATAATCTTAAATTGAATTGCTTTAAATCGGCTTTCTACTGTATCACCAATACCTTGTTTCGGGAGGCGGAAAAGTTCATGGTTCGTGGCAACACCCACGATCCAAACATTGGCATCTCATTGACTACATCCTTGTCAGAGAAAGAGATCACTGAGATATCCTCATCAACCGTGCCATGCATGGCTCAGACCACTGTGACACTGATCATCGGCTCGTCAGAGACAAGCTCTCACTTCACGTCATCTCAAAATGGCGAAGGCAGCAAGACTCCAGAAGAGGTTTTAACGCAAACATCTGGAGGATCCAACGGTAGCACATGCTTTCAGAGAGCAGCTCGAATATGGACTGATAAACAACCCGACAACAAACAACCCAATTCCCAGTGCCGAATGGGATATTCTCAAGACTGTCATGACAAAACCTGCAAAGAGACCCTCGGCCAGGTTGAAAGAATACACCAGGACTGGTTAGATGAAAATGACCTGGGAATCAATGTACTCATCGATGATAAAAGTGATGCTTTAACTGACTGGGAGAACAACCCTTAGTCTCGGACCAAAGTTGATACCTTCCGCAAGAAGAAAGCAGCGGCCCAGCGGGAACTTCACAATCTATAGAAAGACTGGTTCAAAAATAACTAAAAAAATTGCAGATCAGCACAAGATGCACGAATTTTTCAACTTCACTAAAACATTTTATGGGCCAATTACTCGTGACGCAGCTCCCCTTCTGCTCATCCGACGGTAACTCCATAATTAAAGAAAACGAAGGCCTCCTTCAGCGTTGGAAAGAACACTACCATTCACTGCTCAACCGAAACACTGATGTGGATGTCTTGACAACCCAGCAGGTCCCTCAGCATCCAGAGCTGACCCACCCAAGCTATCCTCCATCCCTGGATGAGGTAGTTCCTGTCATCAAACAGATGAAAAATAAAACCTCAGGGCCTGATGGAATCCCAGCTGAGGTGTATAAAATGGGAGGACCTCTGCTTACCAGCCATCTCCACTCTCTCCTGGAGAATATATGGGAAAAGGAGGAAATCCCCCAAGCACTTAAAGAAGCCTCCATCATCAATATTTATAAGAACAAAGGAGACCGGTCAGACTGTGGCAACTACCGCAGGATCTCACTGTTGTCCGTAGCTGGCAAGGTTATCGCCCGAGTCCTCCTAAACAAACTTCTTCCTGAGGCAGAAGACTTCCTCCCAGAATCCACTTGTGGCTTTAGACCATCATGTGGCACCACTGACATAATGTTTGCTGCCCGCCAGATACAGGAAAAGTGCAGAGAACAGTGTCGTGACCTATACATGGCATTCATCGACCTAACCAAGGCCTTCAACTTGGTCAACAGGGAAGCCCTCTGGTGGAACCTCAGCCATTTTGGCTGCCCGCCAAAATTCATCGCTATCGTGAGGCAACTGCAGGATGGCATGAATGGCAATGTCTTGCACAATGGCACCCAGTCTGAGTTTTCCCCATTAAAACAGGGGTAGAACAAGGATTTGTACTGGCACCAACTGTCTTTTTCATTTTCTTGGCTGCCTTCCTTACTCGTGCCAGTGCCAATTTAGCCAGCGAGGTGGACATTGAGTACCGGATGAAGGACCTTTTCAACATAAGACGACTCCAGGGAGGAAACAAAGGTGTCGGTAGCTTCCATTACTGAACTTCAGCATGCAGATGATCTTACCCTTGTCGCTCACACTGAACGCGACCTACAGGAGATCCTGAACACCTACACAGATGCATATACACACTTCAGGCATGAGGTGAATGTACGTAAGACTCAGATTCTCTTTCAGCTTGTCCCTGGTTGAGCCACATCTCCACCATCCATCAAGCTCAACGGTACTACCCTCTCTAATGTTATGCACTTGCAGTATCTTGGTTCCCACCTATCCACCACCACGGACATCAGTGAAGAGATTCAACGTCAGATCAGATGTGCATCTCAAGCCTTTGGCAGACTCCATACCTGTGTCTTCTTCTGTAGGGAGCTGAAATTATCTCCAAAGTTGCATGTATATCAAGCAGTGAATCCTCCCCACCCTGCTATATGGCAGCGAGACATGAGTCACATACAAGAGGCACCTCAAAGCACAGGAAATTTTCAACAACGTAGTCTACGTTCCATCCTCCATGTTCGCTGGGAAGACAAGAGAACAAATGCCAGTATTGTAGCTGACACCAACTGTAGGAGCATCGAGGCTTCCATTATCCACGAACAACTACGTTGGACCAGCCATGTTACCCGCATGGATGACAGTAGACTGCCAAAGCAGCTACTTTACAGTCACCTAACGAATAGTAAATGTAATGCTGACAGGCAACTGAAAAGCTATAAGAATAGTCTTAAGACAAATCTGAAAAACTGCTAAATCGAACCCCTCAACTGGGAGACGATTACTCCACACCGTAACGCTTGGAGGAGTACCACACAAGGTGTCAGTACAGTCAACCCTCACTTTACGCGGTCCCACATTCTGTGTTTCCACGTTTACACGGTGCCCTGCCAGAACCCAGGATGCTCACATTCCGCGGTGGGTGTACCCCTTTACACGGGTGAAGTATAATTTTTTCATTTAACTCATAAAATTCATACAAATTATCCGGCCAGAATATAATTTACATTGCTGGAATTCTTACAATTTGATGATCATTTTGAATATAAACATCATAGATTTTGCATTAGACATACAAATTTTAGATATAATGTTTACTCTGAGTAAATATGTTATCTTTTGTGCAAAATATGTGACATTTATATTCAAAATATTCCTGGTCTTACAAGGAATCAAGCAATGTCAATTATATTATCCTAACTTTAGTCTGATTTATTATTTATTACTAAAAAGGTAAACAGTCTGGTATTCCCACACATTCATCTGGTTGGTGGGGGGTGGGAGGGTGGGAGGGAGGGAGGGACCGGCGACCGACCACCTGGCACCACGGTGTGAAGAATATTTTTTTTTTAATAACTGAAGATATTTGTTTTAGCTCATAAAATTCATACAAATTACCCGGCCAGAATATAATTTAAATTGCTGGAATTCTTACAATTTGATGATCATTTTGAATATAAACATCATATACAGTATTACCCCGCCTAACGCGGTTTCACATAACGCGTTTTATCATATACGCGGTGCCTCGCCAGAGCTGAACTTTCACTTAACACGGATTTTTTCCACATATACGCGGTGAGTGTCCGGCTCGAGACGCTATTTTTAGATTTGCCCCACCCGCCACCCTGCCTGACTGCCTGTTTTAGCTCATAAAATTCATACAAATTACCCGGTCAGAATATAATTTACATTGCTGGAATTCTTATAATTTGGTGATCATTTTGAATATAAACATCATATATTTTGCATTAAACATACAATTTTTAGATAAAAATTTTTCTCTAGGTAACTATGTTATCTTTTGTGCAAAATATATGACATTTATATTCAAAATATTCCTGGTCTTACAAGGAATCCAGCAATGTCAATTATATTATCCTAACTTTAATCTGAGGTATTATTTAATACTAAATGTTAAAAACTCTGGAAGGGAGGATTGGTGGGGGGTGGGGGGGAGGGTTGGGACTGACCGCGCGGTTGGAAGAGGGGGGGAGGCAAGGTGGGGTACTTTGATTGACAGATAGTGTCGTGAAGATTATTTTTTTTTTATTAACTGAAGATATTTGTTTTAGCTCATAAAATTCATACAAATTACCCGGTCAGAATATAATTTACATTGCTGGAATTCTTATAATTTGGTGATCATTTTGAATATAAACATCATATATTTTGCATTAAACATACAATTTTTAGATAAAAATTTTTCTCTAGGTAACTATGTTATCTTTTGTGCAAAATATATGACATTTATATTCAAAATATTCCTGGTCTTACAAGGAATCCAGCAATGTCAATTGTATTATCCTAACTTTAGTTTGAGGTATTATTTATTAAAATTTAGTGGTTTTCCCCCAAAAATTTCTCTGAGAGGGAAGAGCCAGTGAGTGTAGTGTGAGAAGAGGGGGAGGGAGTTGAGTCCATTATTTGAATGGACATTAACTTGGCGACTGTATTTCTCTATTTCTCTTAAGTATTAATTGTGTGCATGTACCATCATAAAATTAAGATGTTATTTTTACTACAACATAGGTATGTGCCTTCAAAAAGTGCAGTTTGGGGGTCGGGCCGGTTTCTATTGGAATTAATCCCATATGTTCTGTTGTTCACTTAACGCGGATTTCACTTAACGCGGGACCCTCTGGGTTCAATTGACCGCGTTAAGTGGGGTACAACTGTATTTTGCATTAGACATACAAATTTTAGATATAATGTTTACTCTGAGTAAATATGTTATCTTTTGTGCAAAATATATGACATTTATATTCAAAATATTCCTGGTTTTACAAGGAATCCAGCAATGTCAATTAAATTATCCTTAATCTGAGGTACTATTTAATACTAAATGTTAAAATCTAGTTTTTTCACCCAACCTTTCTCTTGAAGGGAGGGTTGGGACGGACCGACCATCTGGCATGGTTGGAAGAGGGGGGAGGCAAGGTGGGGTACTTTGATTGACAGATAGTGTCTTGAAGAATATTTTTTTTTTATTAACTGAAGATATTTGTTTTAGCTCATAAAATTCATACAAATTACCCGGCCATAATATAATTTACATTGCTGGAATTCTTACAATTTGATGATCATTTTGAATATAAACATCATAGATTTTGCATTAGACATACAAATTTTAGATATAATGTTTACTCTGAGTAAATATGTTATCTTTTGTGCAAAATATATGACATTTGTATTCAAAATATTCCTGGTCTTACAGGGAATCCAGCAATGTCAATTATATTATCCTAACTTTAGTTTGAGGTATTATTTATTACTATACCTGGTTTTCCCCCAAAAATTTCTCAGAGAGGGAAGAGCCAGCGAGTGTAGTGTGAGAAGAGGGGGAGGGAGTTGAGTCCATTATTTGAATGGACATTAACTTGGCGACTGTATTTCTCTATTTCTCTTAAGTATTAATTGTGTGCATGTACCATCATAAAATTAAGATGATATTTTTACTAGAACATAGGTATTGTGTTGGAAAAAGTGGAGTTTGGGGGTCAGCTGGTCTCTATTTCATTTAATCCCACATGTTATGTTATTCACTTTACGCGTTTCTCACTTTCCGTGGTACCCTGTGGGTTACATTAACCGCGTAAAGTGAGGGTTGACTGTAATTTCGAATTAGCCCGACTGCAAACCAAGGCAGACAAGCGCCAACACCGGAAAGATGCTGCCACCGCCCCTCCCATATGTACAACATCTGTGAACGATCATACCAGTCCCGTATTGGCTTCTTTAGTCACCTTAAAACTCACCAACGAAAGTAACATCCTTAATAACTCACATCATTGTCTCATAGCTGGATGATCATTGATATATATTACTGTACAAATAATTATATAAAGGAATAATTTATATTATTACAGCAACAACTGTATTTATTTACTTTAAATGTTGATTGTTTATATATAGACTCACTGTGGGGAGGTGGATTTATATGGAGACTCACTGTAAAGGGAGCAGGAAATAAACATGGGATTTAGAAGACTGTGCCTCAATCTCTCCTACATAAATAGTCTTAAGAAATGAACACACCACAATCGTCACACTCAATTCCTAGAGACAGCAAAGTAGTAGTTGTAGTTGTGGACGCGGGGACAGCGAGCCTTCTTCGACATCAGGATTTTTTATCCCATGGCCGCATGTCACCGTAACTTAGCTCTCGATGCTGCACACAGAAGGAACGAGAACGACAAGATAAGGGCATACGGGGAGAGATTTCAGAACGTTGATCAAGGCAGCTTCACTCCTCTGGTGTTCACAACCTCTGGTGGGATGGGACCAAGCAGCAGCCCAGAAGTTATGTTACAGCCTGGATGAGATATCGACTGTCTTTCTCTCTCCTTCGATCGGCTTTGCTCTGCCTCAGGGGAACGAGAGCTTCTGCCCCAAAGCTGACAACAGCTGCAGATATTGACTATGAGGCTACAGTCACTGAATGCCGCATAGACCTGCGTCTCAACTAATTCAACACAGCTAGGATAGCTACTTATGTATTACGATACTTAAAAATAAGGTAATAAAATGGTGGCGAAGGTGTAGTTATTGGGGGAGGCTGGAGGCCACGTATTAAAAAAAAAAAATAGTAGTAGTAGTAGTAGTAGTAGTAGTAGTAGTAGTAGTAGTAGTAGTAGTAGTAGTAGTAGTAGTAGTAGTATGTGTGTGTGTGTGTGTGTGTGTGTGTGTGTGTGTGTGTGTGTGTGTGTGTGAACAATGTTTGTAAATGAGTATAAGTATTTAAACTAGCATTTACCATCTTCATATGAAGAATTCTAGAATGTTTAGTGTATTTTTTCATTTCGTGGTTTGGTAGTACAGGTACAGGCATGGGGTGAGCATATCCCGTGTGTCAATTTTCACACACGTGCTCCATGTGGATGGTCCCATAGAACTTCATTAATTTCTAAACTGTGTGGGTCCGTACCGTATATCACGGCCTATAAGACGAAATTTGAACATTAAAAAAATCTGCCCAAAGTTAGGGGGTCGTCTAAACCACCAAGTTTAAAATTCTTACCTCTTAAATATTGTGGTTTAGTGTGTCAAGAGTGGTGATGAAAACATCGTAAGCCACTCACAAGGTCTTACCACTAATTATTTTATACTGAAACTTACGTTTGGCAAGCTGGATTCAAATTAAGATTACCGGTATATTAAAATAATAAAAATGTATTATAAACCTGTCTAACATACCGTAAAAGAGATTTATACCCCTATAATAAACACAGCTATCATCACACACCCCTCCCCACGCCCCCCCCCCCATTTGCCAGTGAGGAGCCGTGGAGGTGGTCAGTAATGCATACCGGTATCGGTATATTTACTCATAATAATATTTATCTCCTATAAATAATTGATTTAAATTTTATTTTTTTCCAAAGAATATTCAGTAAATGAGTGCATTAATTCTTGAAACTATCGACGGTTAATTACAGACGCTCAAGTGACGTCACTAGTGTTTACACTACACCAGCTGGTAATATTTGATGCCATTACTTGAAGTGAATTGGCCTTATTTTAAGTAACTAACTATAAATAAATACAAAAATTAAAAAAAAAGATCAAAACTGAGAAATAATATACTGTATGTATGTTGTGTTGTCAAAGTAAGAGGAACAATTGTGTAAGTACGTAATATTTTTTCACTCAAATCCTAATGAAACACTACTGGAGAACATTCCTTTGTCGCAAAACAGTTTATAAATTAAAGAAAATAATTACAGTGTGTTTAATATATTACAGTATATTATAAATAAATAAATAAAACAAATAATTCGGTAAATCTATTTAAAGTAAATGGAAAATAAGCAAACATGTTATTTACCAAGACCCTTCCGTCTGGCTCAGGGTGAGATGGAGGGGAGATAAAGAAGGCTATTTATAGCCCATCAGAAGTGACCAGTACCCTAATGCACCATAAATAATTCATTGAACATTCATTTTTTGTACATAGTATATTCAGTATATATATATATATATATATATATATATATATATATATATATATATATATATATATATATATATATATATATATATATATATATATATATATATATATATATATATATATATATATATATATATATATATATATATATATATATATATATATTTGTGTAATAAATGTATGTAGTAAGTACATACTGGTAACCTTTTTCACTCAAATCCTAATGAAACACCACAATTAGAATACGGTGGTTGCTGTTGAACCACATGTTGTATAAATAGTCACACCACCGAGACGAGGGAACACTCCCACCACGCTTCAGTGACGTCACTAGTGTTTACACTACACCAGCGGGTATAATTTGATGACATTACTTGAAGTGAATTGGCCTTATTTTAAAAAATCAAGGATGGTTGGTAAAGGACTACTGAGTCAGTGGGTAAGTGTCACATTTGGGGTACTGGTCTTATACAGCAAATAGAGCTCAAAAGCTACTTTTTAAATGGAAATTTGGGGGGGCGTCTTATGCACCCCGCCGCCTTATAGGCCGTGATATACGGTAAGCAAGAAAAAAAAAAAGCTCGTTTAGAAGCAGGCCTTACATCGGAATATGAGTGCTGCGGCTAGCCCACCCATAATTTTTCATTTGCGTATAAGTGGGTTATGCTTTGCAAATATTGAATAGGGGTGTTACAATATCAATTACGGATAAGCAGGGTTGTGAATATCGGGGTTACGAATAGCGAGGTATTCCTGTACAGTACTCTAACATTTTTACACAATGGAACTCACTCTGCAGTCAAATACATTACCTGGAGCTGTGTGAGGGTGTTTTCCTGTGTGAACATGAGGTGCTTCATCTTCTGTTGATACACACTGATCTCTTGCTGGTGCTTCTCCTCCGCTTCTCCAATTTCTACATCTTTGTGTCTGAGAATTTTGATATCTATTAGCTAATGTTTCAACATATAATATTGTATTTACTTGCACTATATTAATGTAAACTAAATAGATATCTCTAAACTAAAAATACAAATAGATTTGGCAGTTTTCATTTTCCTTCACATACGTATACTGTATAGTGAATACGCACACTACAGAATGAAACCTTATTCAAAACTCCTCACACACCATACGCATGGATGCCCCAACATCAACTCGGTCTAACACTACATTCATGAGCTTCATGCCCTTTCTATAGCTCTTTGAAGGAACAGATGCCATATCAGTGATGTTTGATGAGGGAGAGGATAAGCAGAGAACAAAGTGTGGAGAGACAGCTAGCGCACACCCAACCACAACAATAACAAACACCAGAGTGACCAAGCGTGAAGCGTGGCTCAGTAGTTACCATTTCCCAAGCGGGTAAATATGCCGAGATTTTTCCACGATAATTTTATATAACTTGGCATTTCCTGAGTTATTTATAATAAATTCCGAGAGTATAGCCGTGCTGAATTATATAAAATTCCGAGTTATCAATGGTTTACTGTACCTGAATCCTTTCCTCTATTTGTCATGACCACTAGCTTTTGCTCTCTGCTTCACTTACACTAGGTCACTAGGATGGACTTCCTTCTTCCAGTGACCACACATGGTACAAGCCATGGCGGCAGCTACTGATGCATGTACGACCTCCCTATCAGACTCGTCAGGTTCGCCGAGCACTATAGGGTACCTGGAGAGGGTGTCGGCTGCGCAGTTGTCTTTCCCTTGATGTGGAACGAATACATCAGCGTCTTCTCCTTTAGGTTGAGTATCCGTGGGTTAATGATGTCCTTGAGTTCCTTGTTCTTGAAGATCTTCGTCAGCGAGCGATGGTCAGTGGCCAAGGTGAGGTCCAGGCACCCGAGCAGGAACAGGTGGGCCTTCTTTAGGCACCAAGCAATGGCTAGTGCCTCGCCCTCCAGAGTGGAGTACAGTATAGTCACGATTTAAGAGGATTTCCTTTACACGTTTGGTCATTTACGCGGCACCTGGCCCGACCGGCAATTATTAGTTACGCGGTACATTCCATCATTTATGCGGGCAGTGGTGCAGGCAGAGTGTGCACAAGGTCGCCCAGTCGACAAAACATTACCAAGTTCTTCACCCGCCACCCACCACAGCCAGCCCAAGTCAGTGATAGTGATAGTGTGGATATGGACTTTGAGGGGTTTGACAAAGAGGCCCTGCAAGCCTCTGTGGTGGATAGTGATACAGGTGATACAAGTGATACAGGTGAGGGCCAATAATGTGACCTCTGCCTCGGAACCAACCCCCCATCCCCGTGTACCCAGCCATCTCTTCTACTAACGTAAGTGTTAAAAAACCTAATATTATTGATATTTTTCTTAAATATTAATTGTGTGTGCATACCATCATAAAATTAAGATGTTATTTTTACTACAACGTATGTATTGTGTCGGAAAAAGGGTAGTCTGGGGGTCGGCCCAGTCTGTATTTCAATTAATCCCATATGTTCTCTTATTTCGTTTATGCGTTTCTCATTTTACGCGGATCTCCACGGGTTTAATTGACCGCATAAACCAAGACTATACTGTAGTTTTTCTCAGCTGGTGTCAGGTGGCAACTGCCGCACAGAGTCAGCTTCCAGCCTCCCTTGCAACATAGGGGCGTCTCCGGCATCACGCACTGTCGGCTGTAGTCGGCGAGCGCTATGGTTGGCCACAACACGTCGTAATAACGCAGCCCCTCCACTGCTAGTTTACCCACCGCCTCCCTTGTCTCTTCGAAAATCGCCTGTAACTGGCTGTCCCAATATACTGTCTTGCTGGCGGGCTTCTTCAGAAAGTCGTGCAAGGGCTCCATCAGGGACGCGACAGCGATGAACAGGGCCAAACCAGGATTGTGTGTCGGTGTTTGAGGGCTTGGGCGGCACGCGGAATTCGGTGATGCTGCTGATGAGGTCCTGGCTTGGCTGGTAATCCTCCCAGTAGAGAAAGTACTGTAATCCGCGACCGTCATGCTCCTCCTGCAGAAGCGGAACTTGTCGGGCCTGAGAGTGACCCCACCCTTCACACATGTGTCAAGGAAATCGTACATGTGCCAGAATGTGTCGGCGATGCTGCGGTTGTATAACGTGTCGTCGACGCACTTCATTTTCCTTGGTACTTCCGCCACCATGTCGTTGAAGTGGTGGGGTATTGTTGTGGGCATGTGCACCGCATACGGTTTAAGTACAGGAGCAGGTGAATGTGGTGGGGAGGTCCTTGCATCTCAGGCACGGGGGTGCGGTTCACAGCGAATGCTGTACGCCCGAAGTGCTCAACATACCATTCCTCCAGCCTCTCCACATTCTCTTCTTTCAGCTTGCATGGGGGCGTCGTGGGTTGGGCAGGGGGGCTGGGCTCCTTTTCGATGAGTCCAGTGGCGCCGACTACTGTGGGTGCGCTGGGGAGGTCGTGCGGCACCAAGCTAAGCCCTCTGCACACAGGCAAAGACAGGTACAGAGATTGGACGCCTTTTGCAAAATACTGGCGCATTCCACGGTGACTTGGCACTCCTTGCTCCCGAGCATGTTCACGCCCCCTCAGGATACGTGGTTTACTGCGATGTGGGCCCCATCCAGGTGGTGTGGCTCTTGCCCAAGGGCGTGGACGTGTTACAGCCCGGCCAGACACACCTGTGCGCCAGTGTCTACTATGGCATGCAATTGCTGCGCCTCCTCCGCCCCACTGCAGCTGATTGACACCGTTAAACTGGCGATGTCCTTCGTCGGGCCCACGACCACAGCCATGCCCAAGGTGTTTGCGTGGGCGCTGGGTTGTACTGGTGACATGCAGACGTGTGCGAGGTGTCCCTCCAGGCTGCACTTGTAACAGGCTAAGTGCAGCGCGGGACACTTCTGGTTGCCAGCACACTTGCCACATCCGCAAGTTTGGCAACGTCGCTGAGGTCAGGCGCGAGGTGTACCGTGTTGCTAGGCGACGGTGTCTCCAGTTTAAAGTGGTGGGCTCCGGCGCCCGCCACTGCTCCCACACATGACATGGAAGCGGTTCTCTCCAATGACTCATACACTTCACATGCACTGATAATGTCGCCCATGTCTTTCAAAAGTGGGAGCTGGCACAACACTTTACTTTTCATACTGGGGTTGGCAAGCCCCATCACTAGTTTCTTTGCTAGCATGTAGTCGTCCAAGCTAGACTCACATGAAGGGGCACTGAAACCTGTACCCTGCAGCCTTCAACCTGCTCCTCACTACATACCTGGATACGTTGTCGCCGGGTTCTTGTGTGTATGTAAAAAGTCTGCCCACGCACCCACAATGCACTCTGGGCCTACAACAACACTTTCTACAGCCCTTATGGCTTCCTTCACCGTCAAGTTATCATAGACACACTTGTTCACTCGCGCATCAATGCACTGCTGCACCTCCGTGTCACACAGAAGGTGGGCGTAGCCTGCTGCCAGAGCATGTGGCCAGTTGCATCCGCAGCTGTAGTTGGCGAAGCTGAATGCCCAGGCTCTGAATTCGGTGGGAGACATGCCCATGGACACCTTGCCCGGGGCCGCCGGCGGGGCAGGTGGCTGCCCTGCTGCCTGGGCCTGCTGTGGAAGCGCAGGATACAGCAGGCCGGCTCCAACACCTTGTAAGCCGCCGTTGCTCTGTGGCGATGGTACTGGGTCAGCATTGACGACCATGTGTGGACTGCGTTCCTTGCCGCTCCAATGGTGCTAGCCTGGGAACGTCACTGTAGATGTGGGCGACGCTCCCTCCGGCCACCCGTAGAAGTACACTGTGCCATTTTAGGGTGCCAACCTGGGGGACAATGAAAGGCCGCGTCCATAGTCTGTTTATTAGCGAATGTGACAAGGGGGAATAAACATGACCACACTGCTTGGAGTCTGAGCCGGAACTGACAGTTGAACTTCCGCCATTGGCGGACCCATACACTGTTGCCAAACTGGCACATACCCCAACAAGAATGGAATTCCCATCACTATATCACATAGAAATATTTCGTTTAAGGATATCTTATTGGAAACGTTTTGTAGAGAATTTATTAAGGATCAATATGGTATCAAATTCATCTCCCTATCACAATTAGCCACGCTTGATTGAGGAAGGGGGGGTGAAAAGTGACTGTGCGACCCCCCCTCCCCCCACCCCCCAAAAAGGTTCATTTACCACACTCTTCAGCCACACCCCACCATCACAGCCTCCAACACCAGTCACATACCACTAACAGCAGAAATAAGGAGTGAGGGTCTAATTATGTGACAAATTTGCGTGTGTGTGACTGCGAGTTAAATATCAGCTGTTGAGGAGCGCTTTGCAACACTCATTTCCACTCCATCTCTCTAATCACCCACACCTTTCTGCTTTCTTACTCCATATTTTAAAATGTTATATAATGTAATGTTGAAGGAATACAACTTTGCTCATTTATACTTATACTTATCACAATCTCTCTAAAAATACTTTAGGTTTCGTGCTTATTCAAGACATCTTCAGGTCATGAGACCCACTAATCCCCCGGCCAAGAAAGGGTGACCTGACATTCCATCAGTAAGTCAGTAATATGAGACCACTAATTCCCCACCCTACCTCCACCTGACATTGTGTGAGGTCAGGTACACGAGACCCACTAATCCCCTACAGTTCCATGGGAGTGGAAAATACCAGTCTTTGCTGTAACACACAGTTTCATTCACGCCCATATCATATATATTTTTAAATTTCAAATATATTTATTTTACCAAGCTTTAAGATAAACTATTCTGGATTATTATAGTAAAAAAATGGAGTTTCTAACTTAATTAGAACTGCATTTATGGACTCCGGTAGTTTAGACTCAAGAAAAACATCCCCAGCACCCAGAAACATTCTGGGGAAGTGGGCTAGTGTCTGTGTGTGCAAGATGTCTAGTTTAGACACTCAGAAACTCTTCTCAGTAACCGGAAAATATTCCGGGGATAAGGAATTTTTCTGGGTTTGAGAAAGTCTCTTGGTTAGCCGGAAATCTTTCATCCCCGGAAGTGCTCTGCACCAATTGTTCCAACTAACAGGGATATCACTGTACCAGAAAAATTCCGGGGATGAGGGATTTTTTCTGGATTTGAAAGAGTTGCCTCGTTACCCGAAAATCTCTCATTCCTGGAAATGCTCTTCACCAATTGTTCCGGCTAACAGAGATATCACTGTATATAGACGCTTCAACAATAAAAGAAAAGCCAACCAGAAGTGTTTACATCAAGCCCTGCCACTTAAGAGTTACAGAACTTATTTAAAACAAGGAGGACGACGAGGCCGTGGGTGCATCAGTAGCTACCACCACGGCTTGTGCCGTGGAAGGCGAAGACACATTTGTTGTGGACCAGCATCTTCTGGAGGAAGAGGCCGGGCGTGACGACACTACATCCTTGACCACCGAAGGGTCAAGACGTACCTGGCGCTCCTCTCGGAGCAACCAGGTCAACTGTTATGTTGGCCCATACCAACTCCCTCCCCTGAACCCTTCTTCCCCACCGGAATATCAACAAGTTCTCGCCAGAAGTTACAATTTCATTTAGGAAAGGAATGGAACCAGTGTGAAACAGAGAACAGTGCTTAAGTCAGTGAGAACAACTCAACAGTAACAGTCGTACCCAAGTTAACCTTCACACAGTGAGGTCCCAGGTACCCAGTGATAACTGCCCGTGAGACCCAACAACAACCAGCGATGTGTTAATCCGTCTACGATAGGAAGGCCTGGGACCACACCTCACTCATATAACACCATCTGTGAGGGAATTACTACACCACGTCAGGCCCCTCATAACACCATATGTGAGGGAATTACTACACCACGTCAAGTCCCTCATATCACCATCTGTGAGGGAATTACTACACCATGTGAGGCCCCTCATAATACCATCTGTGAGGGAATTACTACACCACGTGAGGCCCCTCATAATACCATCTGTGAGGGAATTACTACACCACGTGGTCCCTCATAACACCATCTGTGCGGGAATTACTACACCACGTCATGTCGCTCATAACACCATCTGAGGGAACTACTACACCACATGAGGTCCCTCCTAACACCATCTGGGAGAGAGTTACTACACTACGTGTTTGCTGTTCATCACCTACATTAATCTGTATGTTCACTGTATGTTCCTTTACCTTTCTCTAATGAAGGTTTTTGTTAAACCACCAATGTATGTAATAAGTCATTTATGTCCAATGTATATTTTCAGCCTTCGAGCTGCAGAACTTTTTCAATAAACCGTTAATTATTATTATTATTATTATTATACAGGCTGCTACAAGCCCGAGTGTTGACCAGTGATTGGGCGGACTGCAAGAACGGCGAACCACTCGCTCTCCACCCCTACTACAAGATGCGACAGCACCTGTCAAGCCACGGAGACCTGGTCGCATCTGCCCATAATGAAGGACACCTACGGCTCATGATCCCCTCAGCCCTGAGACACGCAATGCTCAATAACCTACACGCAGGGCACCAGGGCTGAGGCTCCATGCTACGGCGGGCCAGGCAGTCAGTGTACTGGCCCGGCATAGACACGGAGGTAGAGCAGAAAAGGTGTCAGTGCCAGGTATGCGAGCCCCTGATACCCATGCCGCCACCGAAGTACCCATTCAAGCAGGTCATGGACTGATCGGTTCCAGCTGGATAGACACACGTACCTCCCATATGTGGACCGGCTCACGGGATGGCTGGAGGTGGAGCACCTACCGAGTGGCGCCACAAGCTGCAACCTGGTGTCTACCCCCAGGAGGTTTATCAAACAGTCTGGTATCTCTGAGGTTCTGTCGTGTGATGGAGGGACCAACTTGATGAGTGCTGAAATGTCAAAGTTCTTCAAAGACTGGTGTGCGATGCCTAGGGTATCGTCAGCACACTACCCACAGTCCAACGACCGGGTCGAGCTCGCTGTTTAGTCGGCCAAAAGATTACTGAAGGGCAATACAGGTCGAGGAGGCTCCTTAGACACGGACAAGGCCGCGAGGGCCCTGATGCAGTACCTGAACACACCACTGCAGGACTCCAACGCATCCCTGGCATAGTTCTTAATGGGGCAACAGCTGAGGGACTCGGTGCCCTGCGCTAGGCAGCACTACAACGTCAGTAGGTACTGAGGGAGGTCGCTGAGGAACAGGGAATGCGCAGTGGGGTGCACCAGTGAGAACATGTCGCGGAGGCTCAACCTGACCGCCCACAACCTCCTGCCACTCGCAGCGGGTCAGCGGGTATGAATCCGGAACCAGGAGTCAGGGCAGTGGGACTGGTCGGGGGTGGTGGTGGAGTCACCAGCCCCCAGACAGTACCTGATCCGCCTGGACGGCAGCGGACGAACGATGATCAGGAATCGCCGCCCACCGCCGCGCCCGAAGTCACCCCCGACATCACAACAGCACCCACGCCACCCGCCGAGAGGCCTGTGCTGACAAGGCGCGCTCCCAGGCACCTTCAGGATTATGTCTCTTAGAGGACCACTGCCCCCATATATCACCTTATGTGTTAGCATTTTGCTATAATGGGTCTATTTCTACTCTGTATCGGTTGTACAGTACAGTCAGTTCTGCTAAAACGCGATAGTTGTGTTCTTGTAAAACATCGTGTTATAGAAATTCGCGTAATAGAAATAACAGGGCATATGGAGAAAATAGGGTTAGGTGCAGATTACTCGAAATCGTAAAAAATTTAGTAGTTAGCCTAACACAAAGGTTAGCACAGTCAAAATAAATGTTACATTCATATCTAATACTGATATCATACAGTAAATGTAACCCTTTACCTTGAAAAAATATGAATATAACTTGATGGGGGAGAAGGGTGATTTTGAGGTTGATAACATCGAGCTTCACTTCAAGTATTATAGCCTTTCTTTTACGATCATCACCGGGAATGCGATCACCAGAACGCTTCTTGGAGATATTCTTCTTTTCCATATTCACAGTTAATACCACAAAATTGGAGAAATAGTAAGCAAAAATCATGTTACAGCAAACAAGCGTTCGCGTTTTACAAATATCGTTCCTCTATTCATAAATCGCGTTAGAGCCAATTCGCGTTATCAAAACACGCGTTATAGCAGAACTCACTGTATATTGAAAAGAGCCCTCGCTCATTTTGTATGTATTCAATTTGCAACTTTGTCACTTGTGTATCATTATGCTGGGTTTTGGATGGGTTCTTTGCACTAGATGGGGGGGGGGGTTGTTGGGGTGTGTGCCAGTTTAGCAACACTGTATTGGTCCCAACGGACACGGAGCTCAGTTCTGGATCAAATGTCTCACTGTGACGACATGTTTGCCCTCCCTCCCCCCCCCCCGTCACCTTCGCCAATAAATGGACTATAGATGCGACCTTTACTTATCCCCCGGGATGGCACCCAAACAATCAAAACAAGTTAATGTAGCTTAAAAATATGGAAAATATAAAACTACAGGTATAAAATAAAAAAATAAAAGGCATATGTGGGAAATTAATGTGTTATGGAGTGGGTTTTTCGTCATTTTTTGGCAATTTTGGCTTCCAGTAGTTCCCATAGGTGAATATTGCAGTTTTGGTTCTTCACAGGGTTTTCATTAACCTAACGCCCATGTTGTTTAACAGTTTATTGTACATCAAAATCAGAGAAAAATACATTCTTCGTAACCTCAGATTTCCAGTAACCAAATTTTCGTATTGGCGACTGCCTGTCTAACATAAAAATGTGAACTAAAAGAATAATTCTGCAAAGAAAAAATCAGTAAACTCCTGTGTTAAGGCCAACCACTACTGGCATGCATATATAGATTCAGAAAGGGCGGATAATAATGCAAGCAAAACCTTACAAGCCAATCAATTCATGACAAAAATAATCTTAATATTCAAGATAACACCTAGACTAGTCTTATGGTAAATGTCATAAATGAGGATGATACTTAGCTTCTGAAAAATAAAGTAGACCAAGAATGAGTACTGAAGATCAGTATGAACCTTTCGCATAAGCTGTTAGTTGGAAACTGAAGGTACAGCAATTTAAGTTAGCTTTCCTTGGACTTAAGAAGGTTCCTGGCGAACAGAACTTTGGCATGTTGATGAAGCAGTCATGTAGCTCTCATGAAACATGAGGAGTGGAAGGATAATTGGTCTACACAGAAGGAGTATAGGGGTAGGTACCCTATCAAATGACTCAAATTTTTAGATTAAATTTCATTAAGAACAAAAAGAATGACATTTACTGACACTTTAAACATATGTATACTGTAGTGCACTTACCGGAGTTCTGCACGCATATTATCTATGTTTTCTGCAGCAACTTGCCAGAGTCTCTGAACACGTTCCAACTCACTCTGAACATAGTTTCTCTCTTCTCTTTCTCTTTCCAGCTCACTACGAAGCCTAGTAAAAAGAGAAACTGTTAGAAACCTCAAAAGTACACCTTTTTTGCATAAAAAATTTAATACCCATAAACAATCCACTGGTTAATTGATAAGGCTCTCAGCTTCCAATCCATAAAGTAAAAAGTTGATCATGTGGCAAGTAAATCTTTCTCACCTAGAGGCAGGCACATGCAGAGGGGGGCTAACGAGGGTTGAGCCCCCGTTGATCCAGAAGTGCCCTATTTTTTTCCAAATAATTGATTAAATGTGTAGTTTTCAACATTTCAATTTCAGCTTAATAAAGCCAATTGCACTAATAAATAAAAAAAAAAAAAGCCATCAAGTGACTTCTAGTCTAGTTAAGAATTACCATGAATGAAGTCCCTTATTAGGATATTAAATAGTAATACTGTACTGTGTAGTAAATAACCAAACAATTCATAAGTTCACTAGTACAGTACTAAGTGGGTGGGGCTTAGGGGCAATCCTGATGTGTTGCAGTGCCACTAAGTCTCTCTCCTGTGAATGCATTTCAGTTGGACGTGAAACATTTGTGTCTGTTTGTGTTGTGGTTACACTGGCACCAGTGCTTCCCTTAATCTTTCCCACATTTCTCGTGAATTTCGTAAATCTTCAGCACCTAGATGTGAGTATCTGTGCATTAACATGTAGATACAGATATGGCATGTTATGCATTACAGTAATACCCCGCTTAACACGGTTTCACTTAGCGCGATTTCACGTATACGCGGTGCCTCGCCACAGCTGAACTTTCACTACGCGGGTTTTTTCCAGTATACGCGCAGAGTGTCCGGCTCAAGACGCTATTTTTAGATTCGCCCCACCCCCCACCCGCCACCCTGCCTGACTGCCTGCCTGTTTTAGCTCATAAAATTCATACAAATTACCCGGCCAGAATATAATTTACATTGCTGGAATTCTTACAATATGATGATCATTTTGAATATAAACATCATAGATTTTGCATTAGATATACAAATTTTAGATATAATGTTTACTCTGAGAAAATATGTTATCTTTTGTGCAAAATATATGACATTTATATTCAAAATATTCCTGGTCTTACAAGGAATCCAGCAATGTCAATTATATTATCAGAACTTTAATCTGAGGTATTATTTAATACTAAATGTTAAAATTTAGTTTTTTCACCCGACATCTCTTGAAGGGAGGATTGGTGGGGGGTGGGGGGGAGGGTTGGGACTGGCCACCACCTGGCATGGTTGGAAGAGGGAGGGAGGCAAGGTGGGGTACTTTGATTGACAGATAGTGTCGTGAAGAATATTTTTTTTTTTATTAACTGAGTCAGTGGGTAAGTGTCACATTTGGGGTACTGGTCTTATACAGCGAATAGAGCTCAAAAGCTACTTTTTAAATGGAAATTTGGGAGGGCCGTTTTATGCACCCAGACGCCTTATAGGCCGAGATATACGGTATGTTGTAGTAAAAATAACATCTAAATTTTATGATGGTATGCTCACACAATTAATATTTAAGAGAAATACAGTCACCAGGTTAATGTCCATTCAAATAATGGACTCAAATCCCTCCCCCCCCCTCTTCCCAGCTCACTAGCTCCTACCTCTCTGAGAAATGTTTGGGCGAAACCACTAGATTTTAACGTTTAGTAATAAATAATACCTCAGACTAAAGTTAGGATAATATAATTGACATTTCTGGATTCCTTGCAGGTCAGGAAATATTTTGAATGTAAACTTCATATATTTTGCACAAAAGATAAAATATTTGCTTTGTGTAAACCAAATTATTACATTAGATCTACAATTTGTATGTCTAATGCAAAATCCATGATGTTTATATTCAAAATGATCATCATATTGTAAGAATTCCAGCAATGGAAATTATATTCTGGCTGAGTAATTTGTATGAATTTTATGAGCTAAAACAAATATCTTCAGGTATTAAAAAAAATATATTCTTCACAACACTATCTGTCAATCAAAGTACCCCACCTTGCCTACCCCCCTCCTCACACTCACGCCAGCTGGGTCGGTTGGTCCCAACCCTCCCCTCCACCCCCCACCTTCCCTCCCTACCAGAGAAATGTTCGGGTGAAAAACTAGATTTTAACTTTTAGTAATAAATAATACCTCAGACTAAAGTTAGGATAATATAATTGACATTTCTGGATTCCTTGCAGGTCAGGGAATATTTTGAATGTAAACTTCATATATTTTGCACAAAAGATAAAATATTTGCTTTGTGTAAACCAAATTATTACATTAGATCTAAAATTTGTATGTCTAATGCAAAATCCATGATGTTTATATTCAAAATGATCATCATATTGTAAGAATTCCAGCAATGTAAATTATATTCTGGCCGGGTAATTTTTATGAATTTTATGAGCTAAAACAAATATCTTCAGTAAATAAACAAAGAAATATTCTTCAAGGACACTATCTGTCAATCAAAATACCCCACCTCCGCCCTCCCTCCCTTCCTACCCCCCACCCCCCTCCCTACCAGAGAAGCGATTGGGAGAAAACAGTATATTTACATTTTTAGTAATAAATAATAACCCAGACTAAAGGTAGGATAATATAATTGACATTTCTAGATTCCTTGCAGGTCAGGGAATATTTTGAATGTAAACTTCATATATTTTGCACAAACGATAAAATATTTGCTTTGTGTAAACCAAATTATTACATTAGATCTAAAATTTGTACCGTATATCTCGGCTTATAAGACGGAATTTGAACATTAAAAAAATCTGCCCAAAGTTAGGGGGTCGTCTAAACCACCAAGTATAAAATTCTTACCTCTTAAATATTGTGGTTTAGTGTGTACGGAGTGGTGATGGAAACATCGTAAGCCACTCACAAGGTCTTACCACTAATTATTTTATACTGAAACTTACGTTTGGCAAGCTGGATTCAAATTAAGATTACCGGTATATTAAAATAATAAAAATGTATTATAAACCTGTCTAACATACCGTAAAAGAGAATTATACCCCTGTAATAAACACAGCTATCATCACACACCCCTCCCCACGCCCCCCCCATTTGCCAGTGAGGAGACAAGAAAGGGAAAGTGACCGCGAGATTGGGCTATTTTTAGCCGTGGAGGTGGTCAGTAATGCATTATCGGTATATTTACTAATAATAATACTTCTCCTATAAATAATTAATTTAAAATTTATTTTTTTACAAGGAATATTCAGTAAATGACTGCATTAATTCTTGAAACTACTGACAATTAAATACAGACGCTTAAGTGACGTCACTAGTGTTTACACTACACCAGCTGGTAACATTCGATGCCATTACTTGAAGTGAATTGGCCTTATTTTAAGTAACTAACCATAAATAAATACAAAAAGTAAAAAAAAGATCAAAAGTGAGAAATAATATACAGTCAACCCTCACTTTACGCGGTCCCACATTCCGCGTTTCCACGTTTACACGGTGCCCTGCCAGAACCCAGGATGCTCACATTCCGCGGTGGGTGTACCCCTTTACACGGGTGAAGTATAATTTTTTTATTTAGCTCATAAAATTCATACAAATTATCCGGCCAGAATATAATTTACATTGCTGGAATTCTTACAATTTGATGATCATTTTGAATATAAACATCATAGATTTTGCATTAGACATACAAATTTTAGATATAATGTTTACTCTGAGTAAATATGTTATCTTTTGTGCAAAATATATGACATTTATATTCAAAATATTCCTGGTCTTACAAGGAATCCAGCAATGTCAATTATATTATCCTAACTTTAGTTTGAGGTATTATTTATTAAAATTTAGTGGTTTTCCCACACATCTCCTTGGGACGGTTGGTGGGGGGTGGGGGGAGGGAGGGACCGACCGACCATCTGTTACCCCGTGAAGAATATTTTTTTTTTTTATTAACTGAAGATATTTGTTTTAGCTCATAAAATTCATACAAATTACCCGGTCAGAATATAATTTACATTGCTGGAATTCTTATAATTTGATGATCATTTTGAATATAAACATCATATATTTTGCATTAGACATACAAATTTTAGATAAAATGTTTTCTCTAGTAAATATGTTATCTTTTGTGCAAAATATATGACATTTATATTCAAAATATTCCTGGTCTTACAAGGAATCCAGCAATGTCAATTATATTATCCTAACTTTAATCTGAGGTATTATTTAATACAAAATGTTAAAATTTATTTTTTTCACCCACTCTTTCTCTTGAAGGGAGGATTGGTGGGGGGTGGGGGGGAGGGTTGGGACTGACCGCGCGGTTGGAAGAGGGGGGGAGGCAAGGTGGGGTACTTTGATTGACAGATAGTGTCGTGAAGAATATTTTTTTTTTTATTAACTGAAGATATTTGTTTTAGCTCATAAAATTCATACAAATTACCCGGCCAGAATATAATTTACATTGCTGGAATTCTTATAATTTGGTGATCATTTTGAATATATACATCATATATTTTGCATTAGACATACAAATTTTAGATAAAATGTTTTCTCTAGTAAATATGTTATCTTTTGTGCAAAATATATGACATTTATTTTCAAAATATTCCTGGTCTTACAAGGAATCCAGCAATGTCAATTGTATTATCCTAACTTTAGTTTGAGGTATTATTTATTAAAATTTAGTGGCTTTCCCCCAAAAATTTCTCAGAGAGGGAAGAGCCAGCAGTGTAGTGTGAGAAGAGGGGGAGGGAGTTGAGTCCATTATTTGAATGGACATTAACTTGGCGACTGTATTTCTCTATTTCTCTTAAGTATTAATTGTGTGCATGTACCATCATAAAATTAAGATGTTATTTTTACTACAACATAGTTATGTGTCTTCAAAAAGTGGAGTTTGGGGGTCGGGCTGGTTTCTATTGGAATTAATCCCATATGTTCTGTTGTTCACTTAACGCGGATTTCACTTAACGCGGGACCCTCTGGGTTCTATTGACCGCGTTAAGTGGGGTACAACTGTATATGAATTTAGCTTCGGGTTTTTTGGGAGGCTCTAAAACCATTAAAAACAAACCTAGAGAGCTGAAATTTTCATATGTTGTCTTGTAGCTTAGACATAGAGCTTTCCAAAAAGGTATAGCATGCCAAGATCAGATGATGATCAAGGTGTACACAAATATTTAAATGAACAAATGAAATTAAACATTAGTTTACATTCAAGTTTCAACATAAACTTTATAATCTTTATTTACTTTACGAAAAGACAGAAAGTATTAAACGAATCCAAAAACTATAGTACTGTATAGCATAGGTAGCAAATAGCATCATGCCAAGATCAGATGATGATCAACTTATCAAGGTGTATACTGTACTGTACACAATTTTACAAATAATTAATTTGCATTCTCATACAACCTATCGGCCTTATTCATTATTCATGTAAATATGCAATACCAACCACATACACATTATACCAGTGCATTTATATATAACTTATTGTTGGTCTTAGTCATGTAAATATACAGAAAACCCTAAACTTTAATGAAAAGTAAGTTTTTAGAAAAATTTGTTTGGCGCACACCTTGGATGACATCCTGGTTATGAACTTATGCAGTACTTAGCATAACCAAATATATTGACACAAAAAAATCCTAATTAAATTAACAAAAAAATGAGAAATGAAATTATACATTAGTTTACAATTACATTCTATGATTCTTTCAACATACACTGACAGTCTTTATTTGCTGTAAAAAAAAAAGTATTAAACTTTAATAATCGAAAAATTCCATTCACTCCGGCTGCAGTGGTTGGGCCTTCTCCATCACCTCGACGTGATGCTGGTTGCCCTTCATAAACATCAGCCTCTCAAAGTTGCCATCTGACAGGGTGGCTCTCTTGGCCCTCAAGATATCTTTGCACGTACTAACACGCAGTCAGCCAAGCGTACCTGACTGGCTGTTGGAGACACACGTCATGTATAAATTTTGTTAGCGGACTTAAAGTTAGCGGAACTAAATTACGCGGAAGCTAATTGGTCCGCTAATGGTTTCCAAAGTTAGCGAAAACGCTAATCCACTAACGAGAAAGTTAGCTTCGCTAATTAGCGGATTAGCGGAGCCGTGCCCACCACTACCTGTATGTTGGCCTGGCGAGTTAATGCTAGGCATTTACAAACCTAGGTTTAAAGCTAGACGTCGCATTCTGGATTATATCACATAAACTGGTTTTTAGAATAAAATGGCTTTTTTTCCTTCAACAATCCCATTTTGTTAATGAAATGTAGACTTATATTTTTTTCTGGATGTGTCCGTCGTTCATTATGTATTAAACATGCTCACCACCATTAAAACAAACATTACTCAAGATTCTCATAACATTTGGTATATATTTGTACTCCTGATTATTGAAAAATAAAATTTAACAATTTAAAAACTACATACATTACAGCATACAGTACATATATTTCTTAGTAATATTTGCATATAATTTTTTTTTAATAAAATGTGTATGTAACACTAAAAACGTGTGTATATTTTCTTCACGTCTTGCGGCTCTCAAACATCTGAAAATTATCGTATGCGGCTCTAATTTGAGATCTAACCAGAAAAAAAATTAAGTAATTCCTGGGAGAATATGCGCCATGTGTTTGGAGGTGGCACATTACTCACTCTCTCTTGTCAGTGGCATGAGGATGTGCCCAGTCTATGCATGGGACAAAACTTCCCATGTTGTCATGACTCTTATGAGCTACCTCGACATTACTTACAAGTTTTCGTGAAGTTAACTTGGTGGCTGGTGGTAGCTGGTGACTCACAGAGGGTAGCAGCTGGACCTAGTAGCCAGGCTGATAACCTGATTTACCGGCTGGTTGCATCCAGGGATTTGCTGTGCATGCACACACTTGGGGAAACCAACAAGACAGGTACCATAGTCCACACTGGCTGGAGATTCCAGGTAGCCCAGAGTTCGCTGACCAGGCTACAAAATAAGTTAAGGAGTGTAACTATGTGTGGGGAACGTAGTGGCTCAAACTATATAACCTGAGAGAAACTCATCCCGTGCTGGTTGGAGTCACATACTCCTGGTTTGCACAGTGACCTGACACACTGATGTACTGCGCACAGTATGGTCATCCTTAACCCTTAGGCCCCGGGTGACGTTCCAGAACGTCCGACCAGCGAGCCCCGGGTGACGTTCTAGAACGTCCGCCTATTCGCAATTTTTTTTATTATTATTTTTGGGGGTACTGCCAGCAGCAACCTAACCCAGGGCTTGAGGGTTAATATCTCTTCAATTCGTATTATGCTGCATAACATTCAAATCCACCGCACTTGTAGAGAGTCACAGAAAATGGTAGAAAATGGGAAACTTTTGTAAGGGATAACTCACCTGTTGTATGTTGTTTTATACGAATTGTACCAATGTACGGGCATATAATATTAAGTGTATGTACTGATAGTATTAAGGAGAACTCAAGGTATCTATATGATGAATGGGAAGGTCCAATTGATACGGACTAGTATACCGTGTGTAGACCGTGTCTGAAGGTCATAATATTTATGTCTGTGAACGATTAGTAAACGTAGCTACCTCAGGTATCAGATGAAAATATATGAGAACAATGATCTGGAAAAAGGATAAATGTATCAGACCTACGTGAAGTGTTGGAAGTGATCCAGAAACTAAAGAAAATATCTTGTATACCTCGGTGTGAGCTTAATACACCTCGTTACCCCAAGTGACGATTAACCACGAACAATGCAATGAGCAGAGAATCTTATGAATGTGTTCAACGACTGGAACGTGTGAGGGGAGGATCCCCAAATACAGATTGAAGTGAAGTGGATAAACCCACGCCAAGAAAACAGGAGCCTAGGCCTTTGTTCTATGTTGGCGCCCAAGATGTTAAAGTTTTGAGTTAATGATATAGCCCAATTAATTTTCTCACGAACTGGCAAACCAGACACTTACTTTAGTATGTAATTTAGATTTAAGGAATGTAATTATAAGGCATGAAGTCACAATATACAGGTGTATATGTGCAAGCTAAAATAATGTCAAGGTGAAAATTAAAGATCGGCACCTATAGGCCCTGGGAGAGCGGGATGCCACGCCATAGTATCAGTCCTGGAGTCGTCTCTCACCCAAGCAGGTGTACGCCGAGAATGTAGGTAGAGTCCCCAGTGAGGTCGGAGGAATGCTTGGCCCAGCCATCATCGCCATACTTTGAGGCACCCAAGTGTTACTGTGGGGAACACTGCTGGCCACCATGCAAACTCCCTTCAGGCCCATGGACATCCCACATATCATCATCCAGACAGAAGACAATGATTGTCTTATATGAGATGCTTCGCGGTCGCCACTTAAACGACCCCATGATACCGGACGCTGGAATAGTCCTGGTATGATTACCTGGGAAGTATCCCATCTACCTAGCAAGAGTAGAGTGTGAGCGGGGTACCTATCATGTGTACCTGGATAATACCAAGGAGTTCCATACTTGTAGGTGTGGAGCAGGGGTCACCAAACTACGGCCCGCGGGCTGGATCCCAAGTCCTTCCCCGGCTCGTGGTAGCTCCGCCTACGCTCTGACGTTACCAGAGCTTTCGTTCTGGCTTGCAAGTATTGAACAGAATGATTATGCGGCCCGCGCTCGTCATTCTTTCAGTTATCCGACCCACTGTGAAAAAAGTTTAGTGACTCCTGGTGTGGAGTATAACTGATATGTGGTGCTATGTAAATGTTTGTGCTATCTGATGTTTTTGGGTGATATGGTAAGAAATAATGACCAAGGTAAGGAGGTCAAAGATTTGTTATGAAGAATGAAAATTTTAATTGGAGACGTTGGAGAAGGTCGTGTATTTGTGTCAGGTGTAATGACCTTAATAGTAATTATTTTGACGAAGGTCAACTAATTTTGTATTGTGACTGAATGCAATATTTGTTGATTAGGAAATAAATTAGTTAAGTCATGATTGATGTTTCATCCTTCCTTCCACTCTTGATTTGGTCAATAAAAAACCAAACCCAATGCCTGGCTTGCTCTGCCAGCTACCTAAACAAGCTACATACTGTCCAGGGGGTCTGGTGGCAGCAATCTTAAAGTTAAGAGTAGCTGTAAGTTATCCACTTAGGATTAGTGACCCCATAATGGGCAGTATACTTAGGCAGAATTATCTCTGTCACTCTCACCCTCGAATAACGTTAACGGGAGTCAACAGCTTCTGGATGCAACTGAGTGAATTCATTTATGGTGTGGTGTAGCTTGACAGGTTATGGAAGACTAAAATCCCATGGTACTAGTGAGTAGAGTAACTTTTGGCTTCTTAGTAACTGCTGATTCTCTGTCAAGTGATTTCCACTTTCATGAACTATGAGTGTATGTAGGTTGCTTAACCAAGTCTCAGTGTAAGGTTAACGGCACATCGTGGTTGATCTTATACTCTGGACATGAGGTGTGCTAAGGGATTTATTTGGTGCTATGCATGTGGTGTAATGGTGTACTGTATTGACTTTAATGGTGTACTGACTTTAAAGGTGCTCACATATTGACTATTGTCGCTATGCATGGTTAAGGATATGGCGGAGGAAGCACCCATGACTTATGAGTACAGGATGAAAGTACAAATTAATTCAGCTAGTGAACTGTCCCCCTGTCAAGTCATGAGTGGCTCGTCGGCTGCAACACTAGTCTACATATAATTTTCCTGTTTTATGTATGTGAAGCTAATTGGGCTTTGATGATATCCCTCCCCATAATATTTTATGATTATCTTGTTGGGTATCAGGCCATTATCAGTGGCGGATCCAAGGGGGGGGGGGGAGGCACCTGGACACGCGCCCCCCCAAAAAAAATATAATAATAATAATAATTTTTCTGCTCACCTGAGTACTTTTGTTTTTGTTTTGTGGTGGAGCACACATGTTGGTACTTGAAGAGGAGGAGAGGGTGGAGGGAGATGTGGGGGTGGAGGGAGATAGGGCAGTGGAGGAGGATGGGTGAACTGGAGGGAGGACACTCAGAACAGGGGCTGGGAGAGGGATTTGGATGGGTGCGGGAAGCGTGAAAACAAAGACTGTTGGTGAAGTTCCTGGTTTCTCATCCACATAGCAGCAAGGCTCAGCTGTTTTTTAGTTTTTATGGTCATTGTATCTTGGATATAGTAAATATATATAAATGCCTCACAAAAGGTAAAATAATCCAAATGTAGAGTTGTATTGTAACGACCACGGTCTTACACGTCAGTTAGCGCCAAAATCAAATGATTCATATTACGCTCAATAGCCCACAAAACATGTAACTCGGCTTTCGTTGAGTCCTCCATCTGAGGAGTCCGTTTTCTCATCACTGCAAGACACCTCAGTCCTCCATTATCCCATTTTCTCACACTTACTGAAACCAACCTCTCTATAAAATGAATTTGAGTGTGAGAGAGAACACCCTTGTTTTGAGTCAACTTAGATATGGCTGTTTACAAGTGGAACATTCAAGATCCATTGTGAGTGGGGTAGAACGCTTCAACTGTCCTTATTGTTAGTAAAACGTGTCAAGTAAGTGAGTGTCGAGTTTGCCAGCTCGAGTGGCGTATTTTATGTCGTCCGTAGGGGTATCCATGAGTTTCTGATCGCGCCTGAAGTTATATCATTTTGTCGCCCCGACATCAGAGAATCTGATGTTTATAGTTTAGTTAGTGTCAGTTGTCTATTTAAGAAAGTCATTAATCTCCTGAACTATTCTGTCAACCGGCATAATCTCCAAGATCTAACATCTCCCCGTGAATAGCTCCTTGTTCGCCTCAGGCCTGAGCTTGCAGAATTAATGTTATCAACGTGTATATTCCACCTTTTCCTGGCAAGCTCAACCTCTGATTAGATTATATGAATAGACATAGGAAATTACCCTGATCAGGAACACCGGAGTTCATAACTAAGTATACAGTGATCCAAAATGGTAGAGAAGTTATGTTGTTGGTACGAACGACCTTTCTGATATGAATATGGGGGCCCAAGCTGCCCCGCGGGTGCACATATATACCTCTACATGAGGGAGAATCACGCATTCGTGACTCTTCCTCAACGTCTCTCCAGGTATGTTAATGTGTGTTCCCCGCTGCCTATTAATTCAGTTTAACTTAGTCAATTTTGGTGAATATCAGTGTTCATGTGTTAACATAGTGAATTCTGTGCCAATTAAGTCGAGTAACGTAGAGATTTAGATATCGTCTGAACCGTTGCCAGACGTATGTTTTGTATAGTTGAAGTTAGACATTTACGCATTCGTGACTCTTCCTCAACGTCTTTCCAGTGTGTTCAGCTGAATACTCATCGGCTAACGTGGGTCGGTAACCGGGTTGGACGATGCCGTTAATTCGACGGGATTAAACTGGGAAGTCCGTTTCCTGCAAATCAGGCACCAGCTCCCTGGGTGTGTGTCGGTCTACAACCGACCCCTAACAGCGATCTTCATTTGTTGTAGAGACCAGCGTTACCCTGGGGCACTCCTCACAGTTACATGGGCCTAAGTATTATTGTATCTTGTTTGGGGGATAACTAGCCGAAATATAGCATCCCAGGTTAAGTATTGAACCACTGAATGAAAGTTACAAGTGCCATGTTGTTCCTTGCGAATTAACAGGAGGTATTGTATGTTGCGATAATTGTGGAGTTGTCCAGTGTGCTATGTATTCATTGGTAGTGACCATGAAATGGTAATCTGAGAGTATAATGATATAACTAAGAAGTGAAGAGTTAATTTGCTACTTGGTAAGGTAAGACCTGAGGGTCCAGTGATATCTGGTGTATACCCAGTACTGAATATCATTTGGCAGTGATAATACCACAATTGTCGATTGAAGTAATAAGTATTTGGAGGTATTTAATGAGGTAATAAGTTCTTGAAGTGTTTGATGACTTAATAAATAAATTGCAGTTCTGTTTTGTCTGAGTGAATCTAAGATGCATCTTATCCAAACACTGTGTTAATAAATATTGAATTAGTAATCTACGAGTATCACCACTCTATCCTTTCCCACGTTGGTTCTCAGAAAATTACTAACTCACGTGCCTAGAAGCTCGCTACCTAACAGTTAACTAAGATATGTTATATTCTAATAAAATCCTGGGTGGTGGCAGGTCTACCATTGTAAGTATAATAAGTGTGGTAATAAGAAAGACATGGTTTCCCAGGTTAATCCATGGTTTAGAATATAACTAGAACAAAATATATGGAAGAGATTATAATATTTATGAAATGAATAGAAAGAACATTGACTTGGGAAATATATGCAGAGAAGCATAAGAGTTACTTATATAAGAATATATAAGAATATAAGGTATATAGAGATAAAGAACATATAAGACTATAAGCAAGAATATATAAGAATAAGTATATATGTAAAGAATTGAAGAAGGATAACTATATAAAACAGGATACTCATTGGAAAGAATGCTACAACGAACATATAAGTATATGAATGAATAAGAAGACTAACAGAAAAGAATATCTGGATGGTAAATTATAAAAAGAGAAAACTCGGCCCATTACAGTATCAGGAAAAAAAACAATAATGTTTACACACATGGCGCTTGCTGGTCCACTGGTTTTTGTTCAGGACAAGTGGTGCACTTCCTATGTTTGGGTTCGTAACCCAGGAGAGGAGGTAGCAGGTAGCGGAGATGGCAGAAGAGGAGGGAGGCAGAGTAGGAGGGAGGAGAAGGCAACTCACTTCCGGTGTTCGTTTGTCTGCAATCCATTTATAACTACAATATGTAATTTCATCATAATTCCCATATTATTTAAGTTCATTTTGTGCAGGGTTAATAAAACATTATCAAAACTGCCTGTTTTCCTAAAAAACAGTTTTTGTATTAAAGTCCAGAACGCGACGTCTAGCTTATACCTGCATATGTATATGCCTTGCATTAACTCGCCAGGCCAACATACAAGCAATTAAAACATCAAATAATTACTAAAAATGCAACATTAAGAGGACACGTCGCAACCTGGCATTTAATTGCAATTCTCAAAACCCCCTCCCGAACCCTCCATCGCACGCATTGCTACCATCATATCTTGCCCTAGAGCAAGCAGTAAACAAATGTCAACTCTCGAGGGATGGAGATGGGTGGGATATCGACGTCGCATTCTGGACTTCATCACAAAAACTGTTTTTAAAAAAAAAGCCGGTTTTCTGGTAGACTGACTGACTGATGATTGGTGTTTCAATGGAAACCTGACCAATCCAGTTTCTGACATGGTAGGAGATTATATTTGACCTGGTTTATCTTTAATCCTAGGTTTTGAAATAGAACTAGTGTACATTGGGTCACCCCTTGACAGTCTTCGAAAGAGTTTCCCACTATCAGCCAATTGTCTAGATAAGCAAAAGTTCTTATGCTCTCCTGCGCAAGGATCTCTCTGGGGATGTTTGCCAGTTTTGTAAACACTTTTGGCGCAATTGTCAGGCCGAATGGCATCACTGCGAACACTAGAAACTTTCTGTATCTGGGAGCAATAGGTACATGATAATAGGCATCTTCGAGATCCACCCTTGAGAATCCAAGCATTAAGCAGAAGTAGATGCCTCAGAAGATCGTAAATGAGCACCATTAAACTTCTTTTGGTAATGAACTTGTTCAGGACAGACAGATCTAAATCCACCTCAACTTGTCGCTGACTTTCTTGGGGACTGGGAACAGGCGGGACATTAAACACTTCTCTGACTGCTACAGTTCTATCACACCTCTGTTTAACAGTTGAATTACATATTCTGTGAGTAAGGGGGTTGGTTTCTGACCCGTTTTTGGTAACGTAGTGGAGGGCGCCTCAACCAAGTCCATGTGAGGCCCCCTTTGATTGTCTTGTAAGCCCATATGGAAGAAGCCCACCTGTTTTCCCAACCCCCTAGACGACCCAGCTGTCTGGCTTCATTGGAAGGGAGTGGTCGCTGATGTGGTGGAATAAGGTCTCATTCCACTTCTGGACAAACGGCCACCCCTACTACGTGTTGAATTGTTACCGTATATTCGGCCTATAAGGCGTCGGGATGCATAAGACGGCCCCCCAAATTTCCATTTAAAAAGTAGCTTTTGAGCTCTATTCGCTGTATAAGACCGGTACCCCAAATGTGACACTTACCCACTGACCCAGTAGTCCTTTACCAACCATCCTTGGTTTTTTAAAATAAGGCCAATTCACTTCAAGTAATGTCAGCAAATGTTACCCGCTGGTATAGTGTAAACACTAGTGACGTCACTTAAGCGTCTGCTATTTACCGGTAACTGGAACTAATGTTGGTGTCAAGCAAAATTTTTCCATTTACTTGAAATGGATTTACCGATTAATTTGTTTATTTATTTATTTATAATATACTGTAACATATTAAACACACTGCAAGTATTTTCTTTAATTTATACGCTTGCTTCGCACAAGACGATCGGTGGTGGGAGTGTTCCCTCGTCCCGGTGGTGGGACTGTGTTCCCACTGTTTATACAACAGCTACCACCGTATTCTAATTGTGGTGTTTCATTAGGATTTGAGTGAAAAAGATTACGTACTTACTACATACATTTATTACACAAATATATATATATATATATATATATATATATATATATATATATATATATATATATATATATATATATATATATATATATATATATATATATATATATATATATATATATATATATATATATATATATATATATACAGTTGTAATTTCACTTAATCGCTAGTCAATTGAACCTAGGAGGGTCCTGCTGTTAAGTGAAAACCTACAAGTTATGAATAACAGAACATATGGATTATCCCACAGAACCCAGCCCTAATTCCCCCAAACTCCACTTTTTGGAAGACGCTAACTATGTTGTAGTAAAATAATATCTTAATTTTATGATATATGCACACAATTAATACTTAAGAGAAATAGAGAAATACAGTCGCCAAGTTAATGTCCATTCAACACGTAATCAACTCTCCCCTTCTCACACCACACTCACTTTCGGCTCTTCCTCTGAGAAATTTTTGGGGAAAAACCAGTATAGTAATAAATACAATGCAAAATCTATGATGTTTATATTCAAAATGATCAGCAAATTGTAAAATTCCAGCAATGTAAATTATATTCTGGCCGGATAATTTGTACGAATTTTATGAGCTAAAAACAAATATCTTCAGTTAATAAAAAAAAATATTCTTCGAAACTATCTGTCAATCAAAGTACCTCACCTCCAACCGCGTGGTCAGTCCCAACCTCCCACCCCCCACCAATCTCCATTCAAGAGTTTTAACATTTAGTATTAAATAATACCTCAGATTAAAGTTAGGATAATATAATTGACATTGCTGGATTCCTTGTAAGACCAGGAATATTTTGAATATAAATGTCATATATTTTGGACAAAAGATAATATATTATTTAGAGAACAATTTTTATCTAAAAATTGTATGTTTAATGCAAAATATATGTTGTTTATATTCAAATGATCACCAAATTATAAGAATTCAGCAATGTAAATTATATTCTGACCGGTAATTTGTATGAATTTTATGAGCTAAAACAAATATCTTCAGTTAATAAAAAAAAATACTTCACAGGGTAACAGATGGTCGGTTGGTCGGTCCTCCTCCCCACCCACCAACCGTCCCAGGAGATGTGTGATAACCACTAAATTTTAATAAATAATACCTCAAACTAAAGTTAGATAATATAATTGACATTGCTGGATTCCTTGTAAGACCAGGAATATTTTGAATATAAATGTCATATATTTTGGACAAAAGATAACATAATTACCAGAGAACAATTTTATCTAAAAATTGTATGTCTAATGCAAAATATATGTTGTTTATATTCAAAATGATCACAAATTATAAGAATTCCAGCAATGTAAATAATATATTCTGACCGGTAATTTGTATGAATATATGAGGCTAAAACAAATATCTTCAGTTAATAAAAAAATAATCTTCATGACACTATCTGTCAATCAAAGTACCCCACCTTTCCCCCTCTTCCAACCGCGCGGTCAGTCCCAACCCTCCACCCCCCACCAATCCTCCTTCCAGGGTTTTAACATTTAGTATTAAATAATAACTCAGATTGTTAGGATAATATAATTGACATTGCTGGATTCCTTGTAAGACCAGGAATATTTTGAATATAAATGTCATATATTTTCACAAAGATAACATAGTTAATTTGAGAAAAATTTTATCTAAAATTTGTATATCTAATGCAAAAATATGATGTTTATATTAAAATGATCATCAAATTATAAATTCCAGCAATGTAAATTATATTCAGACGATAATTTGTATGAATTTTATGAGCTAAAACAAATATCTTCAGTTAATAAAAAAATAATTCTTCATAGGTAACAGATGGTCGGTCGGTCCTCCCTCCTCCACCAATCCCCAACGAGATGTGTGGAAAACCACTAAATTTTAATAAATAATACCTCAAACTAAAGTTAGGATAATATAATTGATACCTGGATTCCTGGTAGACCAGGAATATTTTGAATATAATGTCATATATTTTGCACAAAACATAACATAGTTAACTTAGAGAAAATTTTATCTAAAAATTTGTATGTCTAATGCAAAAAATATGATGTTTATATTCAAAATGATCACCAAATTATAAGAATTCCAGCAATGTAAATTATATTCTGGCCGGGTAATTTGTATGATTTTATGAGCTAAAACAGGCAGTCAGGCGGGTGGGGCAAATCTAAAATAGCTCGAGCCGACACTCACGAGTATGTGAAAAATCCGTGTTAAGTGAAAGTTCAGCTCTGAGCAGGCACACATATATGATAAAAACGTTAAGGAAAAAAACCGCTAAGGGGTAATACTGTGTGTGTATATATATATATATATATATATATATATATATATATATATATATATATATATATATATATATATATATATAATATATATATTATTTGGGGTGGGGATTTAGAACTCATAGTTTATCGTCTACCAGGAATCAGCAGGAGTAACGAAAAAAAACAAAAACAAAATACAATAGGACTATAAAAGGGTAAACAAAATACCCGAAGTTGTTTATAATAAATACCAAAATCTTCAACAAAAATATTAAACATATAAACTGCACAAACAAACTTAACCTAAACATTAACAGTGATATATATTATTAATACAACATAAACCATTTTGAAGCAAGGGACGGGGCAGTACAAAGACAAAGTACTATGAGGAGCTAATATCTACTAGCTGAGATGTAGAAGACTCGCAGCATCAAATAACGAAGCTATAAAGACAATGATCCTGTGGCACCCAAGAGCCATCCTCCTAATTTGAAATGACAAAGAAGACTTGAGGAGGTGCGAACAACCAGGACATGAGAAGGGAAACCCCAGTGTAACCAAGACAGTCACACTTATCTCTTCGCCCCTAGATGAGCTTGCTCGTGGTGCTCGGTGGATATCAGGACAACAGAGTAACGTACCTAAAAACAAAAAAAAAACCAAACTCAAGGCAAACTTCACGAGGTGAAGAATAATTTTTTATTTAGCTCACAAAATTCATACAAATTATTCGACAGAATATAATTTACATTGCTGAAATTCACAATTTGATGATCACCTGAATATAAACATCATAGATTTTGCATTAGACATACAAATTTTAGATCCAATCAAAATATTTTGTTTACTCCCAGTAAATATAAGTTATCTTTCATGCAAAATATATGACATTTATATTCAAAATATTCCTGGTCACAAGAATCCAGCAATGTCAATTATATTATCCTAACTTAGTTTGAGTATTATTTATTGCTATACAGGTTAAAATCTCTAGTCCCGGCAACTGAGCTGATTGGTGCCGACCATGGAAATGCCGACCAGGAAATTAACCTTTCAGGATAGATATTGACTTGTGTTTATGCTTAAGACCAGCACCATTTCTCATCATGATCTTTGAAGACATAATAAGGGTTAAATGTCGATAGTAGCTTCTCCCGCGAAGTTTTAATTTTAACATTTATTGAAACACACAAAAAATAAATAAATAAAAATTTTGACCGGAAACTTGAATTTCACCGGTTTGAACGGCCCGCCAACGGCAGACGACGGCAAAATCGTGTAAACGGAGGAGGGAGGAGAGGAGGGAGGAAGGAGGGAGGAGAGAGGAGCTCATAAATCATACAAATTACTCACAGAATATAATTTACATTGCTGAATTCTCAATTTGGTGATCATTTTGAATATAAACATCATATATTTTGCATTAGACATAAAATTTTCAGATAAAATGTTTAATCTAGTAAGTATGTTATCTTGTGGAAAAATATATGACATTTATATTCAAAATATTCCTGGTCTTACAATGAATCCAGCAATTCAATTATATTATCCTAACTTAGTTTGAGGTATTATTTATTACTATACCTGGTTTTCCAAAATTCTCAGAGAGGGAAGAGCTGGCAGTGTAGTGTGAGAGGGAGGGAGTTGAGTCCATTATTTGAATGGACATTAACTTGCGACTGTATTTCTTATTTCTTAATTATTAATGTGTGCATGTACCATCATAAAATAAGATGTTATTTACTACAACATAGTTATGTGTCACCAAAAGTGGAGTTTGGGGATCGCCTGACTCATTTCCATTAATCCCATATGTTATGTTATTCACTTACCTGCTTTTCACTTTACGCAGAACCCCATGATTGAATTAACAGAAGAAGGGTTGACTAAAAAATATATATATATATATATATATATATATATAAATATATATATATATATAAAATATATATATATATATATATATATATATATATATATATATATATATATATATATATATATATATATTTAATATACTCATTCATATTTTATAATCGAAGTCATGTACTGAATATTTATGTACAAAAAATAATGTTAAATGAATTATTTATGGCATTAGGTACTGACAATTTGAGATGACAAAGATGGGCTATAAATACTTCTTATCTACCTCCATCTTCACCCTGAGACAGAGGGAAGTGTCTTGGTAATAAACATTTGTTTAATTATTTTCCATTCACTTGAAATAGACTTCAAGCAATTATTTGTTTATTTATTTATTTATAATATACTGTAATATATTAAACACTGTAATTATTTTCTTTAATTTATAAACTTGTTTTACACAGAATGTTCTCCAGTAGTGATTCATGAAGATTTGAGAAAAAATATTACTAAGATTTACTACATATATACATATTACATAAACATATTTATATATACTGTATGTATACATATATACACATGCACACATTTAATTTATTAATTCACTATTTTTAAAAGCAAATTACAACAAGTTAAAAATGTTATTAGCACATATTATTACTTCAGTCATCATGTATTTAAACTCAAATCCACATCATCAACATCTGACATCATAAGTTCTTCAAGCACATCCTGAGATACATTTATGGCTGCATCATCATAAGGATCAAACTCAAATCAGATCACGGCTCCGGCTTCTGTTTCATCCTCGCCCTCCCACACCATATCATCCTCCACCATCCCTTCAATTAGATATTCCGCACTTTCAAAAGACCTGATAACTTTTCACATTAATATCATTCCATGCCATGATAACAAAAATCACACAGTACGCTCCAGTTCAGGAGTACCAATTCCAATTCTTCGTAAGACTTTTTGATCATCCACTCTGCCGTTGTTCACGAACGCGTCCAGAATGTCGTTTAGACAAACATCAAGTGGTTGTACAACTGAAGTTAATCCACCAGGAATAACTGCAATGACTGTTGTTCCTCGCCATACTGGTTTTGTTTCCAATGTTAAATGACCCACATATCCCATACTAAAGAGGCTACACTGTTTTCAAAAGGCACCAAGTCGCTACCATATATGATCAACCCAAAACTTTATTCCTTGTTATCCATCCGCCTTCGTTGACGTGAACAAAAACTCCAGCCGAACTTGATTTTTGGGCATTGTTTTCTTGAAAATTAGCATTAGGTTCAGCTTGGTTGTTTCACCACGCAAGAAAGTACACCGTAAACCCTGTCTTTCATGTCCTATTGTTTTCACTAACACTGTTTTTGCACCCTTTGTATAAACAGTATGATTAACGACCATGTCGAGTTCATAGGTGTTTTCATCCATGTTCCGATGTTGCTTAATAGATAACAATGTTTACGTTGTTGTATTATTAGGATGGAAATTAACAATTTTACAGTTAAGATCTGCTGGTAATTTTTTGACGCCACTTAAGTGTATCGTATTAACTATCGGTAGTTTTCAAGAATTAAAGCAAAATATTTACCGAATATTCTTTGTAAAAAAATAAATTTTAAATTAATTATTTACAGGAGATAAGTATTATTATCAGTAAATATACTGATATGCATTACTGACCACCTCAAAAGCCAAAATAGCCCAATCTCGTCACTTTCCTTTCTGTCTCCTCACTGCAAATGGGGGGGGTGGGGAGGGTGATGATAGTGTTATAGGGTATATTGTTCTTTACGGTATGTTAGACAGGTTTATAATAAATTTTTATTATTTTAATACAGTCAACCTCGCTTACGTCCCACTTTTTCACGCTTTGCCACGCTACTCCCGCAAACGGAATGCTCACTTTTCCGCGGTGTGTACCCTTTATGCGAGCGGCGCTTAGCAGGTGCGCACAAGGTCGCCCAGTCATCAAAACATTACCAGTTTTCACTCCGCCACCCACCACTGCCGCCCAAGTCAGTGATAGTGATAATGATAGTGAGGATATGGACTTATATGGACTTTGAGGGGTTTGACAAAGAGGCTCCTGCAAGCCTCTGTAGGATAGTGATAATTGATAAGTGATACAGGGTGAGGCCAATAATCTGCTCTTCTGCCTCGAACCAACCGCCCATCCTCGTGCTCAGCCATCTTTTCTACTAATGTAAGTGTTAAAAAACCTAATATTATTGATATTTCTCTTAATTATTAATTGTGTGTCACACCATCATAAATTAAGAAGAATTTTACTACAACGAGGTATTGTGGGCCCTGAAAAAGTGGGAGTTTGGGGTAGGCCCGTCTCAATTTCAATTAATCCCATATGTAATGTTGTTCACTTTACGCTGCTTTCTCAACCTTTACGCGGGCCGCCTGGGTTGAATTAACCACAGAAAGTGAGATTCACTGTATAACAGTAATCTTAATTTGAATCCAGCTTGCAAAACGTAAGTTTCAGTATAAAATAATTAGTGGTAGGACCTTGTGAGTGGCTTACGATGTTTCCATCACCACTCTTGACAACCACTAAACCACAATATTTAAGAGGTAAGAATTTTATACCTGGTGATTAAGACGACCCCCTAACTTTGGGCAGATTTTTTTAATGCTCAAATTCCGTCTAATAAGCCGAGATATACAGTATCCCCTCTAGGTTGATAATCAACCTAGCAGCTGGTCCTGTTCCCTTCAGCTTGTTTACAGTTGATTCACCAGGCAAGAAGATTACGGTAGCAATGCATGTGCTGGAGGGTGCGGTAGTAGGGTGTGTCATAGGAGGGAAGATCAGCTAAAACTAATGGCCCATCACTTTTTTGGTAGATTTTAGTGTATATAAACAGAAAATAATTTCAGTTTCAATATTTTGCAACCTTTTGCTAGGTAAATTTTAGCGTGAAATTTATCGAAAATCTAACGTACAGCTGCATTAGTGCATTACAATTAAATAGTGAACATTGCTTTCTGACTTCATTCTTTAACAACCCAACTAACAATATTTTTTTTCTGTTTCAGATTCTGATGCATTTATAAGTTGATAATATTTGCGATGGCTGCTTGTGTCAGGACGAGGAACCAAAAATCCAGCCATCTCAGTCACTATCTTGGGTCTGGGAGAGAGCTCCTGAAGTCGGAGTTGCCTACATTGAGAGATGCTTTGAGATACGGTGTTTTAATCAGGCAAATCAGTGAAAAGAACCAAAGAACTTACACAAACAAAGACATTGCCAGTGATATGACCAAAGCTGTCTTGGCACAGTACACTCTGGCTAACGCTCAGTTCAAGCCTTCAGTCATAACAAGTCAGAAGAAGATTAGTGAGAGACTGCTAGCCAGTTGGGAAAAGGCAAGAGATATCTCTCTTGGGAGAGGAAAACTTGCAGTTAAGGACAGCTTTGCCAAGCAACTGGACCAGTTATTTGACATAATTACTTGCAAGTGCCTAATTGTTCTTTGTCCTGAGTTTGGATGCGATCGTGACTGTAAATCCGAGGCCCACATCTCCTGTATTTGCAAGCGTGAACTGAAGATTCCTGTGATCGAACTGGCATTTGTCGAAGCACAGAGAGAGAAGACTGGCAGTATAGGGGCTCTCATGATTTCTAGCCAAGATATTCTGGAGTCCAAGAGACAGGAGGCTGCCACAGAGAGACAGAAGAGGAGAAGAGTTGCCGAGGAAAAGAGACTTGAGAAGGCCCAGGGTGAGGTAAAAAAGGCCGATGATTGGAGTCAAGCTGATTCAGAGTTTAATGACTTCCCCATGGCTGATCCGAGTGCTGACCAGGAGAATGGTGACTTTGTCCATAACCCAGAAAATAATGATCCCAAACCTTCCAGGCATAAGATTCGAAATAGGAAAGATATCCCGAGCATAGCTCTGGCCAGCATGTGACACCACACTGGTCTCAGAGAAACTGCAGAGATAGCAACAGCTGCCTGGATTGACGGTGATTTGATAACACCTGATGATGTTCACCTGGTGATAGATCATAACAAAGTAAGGAGAGCTCAGGAGAAACTTGTCAGTAACCTAGAAGAGGAGTTTGATAAGGGGATAAGAGAAAATGGAATCAATTGTTTGTTCTTGATGGGAGAAGGGATGACACTAAAGTGTTCATGAAAGTTGGAGATTCTGACAAGTTGTTGTTCCCTGCCATGGTGAAGGAGGAACACTACTCCTGCTGCAGTGTACCAGGAGGGAAGTATTTGTGGCATTTCACCCCAGAGAAAGATGACATCAGGAAACCAGCTGAGATAGTGGCAGATAACATTGTGAACTGGCTCAGAGAGAAGAACGTAGACCAGACCCTGCAGGCCATTGAAGGGGACAGCACCAACACGAACACAGGGTGGCAAGGGGGGGTCATACAGTGGATAGAGCGGAAGATTGGGAGGAAGCTGGTCTGGATTGTTTGTGACCTCCACACCAACGAGTTGCCACTCAGACATCTGAACGCAGAGCTGATGGCAAGACTCTTCAAAACAACAGATGGTCTGGTCCTCTTTGGCAAGATGCTGGACTGATTGAGTTAGAAATAACCGAGCTTTGAAAAAATCACAGTTAGCCCTCCACCTGTTTGCACATACTGTCATTGACGACCTGACCAGTACTATGGTTACATGATTTGCAGTGCCATCAAAATCAAATGCCTGATAGACTTGCTTACCTGCAGATAGGTCCAGTCTCACATTCTAGGTGGCTCTGGCTAAACGGCTCTCAGGTTCTGCAGAATTTGGGTCGCTCATCATAAACTGAAAGGGAACCAGCTTCACAACCTGAGACTTATTGTCCAATTCATCGTGAGTGTCTACTTGCCAAATTGGTTCAACACCAAGGTCAAGTCATCGTTCTCCGAAGGTCCGAGGCATGTTCTTTTCCAGCTTGAGCTCCTGAGGAGTCAGCCAAGGAAGGTTGTTCAGATTGTGGAGCAGACTGTGAGGAGATCTTTCTGGTATGCTCATCCCGAGGCAGTTCTGCAGACAATGCTCTGCAGTAAGGATGAGGAGGAGAGAAGAGTGGCAGTCAAAAAGATCTTGGATATGAGACTTATGAGAGGATCTGGGCATGATGAATCAGTTGGTGACGATTCCTTCAGGGTCAGGAAGACTCCTGAAGTCAATCTAGGTGCCAAGACCCTCACTGATCTCATAGATCTGGATAACATCCAGGCTGGCAGTGAGCCCCTCTTACCTGCAGCCTCACCAATGTTCAGAGCTTTCCTGGACAACCCCATGCATGTCCCTGCCTGGCCCCTCGCACACCCAGAGATAGAGCGTTGTGTACAGCAAGTGAGCGAGGCCAGCAGTCACGTGTACAGCCAGGAGAGGAGGGAAGGCTACATCCGAGCTCAGGTGGTCAGCAGGGAGGTGATGAGTAGAAACAGAAGCAAGAAAGACATGTTCTCTATGGTGTGCAGCAACACAGGGTCGTAGTAGTAAAACCGGTTTTTGTATTTGATGATTTTGTTTTCTAAAGGAATATTAAATTTAATAAATGTGTCAAGATCATTCGTTTCACTATTCTGGATCATTTTCATCCTAATAAATTAACCTGATACATTTACTTTACTTTAAATAAGATATTTAGTGGTGTTGGTAAAAGGGTGGGAATACTGAATTTTCATAAGATTTCAAGTTAAAATTTACCTATCAAAAAATGAAAACTTTTCAAATCTGAAGATATCACATGATTCTGCACATAGAACTACATCATTAATACCATGGGCCGATTTTTCAAACTCAAAAAAAAAAAATTCGCCTCCGTATGACACACCCTAGTGCGGTAGGGGGTTTTGAGAATTGCAATTAAATGCCAGGTAGCAACATGTCCTCCTAATACAGCTAGACCACGACTTACGACGGGGTTAGGGACCCAAATCCAGGTTGTAAGTCCGATTGGTCGTAAGTCCGACATAGATATAAAAAAAAAAAAAAAAAAATTAATAAAAAATCTACAATGAAATACAGTACAGTAAAAGTAATAAATAATGAGGAATGGATACAGTACAGTGAAAGTAATAAATAATGAGGAATGGATACAGTGTGACTGAGCACTTACCTTTAATGTAGTCAGCTGAATGAACATGGGGCCCCCATAATTTTCTAATTATACATGGAGACTACATTAACTGGAAACGTTTCGGTATAGAAAATGCGTGTCATTTGAAGAGAGAGAGAAAAAAAAAAAATAAACAAATACAGTATTACCCCGCCTAACGCGGTTTCACTTAACGCGTTTTATCATATACGCGGTGCCTCGCCAGAGCTGAACTTTCACTTAACACGGATTTTTTCCACATATACGCGGTGAGTGTCCGGCTCGAGACGCTATTTTTAGATTTGCCCCCACCCTGCCTGACTGCCTGTTTTAGCTCATAAAATTCATACAAATTACCCGGCCAGAATATAATTTACATTGCTGGAATTCTTATAATTTGGTGATCATTTTGAATATAAACATCATATTTTTGCATTAGACATACAAATTTTAGATAAAAATTTTTCTCAAATTAACTATATTATCTTTTGTGCAAAATATATGACATTTATATTCAAAATATTCCTGGTCTTACAAGGAATCCAGCAATGTCAATTATATTATCCTAACTTTAGTTTGAGGTATTATTTATTAAAATTTAGTGGTTATCCCACACATCTCCTTGGGACGGTTGGTGGGGGGTGGGGGGGAGGGAGGGACCGACCGACCATCTGTTACCCTGTGAAGAATTATTTTTTTTTTTATTAACTGAAGATATTTGTTTTAGCTCATAAAATTCATACAAATTATCCGGTCTGAATATAATTTACATTGCTGGAATTCTTATAATTTGATGATCATTTTGAATATAAACATCATATTTTTGCATTAGACATACAAATTTTAGATAAAAATTTTTCTCAAATTAACTATGTTATCTTTTGTGCAAAATATATGACATTTATATTCAAAATATTCCTGGTCTTACAAGGAATCCAGCAATGTCAATTATATTATCCTAACTTTAATCTGAGGTATTATTTAATACTAAATGTTAAAAACCCTGGAAGGGAGGATTGGTGGGGGTGGGGGGGAGGGTTGGGACTGACCGCGCGGTTGGAAGAGGGGGGGAGGCAAGGTGGGGTACTTTGATTGACAGATAGTGTTGTGAAGATTATTATTTTTTTTATTAACTGAAGATATTTGTTTTAGCTCATAAAATTCATACAAATTACCCGGTCAGAATATAATTTACATTGCTGGAATTCTTATAATTTGGTGATCATTTTGAATATAAACATCATATATTTTTCATTAAACATACAAATTTTAGATAAAAATTTTTCTCTAGGTAACTATGTTATCTTTTGTGCAAAATATATGACATTTATATTCAAAATATTCCTGGTCTTACAAGGAATCCAGCAATGTCAATTGTATTATCCTAACTTTAGTGTGAGGTATTATTTATTAAAATTTAGTGGTTTTCCCCCAAAAATTTCTCTGAGAGGGAAGAGCCAGGGAGTGTAGTGTGAGAGGGGGAGGGAGTTGAGTCCATTATTTGAATGGACATTAACTTGGCGACTGTATTTCTCTTAAGTATTAATTGTGTGCATGTACCATCATAAAATTAAGATGTTATTTTTACTACAACATAGGTATGTGCCTTCAAAAAGTGGAGTTTGGGGGTCAGGCCGGTTTCTATTGGAATTAATCCCATATGTTCTGTTGTTCACTTAACGCGGATTTCACTTAACGCGGGACCCTCTGGGTTCAATTGACCGCGTTAAGTGGGGTACAACTGTAAACAAATAAAAATTAAAAAAAAAAAAATGGTTACAACTGCGGCGGTCGTAAGTCCCGACGGTCGTAAGTCGGGGTCTAGCTGTATTACGTATTTAAGTAATTATTAAATGTTTTAATTACCTGTATGTTGGCCTGGCGAGTTAATGCAAGGTCATATACATATGGAGATATAAAGCAAGACGTCGCATTCTGGATTGAACAAAATTAATTTGTTCCCCAAAAAATCCTACACTCAATCCCAGATGAGCTATTGCTCTGCAGTATATTCCAGGTCTCTTGTTTACTGGGTGGTAACAGCTAATAGTTCATGATATCCCTAATTGCCAGCACTCACCATCTCTCAACCACCGTTGTTGTTACTGCTCAAGATTCTGTTAAAGTTCTGACAGTAAACTTAATAATAAATTTTCAAAAATATATCCAGAGTGTCAGGTAGGGTTTGGGTGCTCTATTGAGGAAAAGTGGGGGATGGAAATGGTTTTGGCCAGTACCAATTGACCCTTTAACATGTAAACAAAGCTCATAACCACTACATCATAATAACTGCTGTAATATTTTAGTAATAAGTTATAAGATAGCTATTTGTTTGTTTTCTTTCTTAATTTCTTGCTTGCTTGTATGGGTGATATCTAAAGCATATTTGGAGCTAAGAAGTTGAAATTTGGATGCATATATGACCAAGTGCTTTTGGATAAATGCTTTTTTTCTTTAGTTTTTGTTCATGGCATGAGAGGCAGTATACATGAACACACCACTGACTCAGTTCACACCTGAAAATTTCCTCAAACCCCCAGTAGGCCAGGAAATCAGATACTTCAAAATACAAATTGAATCACACATTATGAAAGTTGATATTATCTCAACTTAGAGCAGATGATGTCAGTAGTTTAAACCAGCCCACCAAGTAAACCAAAATTGGTGTGTAAATAAACATAACTTAATGCTTGAAAATAGTTTCCTCTGAATCTTACACTGAGGACTGTGACATAGCTAGAACACAACGAAATGTACTAACTACAGGTTGACAATCCCTTATCCGAAATCCTTGGGACCAGAGGCATTTCGGATTTCGGAATTTTTCGGTTTTCAGAATGTTTTTTTTTTTTTATTAGCCCATCCGGGCACAAGTCACTGACCCACATTGGGGCCTGGGGGGCGAAAATATAATAATAATATATAATAATAATAATAATAATAATAATAATAATAATAATAATAATAATAATAATAATAATAATAATAATAATAATAATAATAATAATAATAATAATAATTATAATAATAATAATAATAATAATAATAATTCATAGGGTCTAGGTCGGTTTTCACTTTTTTATCTTTTCATTCTTGTATTTCTTTATTATTATTATTATTATTATTATTATTATTATTATTATTATTATTACTACTATTATTATTATTATTATTATTATTATTATTATTATTATTATTTTATTAATACAGCATTATTGTTACCATTATTATTTTATTTTGGTGTATTTTTTAATTAAAATTTTTATTTACTATGAATAATTATTATTATAATTATTATTATTATTATTATTATTATTATTATTATTATTATTATAATAATTAGTATTACCATTACATTTTCACCCCCCAGGCCCCAATGTGGGTCAGTGATCTATGCCTGGGTGGGCTAATCCCTGGGAAAAAAAAAAAAAATTATGCTCACAAAAAACTTTCGGTTTTCAGAGCTTTTCGGTATTCGGAATTTCGGATAAAGGATTGTCAACCTGTAATGGGATATGAAGCAGTTATCTTAAGAAACAGAGACTGAGCCACAGAAAGCTGACCCAAACAGAGGTTTAAGAAATTACTGAAACTTTGCTTCTTATATTAAATATTAATAAATAACATAATAACACTGTCTGTTAAACTGAAATAGGTATATAGTAGGGCACTAATCTGCTCCTTACCTGATCACATGACCCTCCAGTTGCTCCTTGCTCATAGTATTAATTGGAATGCCATCTATCAGAGTTTGTGCACGTCCACTGCCTGTCTTCTTGGATCCACGCTTTCCTTTAGCTTTATCTCCTTTCTTTTTTGGAGGCTGTCAAATCATCAATTACATTAGGTTATGTTCACATATGTTAAATCTGCTACTTAAAATTCACAGAAAGAACAAGAAGAGTTCATCAAATTATGGGTACGCTAGGCAAGGTTTGGAAGTCCCATAGACTACCAATTCACACCAAAATGAACCTATATACAGTATATACAACATTGATGAGATCTGTGTTGATGTATGGTGAAGAATCATGGTAAGAAAACGAAACTATATCTAGATGATTTCGAGTTTCTGATAACAAGGCCCCAAGAAGAATTTGGGAATAAAGTGGTATGATTGGGTTAGGAATAAGACTACAGGGGGTCCCCGAGTAACGATCACCTGCAGATACGAATGGGGATAAACTTAAAATTTATAGTATTTTATTTACCTGATTACTTATATTTTACCTTCATTTACTGCATTTTGTCATTCTATTTCTTCTTTCGTCCTAAATTAAGTTATTTTAAATGCATACAGTAAGATCTTGTATTTCACGAGTAATATAGACTGGAAAATTTGCGTCAAATTCAAATTCGCCAAATGAAAATACATAAACTAATGGGAAAAATAACAATATAGACTGACCACTCTACATCAACCTCTGAATTTCCCATTTATAACCTCCAAATGATACAAATTATGCCTTTATTGACTTGATTGTGTCTTCCGGAAACTAGTTTTAGGCCATCCTCATGTGATTTAATCACACGCTGCTTATCCTCTAACGAGTACTTGGCAAACTTAACTCCCTTATGATAGTCCCGCTTCTCCTTTTCCTTATTTGGCCTCTTAGGTGGGTCTGTCCCACCCCCACCAGCACCAGTAGGGCCCCCAGGTGGTAGCACCACCCAAAAAAGCACACAGTAGTAGCCCGGGCGATCGCTAGGATGGCGCGAGCAACAACACGATAGTTGCGTTCTTGTAAACCTCTTTTACATTCACCACCGGCAATTCGATCACCAGAAAGCTTTTTGGAAACATTCTTCTTACCTTCTCTTTCCGTATTAATCGCTAACACAAAAATTGGAGAAAATAGCGAAAATCATGGAGTAATTGACAGAAACCGCGCAATTCAACTGATCACGTCACGTAAACAGAGAGAGGGTGTAAACCATTATTAGTCCTCACTGTGAAACATTCATTTTACTTATTCGTTTCATGCAGTATTTATGGGTAACAGCTCAATTAGCAAAAAACAAAGACATTTATAGAATACCTCTCAAAAAACACTTGACAAACAAAAGACAAGAATCAATTGAAAATGTGATATCGAACGTGAACTGTAATTGCATAACCCCGCGCCACGCTGAAAACATTAAGGATGGAATCAAAACAATGAGGATGAAATCATGTTATAGCCAACATTCGTATGCAAAAGTTCGCGTTTTACAAACAGCGTTCCCCTATTCATCAATAGCGTTGCAACCAATTCATGTTGACAAAACACGCATTGTAACAGAAATGAGTGTAACTGGTATGAGGGCTGTGACATCATTCAAGACAGTGGCCAGCATTCAGCTTGCTGGATCTCGTGTTCAGTTGACTGGCTCTCGCGAAATTCACGATATTTTACGCCAAATATAAGACTTGGTTACATTAGGTGGTGCTCGCGAAATTCAAAAACGCGAAATGAAATCGGGCGAAATATGAGATCTTACTGTATAAGGACTTAGGCTATGATATAGTGGGATTTTAAACATTGTTCTGTAAGTAAGGTATACACATTGCATGTGTTACAACTTACGTATAAATCCAACTTAGGAATGTCCTCAGGAACAGATGCCATTCGTAACCTGGGGACCTCCTGTACAGTGATCCCTCGGTTAAAGAAATTTCGGTTAACGAATTACCTTCCATAAGATTCCATAAGAATATTCAATTCGGTTAACGAAAAAATTCGGTTAAAGAATTCCTTACGAATTTTTTCCAACATGTTTTCGCCTGCTTTCGCCTGCTCACCAGCTGTAGTATTAGTCCGCCAATACAGTAATCGGTTTAAGGGCTTAAATTTGTTACCATTTGAGTAAATATCAAGAAGGTTGGACTATTCAATAATTTTCCAAGTTTTATATTAAATTTTTTAGTCATTTTAAAAATTATGTAACATAATTGAAGTACAGGGAACGAGTTTTTAGTGCGCCAAACAGCCACTTGACTCACCCAGAATGGTGTCAGTTTGTGTCTCTGCTCAGTGGAGGAAGCATCTTGCTTGAGACTCTTGAACATAAACTATTTTTACATTTTTACAGTACAATTATTGGTCGTTCTGAAATTTATTTTACATATTGACAACATATAATGCAGTGCAATGTTGATTTAAAGAAAATAATCTTGAATTACACCAAGCGAACTTAAAATTTTATGGGTGAAATGGCGGCATGAAGCATGGGGTGACTTCTCTTCCACCCCACTGCCTTCTCTTCTCCCTTCTCCTCCACCCCCACTTCTAATTCCCATCATCATCATCATCATCCACCAGGAGCCTTCTACATGCACACCTCAAAGTAAGTGTACTTTAATGCATTTATTTTTAGTTTGTATGTAATTTTCGGTGAGCTGGAACCAATTACCCCAAATCCCATTGAAACAATGGTTCGACCAACAACATTTCATTTTTAAAACCCTAGTTAATTTAGGACCCAATTCAGTTTACGTCCTTATTTCATTCGTATTTATGACCAAAATATAATAAAATAAAATTAAAATTAAATTACATTTTCATATAAATAATAACTAAATCCCGATATGTAATATGAAACAAAACAAAAAATTACTGTAAAAAAAAAAGAAGAGAGCCTTGTGCAAAAAAGCTGCCTGGCTAATGAGTGTTAATGCGCATCACCGGTAAACAACAGTCGGAGTGTGGCGGTCCCTTTGTTTTACATATCTGAGCAGCAACAGGAGAAAAACTTGAGCAAGAGAGCAAGTGATAGTAGTGCTGGTTCAAAGGCTAAAAGAAAGTGTATAAGCTTAGCCGAGAAACTAGATGTGTTAAAACGATATGAAAAAGATGAGAGGGGTGTGGATATTTCGCGTGCTTTGCTCACATGGAGCAAGGGATGAACATATTTTCTGAAGTGGATCCATTAACAGAACGAAGTATTAAAATAAACAGGGATGTTAAAAATGCATATGACTTCTAAATAAAGATGTATAATGAGAATAAGAAAGCAGCTGTGCAAGGTTCTTTAGACAATTTTATTATTCGAAGGCCTAAACTAACAACTTCAGCTACACCATCTACATCAGCTACACCGTCAACATCAGCTATACCGTCAACTTCAGCTACAGTATCTTCAGCTACAGCAACAGCTACAGCATCAGCTACAGCATCAAATTCAGCAACTACAAGTTCAGTAACAACTTCAGCAACAGTTCCATTAACGAACAAAACTTCGATTAACGACAGCCTTACGAGAAACACGCTTTGTTGTGTACATCAGCTGATCCACTAGTACACCAATACAGTAATTGATTCTATGTTTACATTCATTTCCAGTGGAGTAAATATCAAGAAAGTTGTGCTCTTGAATATTTTTGCATTTTTTATATTAAAATTATTTGTCATTCTGAAATTTAATTAACATATTGATAATATAGACAGTACAAGGAACAGTTTTTGTGTGCCCATCAGCTGATTCAATTACCCAACAATGCTTCTCAGTTTAACTTTGTTTACAGTGGAGTGAACATCGATTTTGTTGGTCTCTTGAATATTTTTGCATTCTTACATCAAAATTATTGGTCATTCTGAAATTTAGTTAACATATTGATAATATACAGTAAAACCCCGCTTTACGCGGTTACGCGGTTTCACTTTACGCGTTACCCTGCCGAACACGGAATGCTCACTTTGCGCGGTGCGTGTACCCTTTTACACGGAGAGCGGCTGGCGGTCCTCTTGCGCAGCGCCATTTTTGGATTCAAACCTCCAGCCATCTCTCCCACCCTCTCCCGCCATGTTGGGTAAGCTGCGCGAGTAGGTTGCGCAGTGTATGTCTTTGTCGCGTTATCGGTGACATCATATGACGTATCGGACTGTGATTAGCCCAAGCATCCTTACCTCCCTCCCCCGCTAGCTGTGATTGGTTTAATGTAATATGACGGGCCACGCCGCAGGAGCGTTCAAGCCCCTTGACCTACCCGCGTCAGTTACACCCCTCCCAGCTACACTGTGTATATCGGTATCCATTGCTCCATAAGAATGGCTTCCACCGGACCACCCCACCACAACAAAGAAATCTTGCATTACCTGGACCCAGCCGCCCTAAGCCAAAGAAAATACGAAGGTCCCTAAGCTACGAAATTAAATACAAGATCATCCAAGAGTTGGAGAAAGGAACAAGACAGGTTGATCTCGCGCGCCAGCATGGTGTTAACGAGTCTACGATCAGGACAATTAAGAAGAATGCAGCAAAGATAAAGGAGCACATGAACATCACAAAGTCTACAGGTGCTACTATGATCAAGTATTGCCACAACCAGGTGCTTCTCAAGACGGAGAAATTACTTGTGAGCTACTTGATTCGTCAACCACAATGGAACATGGCGGTGGACACGCGCTCAGTTAAGGAGTACGCACGTGAACTGTATGCTGCAGTGTCACGTATGATGGGAATTGCAGAGCCCAAACCCTTCAATGCTTCCTCTGGGTGGTTGCAGAGATTTAAGAAGAGGAACAAGATCACCAACATTAACATTGGTGGTGAAGAAGCTAGTGCTAACCGTGTTGCGGCTAGGGAATTTCCTCCTTTTTTACGTGAGATTATGGAGGAAGGACAGTACACCGCCGACCAGGTGTTTAACATGGACGAATCTGGTCTTTTTTGGAAAAAGCTACCTTCCATGACCTTCGTTGTGAAAAATGCCAGCAAGTGTCGGGGCCGGAAGTTGCAGAAGGAGCGCATCACCGTCCTGTTTACCACCAATGCCTCCGGTACCTGTAAGCTCAAGTTATCGGTGATCCACACAGCACGCAAGCCGCACGCCTACAAGAGCATGGACATGACCAAGCTAAATGTCCACTGGCTGACCACACGTAAGGCGTGGATGTTCTCTACTCTGTCCCTTTCCCGGTTTGATGACTGTTTCGTTCCTGAAGTTAAGAAATTCTGTGAGCAACACAATGTTCCATTCAAGATTTTGTTGCTACTTGACAACGCACCAGGACACTCGCCCCTACTGTTAGATCGTCACCCCAACGTAAATGTGTTCTTCCTTCCTCCCAACACTATGTCATTAATACAGCCCATGGACCAAGAATTGATCTGCAATGTGAAAGCTGCATTCTCTGCAAAGAAATTTAAGCTCCTGAACGACTACACCAACACCAATGATGAGTTGTGTAACCTGGGTGACACCGATAGCAAGAGCGAAGACGACGAGGAACAACAGTTGGCAGAGCAAGAAGTACTTGTGAAACAATTTTGGAGAAAATTCAACGTCAAGAAAGCTGTGGACTTCTTGGTGGAGGCATGGGATCAGCTGTCTGTGGCAACAGTTCGTCACGCATGGAGACATGTGTTGCAAGGTATTCCAGGTGGGAGGCAGAGTAAATCTGTGACTGGTGAGGTTCAGACTGTTGCAGTAGCAGTGGACCTTGCCAGAGAAGCTGCGCAGAGTGTTACAGCTGCAGGCTTCTCCGAGACCACCAGCGACGACATCCTGGAGGTGATAAGGGATCCTCATGTGACTGCTGACGAGATGCTAGATGATGATGACGTCAGTGAAGAGGCAGGTGGTGCGTCATCCCAAGAAGAACGCAAGTTATCGCATAGTAATGTAAGGGGTGCCATCGAGTGTGTTGAGAAACTGAAGCTCCTCCTTTCCGACGACCCTGACGATAACCGGTATGAAGTCTTCACTACCCAGCTGTTGCAGACTATGGAGCCCTACGTCAAGGTGTATCACGACAACATCAACACCAGCCGTCAGCAAAGCATAACCGAGTTCTTCGCCCGCAACCCACCACAGCCAGCCCAAGCCAGTGATAGTGACAGAGACAGAGACAGTGATGGTGACTTTGAGGGATTTGTCAGGGAGGCACTAGTAAGTGTGGACGACAGTGATGAAGACTCACTTGAGGGCCAGTAGCCTGCCCTCTGCCTCGGAACCAGCCTCCATTCCTGTACGCTGACCCATCTCTTCTACTAACGTAAGTGTTAACCCTAACCTTGTTTTTTTCTAACCTAACCTACAGTATATTATTCTCTTATTGATTGTTCCCTTCTATATTATGTGTGTGTGAATACCATCATAAAGTTAAGATGTTATTTTGACTAAAACGTACGTATAGTGTCGGGAAAAAGTGGAGTATGGGGGTCGGCCCGGTCTCTATTTCAATTAATCCCATATGTTATGTTGTTCACTTTACGCGTTTCTCGCTTTATGCGGACTGCCGTGGGTTCAATTGACCGCGTAAAGTGAGGGTTCACTGTACAGTGAAGAAATTATTATGAAACATGAAGAAGGCATTAGAACCAATGCACTTTGTAAAGAATATGGCATGTCATCACTGACTGCCTCTACAATCAGCCTTGATATGTAAACAAAACTGCCGGGATTACGACATACACACCTCAAAGTTAGTTAAAATACAGTATTCTATTGTTTTTTATTTATTATTGTACAGTATACTGTACTGTACAGTACTGTATTTAGTTTATATTTAATGTTTTGAAAATTCTATTACCAGCATACAGTACTTTGCATGTACTTTTTCCGTGAGTTGGAACCAATTACCCAATAGCCCATTGAAATAATAGATTCGGTTAACGAAATTTTCGATTAACAACCGACTCTGTAGAACGAATTGTGTTTGTTAATCGAGGGACCACTGTACTGTATATCTCGGCCTATAAGACAGAATTTAAACCCTTTAAAAATCAGCCCAAAATTAGGGGTCGTCTTAAATACCGGGTATAAAATTCTTACCTCTTACATATTGTGGTTTAGCGTGTTAAGAGTGGTGATGGAGAACATCGTAAAACACTACCACTAATTATTTTATACTGAAACTTACGTTTGGGAAGCTGGATTAAAACTAAGATTACTGGTATATTATAATAATAATGTATTATAAACCTGGCTAACATACCGTAAAATAACAACATACCCCGGTAATAAACACAGCTAGCATCACACACCGCCTGCCATTTGCCAGTGACGAGACAAAAAAGGGAAAGTGACCGCTGTAAGAGGGGGAGATAGGGCTCTTTTTAGCCCGTCTTTGTGTCCGAAGTGGCCAGTAATGCATACCGGTATATTTACTGATCATAATACTTATCTCCCATAAATAATTCATTTAAAATTTATTTTTTTACAAAGAGTATTCAGTAAATGACTGCAATTATTCTTGAAACTACCGACAGTGGTAGTTTTCTTCATGCTAAATTTAGGATGAGAATGAAGAAGCCGAAGTCACGTCATCTGATTCGGAGTTTGATCCTTAATGATGATGCAACCATAAATGTATCATGTAAATTTCACCTTTAAATAATTATTTATCCATTTAGGGTCATTGTTGTCTACTCTGAGTTTTCTGTGTGGTATGTTCTGCCTTCGTGCATTAAGTGACTACCAGCAATTATTTAAATTGTTGTGAAAGTGACGTCGCCCTATGTGCGTACATTGTGTAAGGTAACCTCACGTCAGGTAATGTAATCCATCCCCAAACGTGATACCCCTTCTCTCAGCTGCCTTTTCAGCCTATCAAGTTACCACTCAAGCAATAGCACTCTCTCCAGGTGAACACTATATTAATATCCAGCTACCATAAAACCCCATCATGGCTCCAATTGTTAAACGCAGGAGATATGAAGCTTGTTTTAAGCTGAAAGTAATAGCATATGCCCAGTCACACAACAATTGTGCTTCTGCAAGAGAATGTGGTGTAACCGAGAAGATAATGCGAGATTGGAGATCAAAGGAAAACTTGCTAAGGAGTATGCCCAGGAATAAATGTGCAATGAGAAGAGGCACTGCACACTGGCCGATTCAAGAGAAGCACGCAGTAGACATGGTCCATGACCAGTGTCAAAATGGATATGTTGTATCAAGAAACAAGATGCATATTTGGGCACTTAAGTGGGCTAAAAAAAATCAAGAGCACAGCAAAGACTTCAAAGCCACGGCTCCATGGTGTAGCCGTTTTATGAAAAGAAACGATCTAGTACTGAGGCAGAAAACAAAAATAGCGCAAAAATTACCAGCAGATCTTGACTGTAAAATTAGGTAATACAACAACGTAAGAAACACGGTTATCCATTAAGCAACATCGGGAACATGGATGAAACACCTATGAACTTCGACATGGTCAGTAATCATACTGTTGATACAAAGGGTGCAAAAACAGTGTTAGTGAAAACAATAGGACATGAAAAGACACGGTTTACAGTAGTACTTTCATGCATGGCAGAAGCAACCAAGCTGAACCTAATGCTAATTTTCAAGAGGAAAACAATGCCCAAAATCAAGTTCCCGGCTGGAGTTTTTGTTCACGTCAACGAGAAAGGGCGGATGGACGAACAAGGAATAAAGTTATGGATTGATCATATATGGTGTAGGCGACCTGGTGGCTTTTGAAAACAGTGTAGCCTCTTAGTATGGGATATGTTCGCGAGTCATTTAACACAGGAAACAAAAACCAGCATGGCGAGGAACAACAGTGACATTGCAGTTATTCCTGGTGGATTAACTTCAGTTGTACAACCACTTGATGTTTGTCTAAACAAACCATTCAAGGACCGCGTTCGTGAACAATGGAACGAGTGGATGATCAGCGGCAAAAAGTCTTATACGAAAGGTGGGAATATGCGTGCTCCTGAACTGGACGTACTGTGTGATTTTGTTATCAAGGCATGGAATGATATTAATGTGAAAACAGTCATCAAGTGCAGAATATCTAATTCAATGGATGGTATGGAGGATGATATGTTGTGGGAGGACGAGGATGAAACAGAAGCTGAAGCCACGTCATCTGATTTGGAGTTTGATCCTTATGATGATGCAGCCATAAATGTATCTCAGGATGTACTTGAAGAACTTATGATGTCAGATGTTGATGATGTGGATTTTGAACGTTTTAAATACATGATGACTGAAGTAATAATCATGTGCTAATAAAATTTATAACTTGTTGGGTAATTTGATTTTAAAATACAGTATTGTGAATTATATATATATACAGTCATGCGCCGGTTAACGTCCGACCGAACAACGTCTGATCGCATATATGTCCGTGGCCCCCCCTCAAACCCCCATCCCCCCCCCCAAAAAAGTGACGCCTGCTGGACCACCACTCCACGACCCCCTGACGGAGACATGATGATCCTCCCCATACTGGTCAGATATTATGTGTTAAAGGAATATGCTTCCTTACTTAGGCTTTTTTAAGCATTTGCCTCCAGGTGTAATGTCAACTTACATCTATTGAGGATAAAATCTTTCACCTACAAATTGACAATAACACATTTGCTGTAATCAGACACATCTAGTTGCCTCAACAATTGCAACTCCAGTTGCAATTAGGGTTGCAATTTCAAATTCTGTGGCATTACTAAAAATAGTAAACTTTCTGGTGCACTCTAAGATTAAGAGAGAAAATGGAGGATTCAGGCGTCCTGATGCGAGAGAAAACGGACTCGTATGACGGGGGACCAAATAAAAAAAGCATAGCTACATGTTTTGTGGACTACAGTATTATGGTACAGGGGTACCAAGTGACAGCACTAGGATCCCGCTTCCTCTATCAAGGAATAAACAATTAAAATTTAAATTGAAAAAAAAAAACATTCAAATAAATTACTATCTTACAAGAATCCCTCCAATGTAAGTTATATTCACCCGGGTCGTTTGGGTGGAAAATTATGAGAAGAACTTAGTCACTCTTAAGTAATGATAAATAAACACACAGGCAGGCCTTCAGCGCCAACTGTCAAATCTTATCTCAAATAAATAAACAAACAAACGCCAGACATTCTGTCACCCCCTCCCCCTCTTCCCCCCCCCTCGTGTTCAAGATAAAACATTGGTGATTTGTTTATGTTTATTTTATATAATATCTCAGACGAAAGTTAGGATAATATAATTTGCATTGCTGAAATCCTTGCAAGACAGAGATTAATTTGAATATAAACGTCATATATTTTGCTCAAGATATAAAAAATGTAATACATTAGTGTACAATACTGTAGTACATTTTATGAAAAGTTTTTCAACTGTATTTTTGGGTAGATTTACATAGATTTCTTAGTGCAAAGCTGGAGTGCACATGTACTAATTTGATTATGGTACTAAAAATGTTTTGTCTAGTGCAAACTATAGCATGTTTATATTCAAATTAATCAGCATGTTACAAGAATCCCAGCTATGTTAATTCTATTCACCCAGGTCATATCACTGGCATTTTAAAATGAGAGAAGCTTAGTAGGACTGTTAAATAAACACACAGAGACCTTCGCCTCAAACTTATCACCTTAACCCCCCACCCCCCCAACCCCTCGCTGGGTGGCGGAACCGTCAGTCTCCCCCCCCCTCCAGCCAGGCTTTTAGGCTTCCAGTTTTTATCTTATATAATATCTCAGACTAAAGTTAGGAGATTATAATTTGTATTGCTGGAATCCTTGCAAGACAGCTAATAATTTGAATACAGTATTAACCCGCTTTACACGGATTCACTTTCCACGATTTCTCATTTATCTCATTTACGCAGTACCTTGCCAGAACCGGACTTTCACTTTCCGCGGTGCATCTACTCATATACGCGGTGAAGTATAATTTTGTATTTTTTTATTTAGCTCATAAAATTCATACAAATTACCCGGCCAGAATATAATTTACATTGCTGGAATTCTTACAATATGATAATCATTTTGAATATAAACATCATGGATTTTGCATTAGATATAAAAATTTTAGATCTAATGTAATAATTTGATTTACACAAAGCAAATATTTTATAGTTTGTGAAATATATGAAGTTTACATTCAAAATATTCCCTGACCTGCAAGGAATCCAGAAATGTCAATTATATTATCCTAACTTTAGTCTGAGGTATTATTTATGACTAAACATTAAATGCTAGTGTTTTCACCCAAACATTTCTCTGGTAGGGAGGGAAGGTGAGGGAGGGAAGGTGAGGGGTGGGGGGAGGGTTGGGACCAACCGACCCAGCTGCAGTGAGTGTGAGGAGGGGGGTAAGGCAAGGTGGGGTACTTTGATTGACAGATAGTGTCCTTGAAGAATATTTATTTATTTATTTACTGAAGATATTTGTTTTAGCTCATAAAATTCATACAAATTAACCGGCCAGAATATAATTTACATTGCTGGAATTCTTACAATATGATGATCATTTTGAATATAAACATCATGGATTTTGCATTAGACATACAAATTTTAGATCTAATGTAATAATTTGGTTTACACAAAGCAAATATTTTATCTTTTGTGCAAAATATATGAAGTTTACATTCAAAATATTCCCCGACCTGCAAGGAATCCAGAAATGTCAATTATATTATCCTAACTTTAGTCTGAGGTATTATTTATTACTAAACGTTAAAATCTAGTGTTTTCACCCAAACATTTCTCAGACATATGTTCTGGTGTTCACTTTACGCGGTTTTCACTTTCCTCGGTACCCTGTGGGTTCAACTGACCGCGTAAATCAGTGCAAATTATAGCATGTTTATATTCAAATTAATCAGTATGTTACAAGAATCCCAGCTATGTTAATTATATTCACCCAGGTCATTTCACTGGCTTTTTATAAGAGAGAAGCTTAGTCACCTAAGAACTGATAAATATACACACGTTAGACCTGGGTCTGTGCCAACTGTCAAACGTACTACCTCCCCTCCCCCCACGCCCCCTTGCTCGCTCACACCCTCTCTTTCCCCCATCTACTCGGCGTTGCTGGAATCCTTGTGAAACAGTGAATAATTTTAATATAAACGTCATGTATTTTGCACAAGAGATAAAAATTAATCACCTGTATCACATTACAGTAATGATTTAAGAGTAAAAGTGTATATGTACGTACATAGTATTCCACATACATGCAAGTATAAAAAAAAGTTTCTGTGATGATCGGACAACGTCCATTTCGGTTAACGTCACGTTTCCAAGAACGTACCTAGGACGTTAACCGGCGCATGACTGTGTATATATATATATATATATATATATATATATATATATATATATATATATATATATATATATATATATATATATATATATATATATATATATATATATATATATATATATATATATATATATATATATATATATATATATATATATATATATATATATATATATATATATATATATATATATATATATATATATATATATATATATATATATATATATATATATATATATATTGAACTCAATCCGTTCCAGAAGGTCGTTCGATTAAAGCGTTCGTTAACCGAAACCATTGTTTCAATGGGTTTTTGGGTAATTGGTTCCAGCTCACCGAAAATTTCCTAAATTCAACAAAAATGGTAGAAAAGTTCACTTACTTTGAGGTGTGTATGTAGAAGGCTCCTGGATGATGATGATGATGATGGGATTTAGAATGGGGGTGGAGGAGAAGGAAGAAGAGAAGGCATTGGGGTGGAAGAGAAGTCACCCCATGGTGCCATTTCACCCATAAAATTTTAGCTCTCTGGTTTAATTCAAGATTATTTTCTTTAAATCAACGCTGCACTGCATTATATATTGTCAATATATAAAATATATTTCAAAATGACCAATAATTTGCTTGGAAACACAGAAAAAAAGCGTTTAGTTGAAGAGAGTCTCAAGCAAGATGTTACCTCCAGTGAAAACAGAGAGAGACTAACTCCTGTTTGCTGTGTTAAGAGGCTGGATGCCGCGCATTAAACTAGTCACTTTACCTTCAATTTTGTTCAATAATTGTTAAAATGACTAAAAAATTGAATATTAAACTTTTAAAATTATTGAATAGTATAAACTTCTTGATATTTACAAAAATAGTAAGGAATTTAAGCCCTAGAACCGATTAATGTATTGGCGGACTGATACTAAAGCTGGTTGCCCGGTCAGTGCAAGCGAAAACATGTTGAGGTCGGTTCGTAAGAAGTTCGTTAAGCGAAATTTTTTTCGTTAACCGAATTGAAGATCCTTATGGAAGGCAGTTCGTTAAACGAGGGGTCTGTACATATATATATATATATATATATATATATATATATATATATATATATATATATATATATATATATATATACAGGGTGTCCCATAAGTTTCCATACAACGTATCACCAACGCCATTACAAGCATAACTCCAGCTGTGCTTGAACGTGTTCTTCAGCAGTGGAGGACACGCATTGAAGAGTGTTTTCAACAGAATGGTAGTCATGTAGAGCATATTATATAAATAAAAATGGATTTTCATATAAAATTTATTTTTCCTATGTATGGAAATTTATGGGACACCCTGTATGTATGTATGTATGTATGTATATATATATACAGTATTACCCCGCCTAACGCGGTTTCACTTAACGCGTTTTATCATATACGCGGTGCCTCGCCAGAGCTGAACTTTCACTTAACACGGATTTTTTCATCATATACGCGGTGAGTGTCCGGCTCGAGACGCTATTTTTAGATTTGCCCCACCCTGCCTGACTGCCTGTTTTAGCTCATAAAATTCATACAAATTACCCGGCCAGAATATAATTTACATTGCTGGAATTCTTATAATTTGGTGATCATTTTGAATATAAACATCATATATTTTGCATTAGACATACAAATTTTAGATAACATTTTTTCTCTGGGTAACTATGTTATCTTTTGTGCAAAATATATGACATTTATATTCAAAATATTCCTGGTCTTACAAGGAATCCAGCAATGTCAATTATATTATCCTAACTTTAGTTTGAGGTATTATTTATTACAAAAAAGTTAAGTATTCTGGTTTTCCCACACATCTCCTTGGGACGGTTGGTGGGGGGTGGGGGGGAGGGAGGGACCGACCGACCATCTGTTACCCCGTGAAGAATATTTTTTTTTTTATTAACTGAAGATATTTGTTTTAGCTCATAAAATTCATACAAATTACCCGGTCAGAATATAATTTACATTGCTGGAATTCTTATAATTTGATGATCATTTTGAATATAAACATCATATATTTTGCATTAGACATAAAATTTTTAGATAAAATGTTTAATCTGAGTAAGTATGTTATCTTTTGTGCAAAATATATGACGTTTATATTCAAAATATTCCTGGTCTTACAAGGAATCCAGCAATGTCAATTATATTATCCTAACTTTAATCTGAGGTATTATTTAATACAAAATGTTAAAATCTAAATTTTTCACCCACTCTTCTCTTGAAGGGATGATTGGTGGGGGGTGGGGGGGAGGGTTGGGACTGACCGCGCGGTTGGAAGAGGGGGGGAGGCAAGGTGGGGTACTTTGATTGACAGATAGTGTCGTGAAGATTATTTTTTTTTTTATTAACTGAAGATATTTGTTTTAGCTCATAAAATTCATACAAATTACCCGGCCAGAATATAATTTACATTGCTGGAATTCTTATAATTTGGTGATCATTTTGAATATAAACATCATATATTTTGCATTAGACATACAAATTTTAGATAAAAAAAATTTCTGAGTAACTATGTTATCTTTTGTGCAAAATATATGACATTTATATTCAAAATATTCCTGGTCTTACAAGGAATCCAGCAATGTCAATTGTATTATCCTAACTTTAGTTTGAGGTATTATTTATTAAAATTTAGTGGTTTTCCCCAAAAATTTCTCAGAGAGGGAAGAGCCGGCAGTGTAGTGTGAGAGGGGGAGGGAGTTGAGTCCATTATTTGAATGGACATTAACTTGGCGACTGTATTTCTCTATTTCTCTTAAGTATTAATTGTGTGCATGTACCATCATAAAATTAAGATGTTATTTTTACTACAACATAGTTATGTGTCTTCAAAAAGTGGAGTTTGGGGGTCGGGCCGGTTTCTATTGGAATTAATCCCATATGTTCTGTTGTTCACTTAACGCGGATTTCACTTAACACGGGACCCTCTGGGTTCTATTGACCGCGTTAAGTGGGGTACAACTGTGTATATATATATATATATATATATATATATATATATATATATATATATATATATATATATATATATATATATATATATATATATATATATATATATATATATATATATATATATATATATATATATACATACATACCAACGTTTCTGGGATATCAGAAGTTGCATGTTGTATTTTGGAAGTTATTAGTCCCATCCTGGAAGATACACTGTTGCCCAACATTTTCCGTCATGTCTCCACCTCTGATTAGGCCCCAGAGCTTTTCAAAGACCTCATCATGACTTGTTTGATCACAAGGTCAGTCCAGAGTCTAGCTCAAAGCCTCTCACTCCTTTGCACTATATATGATAGCCTTCCACAGCAAATTTTTTATATAGTCATGGATGAAAGCAAGGGAGCTTCCACATCATTTGGAAATAGAGACGAGCACTTTTAGCATAGTGGATATGCCATGTTGTAATGAAGATAATGAGCAGCTTACCAACAGCAACCAAATGACTCTCACAGAGTCCTAGTCTCTCATAGCTGATGAGCTCCTTTATCACTCCGATGTACAGTACTCTAAACATTATATCCACAGTTTTGCTGTGCATGATTGAGTGATATTTCCATACTCTCTACAGCATCATTCAGTGAAACAAGCACTGAGGATTCAGCAATGGTATCTGGTAGGATGCTGTGATCTAGGCCACCGTTCATGAGTTGATCTAGTTCATTCATGTGTTCTTTGTCCAGCACGTGAACCCTGTACAGTACATTGATAGAACTGTGCTCTGGAACTACTGAAACAGCTGTCTCATTATCCCCATCTACATTTTCACTGGTACTATCTTCACTTTCAGAGGATTCTTGTGGAATCACAGTGGCAAACAATTATGTTGTGAGAGCCATCTCTATGAGATAGAATCCTCGGAGAGCACGAGCAATGGTTTTACCGCTCATCATATGGGTAACAGCATTTGGGCCATATGCTTTGTCCAGTGCTTCCTCTATTCCTGATCCCCTCATCATATGAAACAAACTTCCACAAGCACTCATTAGAAGGTGGAATCTCCCGATGCATGCTCCAATCTTTGTTAGTTTTTAGAGGTCACTATCTCTGTTGCTTTTATCCAACTGTATGTGTCTAAGAATTTATTAGAATCAAAATTATAGTATTAGTCTTCCTCTTATTTATATTTTACAAACATACTTGTTTACCAAGGGATGTATTTGAATGCTTGTAGCCAACTGTACAATATTTGACTCCTAAATATTTTGTTTAGTATTTCAATGATACATAAAGCAACTGTCGTGATTATCAACCTGATTAAAAAGCCTCAGCAATTATATTTCCTTATAATTACCCATAATTCACTTGACCAAAAATGACAAACATAGCCCTGTAAGGACCATATTTCAAACACTTGTAAAAAAATCCCACAGGGAATTGATGGAGATTTTATAAATGTAAATCAGGACATAATTCTGCACCAAATGACACCAAAATCATTTCTAAGGGAAAATTTCCGAGTTCGGCCAAATAATTGGCCTCTCCTACCAGACTATCATCTCTCTCATGCCGTTGTAAATGCCCTTGTAATAATTGAACCTTGGCTTGCTTTTGCCATGAACCAAGTAACAGTTAGATCTGAAGGATAGCATTACATGGTGACTGGTGCCAATGAGGGCTAGGTGCTCCAGATTTGCCACCATACCCTCCTCGTTAGTTATGATGAGGTCCAGAGGTTTGGGTGTTTGTTCCCCTCTGTAGTGAGGTGGATCTTTTACATATTGGAATAGAAAATTGTCTCTCAAAATTTTACAAAATGAGTAGGAGGATTATCATGGTCATTTGGCATGTTTTCATTTCTCCAGTCTGGGATGTACCAAATCAGGGCTGGGACTCTTATGAATTTTTAGCTTTGACAATTTATTTCTTATACCCTTTTCTAAGAACACTATGTGGGTCAGCAATGTGTCAAACTGTCTTTCCTCAAACACAGGAAGATTGTTCGCACCCTCTTTTGTGAAAACTGAGGAAAAGAATTTGTTCAACACCTCTGCCTTGTCCTGGTCAGAATCAGCGTAACTACCATCTTCAAGCCTCAGGTCCGACAGACCTACTCGTGTTTTTAATGTTGACTTTGTGTCATAGTAATTAGCCTATGGGTTTGACTTGACCTCACTTGCTATCTGCCTCTGGAACTTTTTTTCAGCCCTTCTACACTCTGACTTTGCTTGGTTCCTGGATCTGGTATACATCTTCCTGTCCTGCTCATCATTTGTCCCTTCTCAAAATTCTGAATTTTCTTCTTAACTTCATCAATCGCCACTTTGTTCATATGTAATGGTCTCCTCGTATTTCTGGATGCACTGGGTTTGGTCTTGGATATATATTTATCGATCAAATGGTTAACTTTACTGGCTATAATATTCAGCATAGTGTCTGTGTTCTTATATCTTAGTAAGTCAACTCAGTGTATACCCCTCATCTCCTCCCTCATCCCATCATAATTTCCTTTGTAATATTTGAACCTTGACCTATTTTTGTCATGAACCAAGCAAAAGTTAAATCTGAAGGATAACGTTACGTGATGACTGGTGCCAACAGGGGCTAGGTGTTTCAGCTTGGCCACCATACCATCCTCATTAGTTTTGATGAGAAAGGAGTTAGAATTAACAACTGGGCATCCACTCTACAAACTGAATTAGTTGTCATACTCACAGCCATTAAATTTACTGACACCACTGTCACTGACAGTCTCATCATCACTAATTCTCTATCCTCACTACTTGCCCTTGACACCCTCAACTTAAGTTGTTACGTGCTTGTCTCTGAAATCATACACAAATATGTGTACCCTGTTGACCAGGGTCAAGATCAAACTATTGTGGATCTCCTCTCACATGGCATCAAAGAACATGACAGAGTTGATGCCCTTGCAAAACTTGCATCTAACAATGATACTGTTGAATACAATCTGGGTCTGTAAAAAAAAAAATTAAAACTGTAAAGAGGAAAGAACTTGTTGATGAATTTGATGCAAACAGACAAGTGCAAACAGGCATTAATCAATCCATTGTTTATCATGATGAGATATATCAAGTGAAACATGTATATGAAGCAAGTAACAAGTTCACTAGTTTACAAGATGTTGTAACCGCTAGACTAAGATTAGGGTTTAAGTACTTTTGGAAGTATATCTGTCAACCAGATGTGAGCAAATTACGTATATGTAAAGTGTGTGGTCAAACATATGGCCACACACTCGAACACTACATCCCTGACTGTGTGAAAATAGAACCTTATAGGGACAGGTCCAAGCACAATGAGTGTGAAATGGCACAACACTTTATCTCAATGGCAAGAGAGCTGATACATTGAGTATCCACTTTTTTGTACTCAGTAGCAATATCACTTCCCAGTTATAGAACCAAACACACAATGTGCTTGAATACCTCTCATGCAAATATGAATAACAAAGTGTGTGGGCAGACATATTGCCTCACACTGCTGTACTCACGCAGTTGCGAATAAATCACACTAGTCAGAACTAAACATGTAATTTATTTTAAATACTCTGCAATATTTAATGCCATAATATCCTGACGACTGGGGTTAGTTATACATATGCTTTGTGACCCTCAACTCTGTACAGTATAGTCTCGATTTACGCGGATTTGGTTTACGCGTTTGCTCATTTACGCGGCACCTTGCCAGGCCGACAATTTTTATTTACGCGGTTCATTCCATAATTTACGCGAGAAGCGGCGCAGGCAGGGTGCGCACAAGGTCGCCCAGTCAACAAAATATTACCGAGTTCTTCACCCGCCACCCACCACAGCCAGCCCAAGTCAGTGATAGTGAGGATATGGACTTTGAGGGGTTTGACAAAGAGGCCCTGCAAGCCTCTTTGGTGGACAGTGATACAGGTGAGGGCCAATAATCTGCCCTCTGCCTCAGAACCAACCCCAATCCCCGTGTACCCAGCCATCTCTTCTACTGAGTAAGTGTTAAAAAACCTAATATTATTGATATTTCTCTTAAATATTAATTGTGTGTGCATACCATCATAAAATTAAGATGTTATTTTTACTACAACGTACGTAACGTATTGTGTCTGGGTGAAGTATAATTTGTTTATTTACCCGGCCAGAATATAATTTATATTGCTGGAATTCTTATAAGATTGTGATTAATTTGAATATAAACAAGCTAAAATTTGCATTAGACATACAAGTTTGAGATCTAATTTAAGAATTTTATTAGAGAGAGCAAAAATTTTATCCTTTGTGCAAAATCTATGATCTTTATATTCAAATTTCGCAGTCTTGCAAGGAATCCAGCAATGTCAATTATATTATCCTAAACATAGTCTGAGGTATTATTCATTACTAAACCTAGAAACCTAGTCTTTTCTCCCAAACATTTCTCAGGGAGGGAGGAGCCAGCGAGCGTGGGAAAAGGGGGGGGGGTGGGAGATGGGGTATTTTGATTGACAGATAGTGTATGGGTGAAGTATAATTTGCTTATTTACTGAAGATATTTGTTTTTAGCTCATAAAATTCATAGAAATTACCAGGCCAGAATATAATTTACATTGCTGGAATTCTTTTAAGATAGTGATTAATTTGAATATAAACAAACTAAAATTTGCTTTAGACATACAAATTTGAGATCCAATTTAAGAATTTTATTAGAGAGAGCAAAAATTTTATCTTTTGTGCAAAATATATGACGTTTATATTCAAATTATTCGCAGTCTTGCAAGGAATCCAGCAATGTCAATTATATTATCCTAAACATAGTCTGAGGTATTATTTATTACTAAACTTAAAAACCTAGTGTTTTCACCCAAACATTTCTCAAGAGCGGGGGAAGAGGGGGTGGGGGGCGGGAGTTGAGGCCATTCTTTGAATGGACATTAACCAGCGGCCAGTGCCGGATTTAGACCTGTGGAGGCCCATGGACAGCCTCTTTGTGGAGGCCCCCCTCATTATAACTACCCAAGAGGGTGGGGTGGCGAATGAAGCAAGCCTAAACATCTGGGAGTTCCGGGGGGCGCTGTAAGCACCCCGGGAAAATTTTGAAATTTGAACACTTCTTTGGAGAATTTTGAAGCCATATACAGTGACCCCTCGGTTAACGAACTCAATCCGTTCCAGAAGGTCGTTCGTTAACCGAAACCATTGTTTCAATGGGTTTTTGGGTAATTGGTTCCAGCTCACCGAAAATTTCCTAAATTCAACAAAAATGGTAGAAAAGTTCACTTACTTTGAGGTGTGTATGTAGAAGGCTCCTGGATGATGATGATGATGATGGGAATTACAATGGGGTTGGAGGAGAAGGAAGAAGAGAAGGCATTGGGGTGGAAGAGAAGTCACCCCATGGCACCATTTCACCCATAAAATTTTAGTTCTCTTGGTGTATTTCAAGATTATTTTCTTTAAATCAACACTGCACTGCATTATATATTGTCAATATGTAAAATATATTTCAAAATGACCAATAATTTGCTTGGAAACACAGAAAAAAAGCGTTTAGTTGAAGAGAGTCTCAAGCAAGATGTTACCTCCAGTGAAAACAGAGAGAGACTAACGCCTGCTTGCTGTGTTAAGAGGCTGGATGCTGCACTTTAAACTAGTCACTTTACCTTCAATTATGTTCAATAATTGTTAAAATGACTAAAAAATTGAATATTAAACTTTTAAAATTATTGAATAGTATAAACTTCTTGATATTTACTAAAATAGTTAGGAATTTAAGCCCTAGAACCGATTAATGTATTGGCGGACTGATACTAAAGCTGGTTGCCCGGCCAGTGCAAGCGAAAACATGTTGAGGTCGGTTCGTAAGAAATTCGTTAACCGAATTTTTGTTCGTTAACCGAATTGAAGATCCTTATGGAAAGCAATTCGTTAACCGAAATTTCGTTAACCGAGGAGTTCGTTATACGAGGGGTCACTGTACAGTTATATTGAGGAAATTAGAACAACCGATGCGCAGATACTACACGACCCAACCCCTCCGACCGACTGTCAACAAACACAGCACCCTGATGGCATTCATAATGGAAGTGATAATGAAAAAATATTTTATTTGTTTTTTTAATATTCGTAATGGAAGTGATAATGAAAAAATATTTTATTTGTTTTTTTTAATCTCAATTTCGTTATTCCATGTAGTTCATTTTTAATCAATATATGTTTGTGGAATTCTAAATATATTATTAGCAACACAAACAATAGCATTCATTAAAAATATACGGTTCATAGGAAAACCAGGTATTCATGAATTTCAAGGAGTAGCTAGCCTAATTTCTATCACGCTTCTTGCTGAACACAGTTTTACGTGATGGAATAGATAAACATGAATTTTAAAGAATGAAAATAAAAATAATCCAAATGAATAAACAAATAAATAAAATATTGTAATATGTGGAGGCCCCCAGATTGTGGAGGCCCCTGGGCAGCTGCCCACTTTGCCCACTCCTGAATCCGGCCCTGCCAGCAGCGACTGTACAAGTAATTCTCTTAAATATTAATTGTGTGTGCATACCATCATAAAATTAAGATGTTATTTTTACTACAACATACAATTCTGTCGGAAAAAGTGTAGTTTGGGGGTCGGCCCAGTCACTATTTCAATTATAATCCCATATGTTCTGTTATTTCGTTTACGCGTATCTCGTTTTACGCGGACCTCCACGGGTTCAATTGACCGCATAAATGAAGACTATACTGTAATTGTTTTGAGCTACAGCTCACAGGATAAGTATTGGGTGCACAATAAACTCGCCACTGTAAGTGGTAAAATTTATTCCACAACAACACTACATACTGTAAACAACACCACTACTGAGTGACTGTAAACAACACTACTGAGTGACTGTACACAACAACACTACTGAGTGACTGTAAACAGCAACACTACTGAGTGACTGTACACAACAACACTATTGAGTGACTGTACACAACAACACTACTGACTGTACACAACATCACTACTGAGTAACTGTACACAATACTAATGAATGACTGTACACAACAACACTACTGAGTGACTGTACACAACAACACTACTGAGTGACTGTACACAACAACACTGACAACACTTGCTGACTCGGCATATTTGTCGGAGGAGTATTTATGGTGATTAATTAACTTTTTCATGTAAAAGTGAGGTATGCTATAACGAATGGATTCTACTACGAATATTCCTAACGAACGGTTTTACCTATAAAATTGAGAATGCTATAACGAACGAAACTCCTACAACGAATTTTTTTTTTTTTACTAATTTATTGTTTTTATTATTACAAGTATTAATGATATTCTTTATTTCTGGGGTTTAGATGCATATGTATGCACTTTTTTACAACTTTTACAATTTTATATTATATTTTTCAGTGTTGAGTGGTTGTATTTGGGGGCCTGGAACGGATTAATCCTATAACGAACGAATGCTATAACGAACAAGGTTCAAGAACCAATTAGATTCGTTATAGCATACCCCACTGTAGTACAAAGCATATACTGTAAAAACATCATTTTAGGATATTATTATCGTTTCGGTCATGCAGTGAATTTAGGTTTAGGTTATGTTAGGTTGAAATATGCTTTTTAGATGTTTTTTATGTGTTTGGAACGATTCTGACCTTTGGAAAATAGGTGCATCACCGGAATGATAATTTTACCCCATTTTAATGTCACATGATCAATTTTTCACTGAACATAAGAACATATGAATGGAGGAAACTGCACCAGGCCTACTGGCCCATAATGGGCAGTCCCATTTACACCCAACCCCTATCGCTAATCTATTCACCCAGCCTATGTTTGAAGCTATCCAGCATATTCAAGTTAATGATGATGTTTGGTAGCTTGTTCCATTCATCCTCTACTCTATTCCAAACTTATGTTTACTTATTTCACGCCTAAATCTAAATTTGTCTAATTTAAAACCATTGTTATGAGTTTGCTCCTGGTTGGATAGTTTGAGTACCTTTCTAATGTCCCCTTTGTTTAGCCCTGACTTCCATTTCTCTATCATATCGCCCCTCACTCTACGTCTCTCGAGGGAGTGCAAATTAAGATGCTTTAACCTGTCTCTGTACTCAAGATTCCTTATATCCAGAATTAGTCTTGTCATTCTCCTCTGAATTCTTTCTAGGGATTCTATATCCATTCTGTAATACGGTGACCAGAATTGAACTGCATAATCCAAGTGTGGTCTCACAAGGGCAAGGTATAGTCACTTACTATGTTTATATTCTTCTGAGCTATATGTAAATCAATTTCTATTAAGTTGTGGTAATAGAAAAAATATATATATCGCTATTTGACAAAAACGTTGGTTTATTCAGCTTATCGGTAATTATCCCCAGTTGGCGTGCGCACAACACAAATGACTGTAAACAACAACATTACTGAGTGAATGGACATAACAACACTCCTGAGTGACTGTGTTTTACCTACCCTGCAATTTCCCTCATCCTTCATGCCCTGCCCATTACAGGTGATTTATGATCATAGATTGAGAAAAACTAAAAAATACACATAATTACAACACTACTGACTGTAAACAACATTATTGAGTGACTGTACACAACAACATTACTGAGTGACTGTACACAATAACATTACTAAGTCATTGTACTCAACAACATTACTGAGTCACTGTACTCAATAACACCACTGAGTGACTGTACTCAACAACACTACTGAGTGACTGTACTCAACAACATTACTGAGTCACTGTACTCAACAACACCACTGAGTGACTGTACACAACAACACTACTGAGTGACTGTACACAACAACATTACTGAGTCACTGTACTCAATAACATTACTGAGTCACTGTACTCAACAACACCACTGAGTGACTGTACACAACAACACTACTGAGCGACTGTACACAACAACACTACTGAGTGACTGTACACAACAACATTACTGAGTGACTGTACTCAACAACATTACTGAGTCACTGTACTCAACAACACCACTGAGTGACTGTACACAACAACACCACTGAGTGACTGTACACAACAACAGTACTGAGTGACTGTACACAACAACACTACTGAGTGACTGTACTCAACAACATTACTGAGTCACTGTACTCAACAACACCACTGAGTGACTGTACACAACAACACTACTGAGTGACTGTACACAACAACATTACTGAGTCACTGTACTCAATAACATTACTGAGTCACTGTACTCAACAACACCACTGAGTGACTGTACACAACAACACTACTGAGCGACTGTACACAACATTACTGAGTCACTGTACTCAACAATACTACTGACTGTACACAACATCACTATTGAGTGACTGTACACAACAACAGTACTGAGTGACTGTACACAACAACATTACTGAGTCACTGTACTCAACAATACTACTGACTGTACACAACATCACTATTGAGTGACTGTACACAACAACACTACTGACTGTACACAACAACACTATTGAGTGACTGTACACAACAACACTATTGATTGACTGTACACAACAACATTACTGAGTGACTGTACACAACAACATTACTGAGTCACTGTACTGCAGATTACAGATTGCCCCGGAGGGGGCTAGTTTATTGGGCACCCCCTTACATCCTGTGCAAGGTGAAGCGCAGAAGCGTTTACAGTGCCCAACTGGGAAGCATGCGGAGTTCATGCTTGCCTTTATGACTCATGCATTAAGGGCGTAAAAGGCCTGAAGGGTCATGGGTTTTATCAGCAAGTTACATAAAGTGACAATGATGAGTGTGTGGGGGGAAAATTCCCGGTACAATTTATCTGTTTATGGCAAAATGTGGCAGGTCACTAATAATGTCAAGTGCCAGGCCTGTCACTAGGAGGAGGGATGTCTGGTCAGGGAGGGAAGAGGTGCCACCCCTGTAGGGGGAGGTCATAGGGCAGATGAGGATGTGGTGAAAGAGGGTGTGAGAGTCTGTTGACCACAAAGTTTACAAACAGTGCGGCCAGGCTCAGGGTTGCCAATGTACTAGGCGTGGCGAAGTACAGTGGGGGGTGGAGGTGATATGGTGTGGTGGGGCAGGTACAGTAGGGGTGGAGGGAGGCACATAGGCATTGACAACATTGAGAGACACACCTTTTAGTGTGATTGTGAAGGTGTGTTCGTCGACATGTCGGTGGGGTACAGGTAGCCGGGGGTAGTGTCCTCAGGTCCAGGTAGCCCTGGTGGAGACAGCTCAGACACGGGCGCGGCTTGCGGTGGGTGGTGGACAGGTTGAGGCACCAAGTGTTGTGAGGATGGGGCAGGACTTCGCTCGGGGGCAGCAGGACACACCAGGGCAGACCCGGTAGGCACTACACCAGTAGTGAAGGCCGCCGGCGGTGGAGTAGGCCGTGAGCAGGGGGGGGCTCACGGGGGGACCAACAGCTTGTGTCAAACCAGCAGAGAGGAGTGACTGGGTGGCAACAGAAGGCAGGAGTAGGTGGGAGATGGTGGTACAGAGTGTAGCGAAGAGTTTTTCAATACGGTTGGTAAATTCTTGGAAGAGGGATATGATCTGTGTCATGTCACTGGCGGGGGGTTGTGGGGGGGCACCGGTGGGAGCGCAAGGCCTGACAGCCTCAGAGTAGAGACGGGGAGGAGGCCCAGCAGTAGTTGAGTTAGGAGACGGCCGGGACTGCTGTGTTGTAGCCAGATGAGGCCAGGCAGAGGCAGGTGTTGTTGAAGAAGGCATTGCTGGAGACACAGGGTACACAGGGGGGTGTGGCCCGGAAGACTGGGGGGGGCGTTGTGGTAGACTTGGCCTTCGGGGAGGCTTTTCCCCTGGGACAGACGGGCGATTGGGGCATTGCCGTGAGTCAGCATTGTGCCGGCCGCCACAGTTACAACATCTGGGATTAATTACATAGCCCACCCCACCACTATTAAGGTGGTCTTTGATTTTCTGGGCACAGGCGGCGGAGTTGTGGTTACGTAAACAGAAGCGACATCTCGGCCGATCACGACGACAGCAGGCAGTGAAGTTGTGACCCCAATGAGAACAGACAACACAAAATGCAGTGTACTCAACAACACCACTGAGTGACTGTACACAACAACAGTACTGAGTGACTGTACACAACAACACTATTGAGTGACTGTACAAAACAACACTATTGAGTGACTGTACAAAACAACACTATTGAGTGACTGTACACAACAACACTATTGAGTGACTGTACAAAACAACACTATTGAGTGACTGTACACAACAACACTACTGACTGTATACAACATCACTATTGAGTGACTGTACACAACAACACAACTGACTGTACACAACATCACTATTGAGTGACTGTACACAACAACACTACTGAGTGACTGTACACAACAACACTACTGACTGTACACAACAACACTACTGACTGTACACAACAACACTATTGAGTGACTGTACACAACCACACTACTGACTGTACACAACAACACTATTGGGTGACTGTACACAACAACACTATTGAGTGACTGTACACAACAACACTACTGACTGTACACAACAACACTATTGAGTGACTGTACACAACAACACTACTGACTGTACACAACACCACTACTGAGTGACTGTACACAACAACACTATTGAGTGACTGTACATAACACTACTGAGTGATTGTACACAACACTACTACTGAGTGACTGTACACAACAACAACAGACGGCCATTTTTTTAAGCACTCGGGGCAGCAAGCCCGAAGAGCAATCCCGAATGTCGGGTTACCGTTTGGTAACCCAACAAATGGATTCGTCAAATTCGAATATCAATCCCGAACCTAGGGTTACTATTTAGTAACCTGAACGCCGCAACTCGAGAGGGTTGGTACGCCTTATCCAAGATAAATGTAAATAAACAGGTCATCCAAGCGCCAAAATCAAAGCAGAACATAAGCCGTGAGAAGATAAAATAAAACAAAATCTAATATCTATTATCTATATTTTGCGGTAACTATTGTACATAAGGTAAATTACTTTTGATAATAGTTTACAAGCTTGTTGCATTGCTATTTCAGATAATTTCTTTAAGAAAGTTGTCCATAGTGAAAAGTGATCCCTCGGTTAACGAGATTTCGGTTAACGAATTACCTTCCAGAAGATTCTTAACTTCTGTTAACGAGCAATCTCACGATTAACTAATTTCTTACGAGTGCCCCTCCACATGTTTTCGCTTGCATTTGGTGGTCCACCAGCTGTAGTATTAGTCCACCAATACAGCAATCGGTTCTAGGGCTTAAATTCCTTACTATTTTAGTAAATATCAAGAAGTTTTTACTATTCAATAATTTTAAAAGTTTTATATTAAATTTTTTAGTCATTTTAACAAATATTGAACATAATTGAAGTATAGGAAGCTAGTTATTTGTGTGCCAAACAGCCTTCAACACACCATACAGGCATCAGTCTCTGTGTCTTTTCAGTGGAGGTAACATCTTGCTTCAGACTCTTTTCAACATAAACGCTTTTTTCTGTGTTTCCAAGCAAATTATTGGTCATTTTGAAATTTATTTTACATATTGACAATATATAATGCAGTGCAGTGTTGATTTAAAGAAAATATTCTTGAATTACACCAAGAGAACTAAAATTTTATGGGTGAAATGGCGCCATGGGGTGACTTGTCTTCCACCCCAATGCCTTGTCTTCTCCCTTCTCCTCCATCCCCATTCTAATTCCCATCATCATCATCATCATCCAGGAGCCTTCTACATACACACCCCAAAGTAAGTGTACTTTACTACCTTTTTGTTGACATTAGGCAATTTTCGGTGAGTTGGAAACAATTACCCAAAAATCCATTGAAACAATGGTTTCGGTTAACAAGCAACCTTCTGGAACGAATTGTGCTCGTTAACCGAGGGACCACTGTATTTAACTTTTGTTTATTGTTGTTCCTGTGATGTAAGATAAGACTGACACGATTTAAAGCGAGTGATTGAAAACATCATTAATAAATTTTGGCACTTTGTTATAACCCTGAGTTCGAAGATTTCTTCTAAAAAAAATATTTTACGTAACTTAATCTAAACTTACAAATATTGGTAGTACCTAAACACAACCGGAACAACAACCCAAACAGTGAAATATAGCAGGAGAATTTTTTTTCAGGGTAATTATCAGCGTGGGTCACAGATTACAATTGTTGTAAACCATTACCTCAGCATCTACCAAGTACATTTGGCTCATCATATATCTTCCCTATATAATATACTGGCGAATTGGAAATGGCATTACATCTAATTGTCACAAACAAAAATGCGTTACTTACCATACTTGAAGCTATAAGAGGATGATTGTAGGAATGCAATGCTTGATAAAATTGGAGAAAAGGGCGATGGGGAGACGAAAAATATTCGGAGTTGAAGATACGAAGTCACGGGGGCACACGACGGTCTCTTAAAAATATATACATTTCCATCGGAACCGGTTATTAGGACATTTAAATATTTGTTTTCTTTATTATCTCATCTTAATTTACATATATTGTATTTCAGAGACGTTTTCTATTCATGTATAACTAGTTTGAACATTCGGGATAAGTCTTTAGGGTGCCTACCCACACCCGAGGACTTATCCGAACTTTCCAATAATATAGTCGGACAACCAAATGGTAACCAGATAAAATATGGTTTAAAAAAAATGGATTACGGCTCGGAGGGCGCTTTCAGGTTATTAATAATTAACCCGAATGTTTAAAAAATTGGCCGAGAGTGACTGTACACAACACTACTACTGAGTGACTGTACACAAGGCAAATTTACAGTAGTTCATACAACTCTGTTAGAAAGTCAAAACTATGTTTTTCTAGTGTAGTTTTGTGTTGTTTGATTGGTTCTGACCTTGACGTCTGTCGGAAATTGCCTGTTTTTAGTTATCGCCCACTTCTACCCCCAACGAAATAGGGAATCCTGTCGAGAACCAGGGTTTTGGGTGGGTCATTTTCTGATAAAAATCATGGTCAAGTGAATACAAAATATTGCACACCCCAAAAACACTAGAGAAACATAAAAACTTAACCTTATTTTGGATGACCTAACCTAACCTATCCTAACCTGACCTATCCTAGCCTGACCTGTCCTAGCCTGACTTGACTTGACCTAACCTAACCTAACTCTCATGGTGTTTTTATGTAACCAAACTTTCACCATATGAGGGAAATCACTATTATTTCTTCCCTTATTCTGAATTAGAATCTGAAATTCAAGAAGGCTTGGGAGGTGGAGAGCAACACGAGATAAAAAAATGCTATTTGTTCGTTTTTTCCCCAAAAGGCACAATTAACTCCATATAATTGAAGTGACACCCATCACAGACTTCCATGGTCGGAAATGAATTTGAATTTCGAAGCATGAGAGGCCCAAAATCACAATCGAATCTGATTTGGCAAAAAATACCACGAATTCAAAAAGCAGAAACCACAATTCATTTTAATTGGTGCCAAAAAAATATAAACTTTTGATTGGCCGCGTGACGTGTACAGGAACGCATGTGCATGACGATTTATGAAGGGAACACGCTTAGTGGGAGGTAGGCGATAATGTCTGCAGATTAATGGAATTAAACAGAGAAAGATTTGGCATGCGCTATCTCCGTTGTTATACGTTTCCGACGGTAATGTAATAGAAGAAAATTATCTTAAAATTAGACGTCTTTTTCGAATAAAGATAAACGATTTGGGGTAGAAATGTTGTGTGAACTACTATAAAAATACCCACAACACCACTGAGTGACTGTACATGACAACATTACTGACTGTACACAACAACAACGGAGTGACTGTACACAGCAACACTACTGAGTGACTGTACACAACAACATTTCTGAGTCACTGTACTCAACAACACCACTGAGTGACTGTACACAACAACACTACTGAGTGACTGCACACAACAACAGTACTGAAAGACTGTACATGACAACATTACTGACTGTACACAACAACAACAACAGAGTGACTGTACACAGCAACACTACTGAGTGAATGTACACAACAATCACTACTGAGTGATTATACACAACAACACTACTGAGTAACTGTACACAAAATAGCTTACCATGTTTGAACAATCTTTTCTCGGCTAGAGACAACAACACTACTGACTAGACTGTAGTAACTTGTAACTGTAAACAACGCGACTGTCCGTTGCCATGGATACTGCCGAGTGCTTGTGTATACCAAGGAGTCTATAATAAAGAAGGATGGTTCACTCAAATAGGCGAACACGTTCACTCACGAATGTAGCGCTACCAAGCGGCCGTTATGTATATAACAGAACCGTAAATAGAGATAGAGTTCGGCCAACCGTCACCACGTTGTTGCTCAGAGGATGTGAAGATTTCTCGGACTGCCGGTAGGACCGGGAGCCCAGAGGGTTTTATTCTTGTGAAAGGCGCCAAAATATTTGGCCTCATGGGCTGAAGGCATCCTCACCCGACATTGCAAAAGTGGATTGCTGCCGGGTCTGGGTGTGGCTTTGCCCCTGAAATCACCCCCGAAAGTGGATAAAAAGTGACATTTATTTAATGGAAGAGCGCCAAGGATAAAATCAGTGTCAAAACTTTCCTTGTGGTCCACTGAGTGTGAAATGACCAATGGCGGCAATTTTAGGTGTGGCTTTCCCCTCGCCAGCAACACTCAATTCTTGCACTCTCCCTTAATTTCAATGACCACTAATGACTAAAGAATAGGTCACCCATTAAAATTGTATAATTTTCTATGACTGTCTCCCCAATACATTTTCAGTGAACTTTTTTTTTAGTTTAACAAATTTATTGACAAAGCTTGGAATACATTTTGCCTATTCTCAGTAATTCAGTCAGGTCTTGACTCTGAGGGTGGTTGCACTTCTCACTGCCCCGCAGGACAGAGGTTCATACACAAAGAAATACATCATATTCATTAACAGTATATATAGGTCAGATTCATGTGGGTGATGTCACTGTTCATTGCCATGCAGGACAGAGGTTCGTACACAAAGAAATACATCATATTCATTAGCACTATATATAGGTCAGTCATGTGGGTGATGTCACTTTTCGCTGCCATGCAAGACAGTGGTTCATATACATTGGACGTCATATTCTAATTGAAGACTAATCAGTGTGGGCTCGCAAATTTGGGATAAACAGCAAGAATGTCCTCAAGCACCCCCGATTCAATGTAGTAATTACAAAGTTCATGTTACAATAAACCAGGTGGCCTGAAGTCTTTGACAGTGTCACTTTCAATAATATAGTGTTCAAGTGTATGCTTTAAAGGTATATCACAAAGTTTACATGCTGAGTGTTCCGGTATGGGTACAGTGTTACTAACTTGCAAGATGTGTCTGTATCCTAGTCTAATTCTGGCCATGACTACATCAAATTGTCTAGTTTTGTCCTTATGTTGACCATATCGGTACCTCTCGTCACATAATTTGTCATATTTACTAATGCTACAACTGCCAGGTCTCTCTACATTTCTCAGTTCTTCTAGATCAGAGTTCATGAATCTGACTTGAATGTTTTTAAGTACAGCATTGGACAGGCCAAGGTCACGGTCAACATTTTCTTTTCTACATGCCTCATTGGCCAGTCTATCAGCACGTTCATGATACCTAATTCCAACATGGGACGGAATCCACACAAATTCGATACGAGAGTTGTTCCCATTGGCAGTTATCACATTTCTTTTAATATGACATACAACTCTAGACATAGAACCTGACGGGATGTTCTTTGATATCAAAGCACTTGTAGTGGATACTCTCCCCTACAACTGCCACTGCCGTTAGTCGCTGATCAGCCAATCCCGCGGCGAGTTTCTCTGACAAGCCTAGCGTCTGACTGCGCGGGGTCTGCCAGCAGCGATGCTTACTTCCGGTGGACTCATATATAAGCCCACAGCTTCGCCGTGAAGTGGATTCTACTCAGCGCTCTCAAACAGACAAGACCTCCGCAAAACAAGCTCCTCAACACACAGCAACTCCCTAGCACTGCCGACAAAAGTCGCCACACAAGTTGCAGAAGTCATCACTAAGCCCCCACATGACAACAAGTTTGCAGCTCTACGAGACGCTCTCAAGAGGCGATACCAGCGGCCTGATACCAGTCTCCTGCAAGACCTATCCGGTTTCTCTCACGGCAACTCAACGCCTGCATGCCTCTGAGACAAGATGCAGAGATTGAACTCCCGCCACACAGACAGGATTCCTGACACTATCCTGCGCCAGCTTCACACTCAGAAACTCCCTGCAGAAGCTCGCCTCGCCCTCTCGGCAGTGAACTACTCTACTACTTCGGTGACCTATGCAGCCATGGCAGACAGAGTATTCCACGAATACAATGCTGTGCACCATGCTGCTGCGAACAATTCGGTGGCCACACCATCACTTAGCTCCGGTTTCGTCAACCAGATCAACGCTCCTCAGAGAAGTAGCATTCCACCAGACAAACAAGATATGAGGGACCTGCTGCAATCTCTACACCGCAGGATGGACACCCTCGAGCAGCTCTGCTCCTCCATGCCTGCTGCTGCACCTGTTTCTGCCCCACGCACTGTGTCCTACCGACCCCGACAGCCCCGTCCTGCCTTAGACGCCGCTGCCAGCCCCCAGCACAGTGTACCTACCTTCTGTTGGTACCATCAACATTTTGGTGCTAACGCTAGGCGCTGTGAGGCTCCCTGCAACTACACGAGGAAGCGACGTCAACGGGAGTTGATAAACGCCACTACCTCCGTCACATCAGGCGTCTCACCGCTGCATGTCACCGACCACATCCGTGGACTCAGTCACCCACGTGTACGGGCTACCCAGTGCCTGACCTATCAGTACTCTAAGATACACCGACCCACACGGGCTCCCTTAGAAACCTTCCCTGTACCCAAAGGATGCTTCCAGGTAGTGCACCTCGACATCATGAGACCTCTTCCATCATCCTGCGGCAACACCTACATCTTCACCTGCATTGACCGTTTCACCGGTCCTCCCACGACTGTCATCGCTGACCGAGGAGTCCAGTTTGAGTCTCATCTCTGGCATAGTCTCCTGCAGTTCCTCGGCACTTCCAGACATCGCACTTCTTCTTACCATCCTCAATCCAATGGCATGGTAGAGCGGTTTCAACATCAGCTAAAAGACGCCGTCAAGGCACAGCACCACTCCTACAGCTGGACGGATGCTCTACCCTTAGTGCTCCTTGGCATCCGCGCATCACACAAAGAAGAAATGGACTGCAGCCTAGCGGATCTCACCCTAGGCAAACCCCTTCGCCTCCCCGGGGACTTCTCACCTACTCCTAACCTCGACCACTTCACTCCTGCTGCCCGTCTCGACCTACTGCAAACACTACAACAAGCAGTTTCTGCATTCAAAGCCACTGCCCCACGCCAGCCTTCCCATCGCCCAGAACACATCCCTCCTGCACTACTCAGCGCCGAGTATGTCTTCGTCAGGCGCGATGCTCACCGCAACCCACTTCAACACCCCTATGATGAACCCTTCCAGGTTTTTACTGGATCAGCGAAGTTCTTGACGATCATTCGCAATGGGCCCCCAGCCCAGCATTACCCCTAACAAACCACGCCTGTACCAGTCTGCCCACAGTTGCCACTTGCAGCACCACCTCGCCCACAACATTTCTGCATACCCTCTTTTCATCCTCAGGTACCTACTGCTCCTGATACGAACCCTGCTCTTGACGTTGACTCTGCTCCTCATGAGGATCCTGCATCCATACCTATGGACCCAGACACCCCACCCGGCGCCCCTGAGGACTTTGCACCTACCATAACAGAAGCACCACATTCCTCGCCTGTTCAACCTTCTCTTATCCACAACTCTCCTTCTCCCTCTGCTTCTCCCACAGATCCCATGTCACTAGACGAAGTAGTCACCTGTAGCGGCCGAGTGGTTCACACTCCCGCCCGTTATGTCTCACATGTGGAATACAACCTTGCCGACAAGTTTTCTGCAGTGCTCGTAGGGGAGGGGGAGTATTGTAGTGGATACTCTCCCCTACAACTGCCACTGCCATTAGTCGCTGATCAGCCGATCCCTTAGCAAGTTTCTCTGACAAGCCTAGCGTCTGACTACTTTGGGTCGGCCAGCAGCGACGCTTACTTCCGGTGGTAGGTAGTAGGCAGCTACCAAACAGGGAGGTACTACCGCCTGTGAAGATATTGGAAGCGTAATGTGTTGTCTAATGGTAGACCCTGCTGTCATATAGCATCACGAAAATTGTGACCAAGTCCCAGGTTACAGATGTCTTTCTGCGTCATTTACACACAATTGTAGGGACTCAATTGTTTTTCTAACATGACAACACAACATACATGCAGCGTTTTTCACTATTGACTTTTTTTCATTCTTGTATTTTTTGTATTTTTTATTATTATTATTATTATCAGAGTGTTGTTATTATTATTATCATCACAGTGTTATTATTATTATTATTACCATTAATATTTTATTTTACTTCTTATTATAAATTTTATTTACTATGAATTATTATTCGTATTACATTATCGCCCCCCAGGCCCCGATGTGAGTCAGTGACCTGTGACGGGGTGGGCTAATCCCAGTAAAAAAAAATATATATATATATATATATATATATATATATATATATATATATATATATATATATATATAATATATATATATATATATATATATATATATATACATATATATATATATATATATTATTATATATATATATATATATATATATATATATATATATATACATATATTTATATATATATATATATATATATATATATATTTCATAAATGAAAACGTGGACAGATAAGTCTTGATAAAATCACACGGGAAAATGAAACAACGGAGTACCTTAGCTTTCGTCTTTATTCAAGACATCTTCAGAGGCAACTGGATTACATGGACAGAGAGAGGCTTAAATATACAGGGTGACCTAAAAACATGAGGTCAGGTCAAAATGATGACATCCACTAATCCCCACACCAACACACACGTAGAGGAGCTTAAGAGAAGGGAGGTGACGTGACTAGCCAAGTCAGGTCAGAAAAAAGGACCCACAAAATAACTATCATACATCTAGATCAAAGGACAAGACCTCTACATAACAAGCTCCTCACCACACAGCAACTCCCTAGCACTGCATTGTATATAATACAGTATATATATTTTGAAAACGCCATTGTGAGTTTCCCTTTTCACCTCCATCCTAGTGGGATCCTACATCACGTTAACCCCACACACTTTGAGTCACAGAATATCACCCCACCAGTGAACACGTTTGTTAACATGTATTGAGGCAGCACCATGTGTTGGTATTGTCTTCAACAATTTTCATAAGTCATCGGTAAGGAATGTAATTTACTGTTTTTTTATTGTTGGATAAGTGCTTTGCATTCGTGTAGATACACAGCCAAACTCCCTATAATATACCTCTTTTTAACAAAATCCTTTACAGTCTATATAAAGGAAGGCCTGTGCATTAATAAAAATAAAGGAAATACTCAATAAAGGCACACTCTGTCTCTTTGTCTGAATTGTTTAATAATAGAGAGGTTTTGTGGGGTTATGGGATGTTGGTTCACACTCAGAATGGGATGGAGTAAGGAAACTCACAAAGTGCTCTCTGTATACATATTGTATTGGATGTACAATGCAGCTTGGTGCCGAGGGGTGGCAGCGTGAGTCCAAGCATGATGTAGAGAGAGCTGGTTGGTAAGGGTGCTCACAGGAGGACAGGCAGCTTGTAGGGCGGCATAGTCGCCGGCGGGAGCGAGGGCCATCAGGCAGGAGCAGAGGAGGAGGAGGTGTTGCTTGCTGGTGGCTGTAGGTAGAAAGAGAGGTAGGTCACCACGAGGTGAGGTCTTATATAGCGGAGGTAGGCGTGGCTTGATAGTTGACCTTAGTTATGTTAGGCGGCGCTGGTTGCCGACCTTGACCACGAGGTGCAGGCTGGGGAATTCGAGGGTCAGCTAGTCAGAGACAACGGCGGTTGTAGGAGAGGAATCCACTACAGTTTCAATGATTGGATTTGGGGCCATCCAAAATACAAGAAAAATATAAACAATAGACATACCTTTTACATATCTCTTTTATAACTCAGCTTGTGCCTGGGACAACTATGATATCAACACCTTCCTAGATTGCAAGAATCTAAGGGGGCTCGTTTTTACTTCACAATTTATTCAATTTATTCTTCAATACTTATATACTTGCTTCATATCTATATTTTCTATTAATCTTTTCTTGTGTATATACTAATAATTTTATTATCTAAGTCTTTTTGTCGAAAAGTATACAGTATATCTTATATTTCTTTAATTATATTTTCTAAGTTAATATTCTTTTCTATACATTATTTCTTCTGTCATATATATTATTGTATTTTGCAGTGATGGGTTGTCAGACCACAGCTTACATCTCAGAAACAGTCCAGACCTGACCCGACATTAGGGGGGTCAAGTGTAAGGGTAACCCTCGCGGCCACTCAAGGAGGTACAAATCAACTAGCCCCCCTTCCCATGTCACACGGCCCCAACAAACATGTAAGAAACCACCTGCCGACTCTCTCCCAATATACACAACTACAGTACATCTCAGACAAGGCCCAGACCTATCCTCACATTAGCCAGGTAAAATGTAACCCTCGAGCCCAAGTCAAGGGGCCACAAATCAACCAGAGCCTCTCATGTCACACGGCCCCACCAACGATGTTAACAGGCAAGCATTCATCTGAAGATTTCTCCAGAATATACAACTTATAGTCTCAGAAAAAGTCCAGACCTGACCCTACATTAGCGAGGGCAAATGTAAGGAGACCCTTCGCCGCCGCCCCCGATCAGCTCAACCTGACGGCTGATCTTCCAATATATAGGACGTCCTAGTCCTCCCTCACGAGAGTGTGTCTTGTAACCAAGAAGGGCCAGCAACTACGTCCCCAGTCCCGCTCGTAGCCCTCCCTCAGGGGAGCAGCGAGAGGGAGTCAGAGAGACAGAGTCGGGGAGAGAGAGACACACAGGGATCGGAGGAGGAGGTTCACCACAGCCCAATCCCGCTCACGGGAGGAGAGTCATGCAAGACTTCCCTCCCCGACTTCCCTCCGGTGCCCAGCTAAGCAATCTCCCATAGAGACAACCTAGGACCACCTGCTAGACCCTCCTCAGGTCACGTGAGTTTTTGTCAGAGATTTCCATGGGATGAGTTACTTACGTTGGAAGTGTATTCATTTCATGTTCGTGTCCGAGAATCAGTGTCTAGTAACGTAATATGATGTTCTAGTAACGTAATATGATGTCCTAGTAACGTAAATATAATGTCCTAGTAACTTCGATAGAAGGTGTTATTAATGTGTCCATGTCATTGTCGTAATTAGTAAACAGTTGTAACGAAGCGGTGTTTGAGAAGTCGTCCTTAAGAACTTAATAGATGTGTATTGACATATAAGATAAGATAAGTGTAAGTTCAGTTCAAATAACTAACACGGCCACGCTACCAAAGTCTTCCTCTCTTTATACTCTCTTACTAAATATTCTACCTATATATATAAATATTCTTCATGCAAGATCTGTTCTGTTATAGGTGACACCGAACTATACGTTAACCCACGCCCTCCTCGCCTCATTACAATGGTGACAGAGAACTATACGTTAATCCACTCCCTCCTCACTTAGTTATTATAATGGTAGCAGTGAACTTAACGTAAACTCACGCCTTCCCTCGGTTAGCCATAACACCTGGTTCATCTCATCCTTCATGTAATTCAGTTTAAGTATTGTCTACAAGTGTGTAATAAGTAATTCCTGTGTCGTAGCGTGAAAAGTGTCCTAGTGTGTCATCTTTACAGCTCAAGTCTATGTCTCTCGTTGTGGTATACGCGAATTGTTACTAGCAAAACACTCCCAGAACATGTTCAGTGCTTAATATAATTTCCCAGTGTCCCCCACGTTCTGTGAAGTTCTCAGGATCCCAAGTGCATCTTAATTGTCGGTCAGTGTTAAATGTACCCATTGTGTTTTAGTGACAGAAGCTGCGTCTATACTAACTGTTATAACTTAACATGTCTTACAACCTACATCCTCCTCCCTGTCCTAATCCTCACCTCACCCTCCGTACCCGTCCGTTCCCGCCTCGCTCCGCCCCGCCCCGTTCCGTTCCGCCCCGCCCCGCCCCGCCCCGCCTCGCTCCCCTCCGCCCCGGTTACGCCACGCTACACCTCACCCCACCAGGCGCGCATCATGCCCGCATATTTCTCGCCCCGCTCAGCCCCGCCCGTGTGACCACCAATCCCCCATATGTTTGTCCTGTGAGTTATGCTTCGAAATTGGTGGTTAGTGTCACTTAATATTGCGATAATTACAGAGCTTCACTCAGTGTGTTTTTATGCTAGTATGATTTGTAATGTACTCTTTGACGCGTAGTGATAAATAATATTCAATGTAGTGAGCAGAGCTTCACTCCCCGACCCAGCCTAATGAGGATATTGTCGTGACGGAAACTATAGTTGCCAAACATTGACGTAACGTATAAAGTAAATATTTGTTTTTTTTTACGGATACACTTCCAAATAATCCATCATCCCTTTCGGATTGTTTCTGTTAAATGTCATACACAGTACCGCCCTATGGCTAGCCGGAATCCAACCACAGCACATATAAGCAGAGAAGCAGCGTGAGGAATGCAGCATGATGAATACAGCACCACACCCACCACACACTACTCCACTTCTTTCAAGTCCTACCTGGTCTAGGATTAGGAAGATTTTATATTTTTCTACTTTAGGAAGTTAAGGAGTGTGGAATGCAGCCCACACATCAAAACCCTGGCAAGCCGAACCAGGGAGGGGTTTTCCGCTGTGGGGGCGTGGGACAGGTAGTGGATAGGTGTAGCGGGTGCAGGCACTTAGTGTACAGGTAGTGGCTAGGTGTAGATGGTGTAGGCACTTAGTTTAGAGGTAGTGGCAAGGTGTAGTGGGTGTAGGCACCTAGTGTACAGGTAGTGGCTAGGTGTAGCGGGTGTAGGCAGTTAGTGTACAGGTAATGGCTAGGTGTAGTGGGTGAAGGCACTTAGCGTACAGGTAGTGGCTAGGTGTAGTGGGTGTAGGCACCTAGTGTACACGTAGTGGATAGGTGTAGTGGGTGTATGCACTTAGTGTACAGGAAGTGGCTTGGTGTAGTGGGTGTAGGCTCTTAGTGTACAGGTAGTGGCTAGGTGTAGTGGGTGTAGGCACTTAGTGTACAGGTAGTGGCTAGGTGTAGCGGGTGCAGACACTTAGTGTATAGGTAATGGCTAGGTGTAGTGGGTGTAGGCACTTAGTGTAAAGGTATTGTCTAGGTGTAGTGGGTGTAGGCACTTAGTGTACAGGTAGTGGCTAGTGGTAGTGGCTGTTGGCACTTAGTGTGCAGGTAGTGGCTAGGTGTAGTGGGTGTAGGCACCTAGTGTACAAGTAGTGGCTAGGTGTAGTGGGTGCAGGTACTTAGTGTAGAGGTACTGGCTAGGTGTAGTGGGTGTAGGCACCTAGCGTACAGGTAGTGGCTAGGTGAAGCGGGTGTAGGCACCTAGTGTACAGGTAGTGGATAGGTGTAGTGGGTGTAGGCACTTAGTGTAGAGGTACTGGCTAGGTGTAGTGGGTGTAGTGCATGCAGGTAGTGGCTAGGTGAAGCGGGTGTAGGCACCTAGTGTACAGGTAGTGGCAAGGTGTAGTGGGTGTAGGCATCTAGTGTACAGTGTAGTGTGGGGTAGTGGGTGTAGGCAGTGGTAGTGGCTGGGTGCAGGCGTACAGTGTAGTGGCTAGGTGAAGCGGGTGTAGGCACCTAGTGTACAGGTAGTGGATAGGTGTAGTGGGTGTAGGCACTTAGTGTAGAGGTACTGGCTAGGTGTAGTGGGTGTAGGCACCTTGCATGCAGGTAGTGGCTAGGTGAAGCGGGTGTAGGCACCTAGTGTACAGGTAGTGGCAAGGTGTAGTGGGTGTAGGCATCTAGTGTACAGGTAGTGGCTAGGTGTGGTGGGTGTCGGCACCTAGTGTACAGTACAGGTAGTGGCTAGGTGTAGTGGGTGTAGGCACCTAGTGTACAGGTAGTGGATAGGTGTAGTGAGTGTAGGCACCTGGTGTACAGGTAGTGGTTAGGTGTAGTAGGCGTTGGCACCTAGTGTACAGGTAGTAGCTAGGTGTAGTGGGTGTAGGTACTTAGTGTACAGGTAGTGGCTAAGTGTAGTGGGTGTAGGCATTTAGTGTACAGGTAGTGGCTAGGTGTAGTGGGTGTAGGCACTTAGTGTAGAGGTAGTGGCTAGGTGCAGTGGGTGTAGGCACGTAGTGTACAGGTAGCGGCTAGGTGCAGTGGGTGTAGGCTCTTAGTGTACAGGTAGTGGCTAGGTGTAGTGGGTGTAGACACTTAGTGTACAGGTAGTGGCTAGGTGTAGTGGGTGTAGGCACCTAGTGCACAGGTAGTGGCTAGGTGTAGTGGATGTAGACACTTAGTATACAGGTAGTGGCTAGGTGTAGTGGGTGTAGGCTCTTAGTGTACAGGTAGTGGCTAGGTGTAGTGGGTGTAGACACTTAGTGTACAGGTAGTGGCTAGGTGTAGTGGGTGTAGGCACCTAGTGCACAGGTAGTGGCTAGGTGTAGTGGATGTAGACAATTAGTGTACAGGTAGTGGCTAGGTGTAGTGGGTGTAGTGTAATGATTGATTGTCAGACCAAACCTTACAGCCCAGAATTATGCCGCATATAACAGCAAGTACACCACAGACCTCGTGGTACCACCACATTCCGGGTTGACACACCTCAGGTCGACCCAAGGGACTTGACCTCACCCGCTAATGACGTGAGCCGGGTGACCTACAACCGCACCTAACCAAGACACCTGGGCAGGACCACACCTGCACACAGCTATCCAGATCAAACCAGTTTAGTGTTAATTGTTAGAGGTCAGAAGCAGGCTGGGCCGACCCCATATAAAGGCCCTACAGTCCTGTCCACGGGCATTATCATTATCATTCTGATTCTGGTCATACTGATTCTCATTCTGGTTGCTGTCATCTCCCTCCCGTTCGGGTCGTCACTCAGTTCACTAAGCAGAGTCACGCACGTCCCCTCCCCAGGTCGGGAGGGAGACCTCCCGACCAGACCACGGCATCGCCAGCTAAGCAGATTCTCCCATAGGAGGCAGCCCAGCCAGCACTCACTGGGCCTACGTCAGGGTACACGTGAGTCTTGTCAGAACGTCCTAGGGTGAGTTACCTACTGTGGGAAGTGTATTCATTCAGGTGTGTCCTAGAGTCAGTGTCAAGTAACGTAAAGCATAATGTGTTAGTACCCCGATATGATAGTGATATTAATGTGTCCATGTCATTGAGTGAATTAATAAATAGTTGTATCGAAGAGGTGTTTAACAAGTTGTCCCTTTAAGAAGTGATATATGTGTATTGACATAGGATATAAGATAAGCGTATTGACGCTGAGAAGATAACATCCCGGCCACGCTAACAAACCCTCTCTTCTTACATCCTCCTCCCTGTCCCATTATTTGGTGGCATCCAGGCCACGCTACCAAGTTTCCTATCTTTACATTCCTACTCTCTATTCTTACTTATTTATGTAATTCTCTTCTTGTGAGATTCGTCTCATTATTGTAGGCACTTAGTGTACAGGTAGTGGCTAGGTGCAGTGGGTGAAGGCACTTAGTGTAAAGGTAGTGGCTAGGTGTAGTGGGTGTAGGCACTTAGTGTACAGGTAGTGGCTAGGTGTAGTGGGTAAAGGCACTTAGTGTACAGGTAGTGGCTAGGTGTAGTGGGTGTAGGCACCTAGTGTATAGGTAGTGGCTAGGTGAAGTGGGTGTAGGCCTTAGTGTACAGGTAGTGGCTAGGTGTAGTGGGTGTAGGCACTTAGTATACAAGTAGTGGTGAGGTGTAGTGGGTGTAGGCACCCTGTGGTGGCTGGGGTGGGTGTAGGCAATTAGTGTACAGGTAGTGGCTAGGTGTAGTAGATGAAGGCACTTACTGTACAGGTAGTGGCTAGGTGTAGTGGGTGTTGGCACCTGGTGTACAGGTAGTGGCTAGGTGTAGTGGGTGTAGGCACTTAGTGTACAGGTAGTGGCTAGGTGTAGCGGGTGAAGGCACTTACTGTACAGATAGTGGCTAGGTGTAGTGGGTGAAGGCAGTTAGTGTACAGGTAGTGGCTAGGTGTAGTGGGTGTAGGCACCTAGTGTACAGGTAGTGGCTAGGTGGAGTGGGTGTAGGCACTTAGTGTACAGGTAGTGGCTAGGTGGAGTGGGTGTAGGCACTTAGTTTACAGGTAGTGGCTAGGTGTAGTGGGTGTAGGCACCTAGTGTACAGGTAGTGGCTAGGTGTAGTGGGTGTACATAAGAACAGAAGAACATTAGAAAATAAGGAAGCTGCAATAGGCCGGTTGGCCTGTGCATGGCAGCTCCTGGCGAGAGTTACTACCACTCTCTATCATCCATGAATCTATCTAGCCTCCTTTTGAAACTTTCCAGCATTCCAGCACTTACTACAAAGTTGCTAAGCTTGTTCCACTCGTCCACCACCCTATTTGTGAACCAGTTCCTTCCTATCTCCCTCCTAAACCTAAACTTATCCAACTTAAATCCGTTGCTCCGAGTCCTATCCTGCTCCGATATTATAAGAACTTTATCTATATCCCCTTTATTGATTCCTTTCACCCACACAAGTACTTCTATCATATCTCCCCGCACTCTTCTTCTTTCTAGGGAATGCAAGTTTAGTTTCTTTAACCTATCCTGATATGGAAGGTTTCTTAGTCCCGGAATCATTTTCGTCATTCTTTGCTGCACCGACTCTACTGAATTGATATCCATTCTATAATAAGGGCACCAGAACTGAACCGCATAATCGAGGTGCAGCCTTACTAGCGCAAGATATAGTTGCAATAAGACCTCTGCCCTCTTATTACTTACACTTCTAGATATAAAACCCAATACTCTGTTTGCCTTATTTCGAATATTAACGCACTGTTTTCTAGGCCGTAGGTCCCGGCTTACAAGTACCCCTAGGTCTCTTTCACAAGTCGACTTCTCTAGGTCTATGTTGTTAAGGCTGTATACATTGACAGTATTTGTTTTTCCAATATTAAGTACGCTGCACTTGCTGGTGTTGAATTTCATGTGCCATTTTTCAGACCACCCCTGCAGTTTATTTAGATCCTCCTGTAATGCATTTGCATCCTGCCTTGAATTAATCTGCCGCCTTATTTTGGTGTCATCCGCAAACTTGCTTAAGTCACTGCTGATCCCAGTATCTAGATCGTTTATGTAGATTATGAACAAGAGTGGGCCGAGTACTGACCCCTGGGGAACCCCACTGGTTACACGGCCCCACTCAGATTTAACACCATCTACGCTGACCCTCTATCGGTGAGCCATGATTTTATCCAATTTAAAACTTTCTCCTCGATACCATGAGACTTAATTTTTCTCAGAAGCCTCTGATACGATACTCTGTCAAATGCTTTGCTAAAGTCTAAGTAAATAACATCATAATTTTCGTCATTATCTACTACCTCGAAGACTTTCCTAAAAAACGTCAGCAGATTTGTTAGACAAGATTTTCCCTTTGTAAACCCATGTTGAGAGTCGTAGATTAATTTGCTTTTCTCTAGATACGATCGGATGCTATCTACTATAATTGATTCAAGAAATTTCCCCACTACTGACATCAAACTGATCGGCTGGTAATTTGACGCTGATGCTCTGTCTCCCTTTTTGAATATGGGTACTACATTTGCCTGTTTCCACAAGTCTGGCACAACTCCGGTGTCTAATGATTTTGTAAATAAATTTACTAGGGGTCCGCTAATCTGTTCCCTACGCTCTTTCAATACTCGAGGGAAAATTTCATCCGGCCCTGGGGATTTTGTCTTCATTAGTTTATTTATCATCTTAAGAACATCCTCTTTTCTGATAGTGATATTCTTTAGTTTCTCTTCTTCCTTTCCCCCAAATATCAGTTCCGCCTCTGGAATTTCCTCGCTAATTTCTTCTGTGAAAACTGATAAGAAGTAGCTGTTCAATGCATTGCTTATTTCTCACTGCCATTTATCACTTCTCCCCTCCCTGACTTTAAAGGCCCAACTTTGTCCTTGACCTTTGTTTATATATCTGGAAAAATCCCTTGGGATTCGCCTTGGATTTTCTTGCTATTTTGATTTCATAGTCCCTCTTTGCTTTCCTTACATTTTTCTTAACATTCCTAGATAGTTCATTATACCTATTTCTGAGCTGCTCCTTCCCTCCCTTTAATTTCTTATAAATTCCTTTCTTTATTCCTATGTCATGTTTAAGTTTTCTGGTCATCCACCTTGGCTCATTCTTATTTGACCTAATTTTTCTGTATGGTATATTTTGTTCGTGTGCTTTATGTAGTATACTAGTGAATATATTATAGTCATGATCAATTGTTGTGTCACCTATGTCTTCACCCCTTCCTACTGGGGACTGACCTGACTGTTCCCAGGTGACCTCACCTAGGTACCTTCTTAACCCCTGATAATCCGCCAACCGAAAGTTTGGGACTCTGACCATAATGTCATTGTTTTTCGTTTCCCAATTTAGGGTGAACCTGATTTCTCTGTGATCACTGTTACCTAGTTCTTCCCCTAATGTGATATCTCTGATAATATTTTCTTTATTTGTTAATACTAGGTCTAATATATTGTCACCTCTAGTGGGTTCTGTAATTAGTTGTTTAAAAAAAAATTGTCCTGTACTGCATTTAGGAAGTCTTCAGATTCATAGTCACCTACAATGTTGTCCCAGTCAATATTTCAGAAGTTGAAATCCCCCATAATGCACAGGTTGTTATATTTTGCTGCCCTACTCATTTCCTGCCATATGGGCTGAGCTGCTTCTTTCCCAAGACTTGGGTGGCCTGTAAATCACTCCCATAATTAGTTTTTCTCTTCCTTCCGTGATTTCTACCCATACAGACTCAGTTCCTATTTCACTCTTTACTGAATTATTAATACAACATTTTAATGTATCCTTGACGAAGAGTGCGACCCCTCCCCCCTTCCTACCTTCCATGCCCTTGTGAAAAAGGTTGTACCCTTCTATGTGGTACGCTGATAAAAAAATTTTGCTCTCCAGATTCATCCAAGTTTCGGTGATTGCTATGACGTCTACATTCTCGGTACATACAACCGCTCTCAGCAAGTCTATTTTATTTCTAACGCTCCTACTGTTTGTAAAGTATACATTTAAACCTACCCTACCCTGGTCCTGTCTTACCCCTTGTCCTGAGTAACTAATTTTACTTCTCAGGACCTGCTTGTTTTTTTGACTCCCTCTTTCCCCGATCTCTCTCTACTGGAGTGACAATTTCACGCTCCAGGGATGCAGACAACGTCTTTACCCCCACAGGAGACAAGTGTACTCCGTCACGACTGTACAGGTAGTCGTTGCCATAGAATCATTGCCAGCTATCAATGAATGCCCAACCATTGTTTGCACAATGTTTTTCCAGTAGGCAATTTATAGCAATTGCCCTGGACAGCCATTTTTTTTTTTTTTTTTTATAGGTGAAGGTGGGGAAAGGATGGAAGACATGCTGGGGCTCAAGGCACAGCCAGACATGAGGGATGGAGAAGTCACAACATATAGTCGTGGGGGGGGAAAGGTTGGAAAAGAAGTTTAATGAGTTAAACAGAGGGGGACGACACCCCTTGTTTTACATATTGCAGAGTTTGTTGGCTAACTAAGCTAACCTAGGATTTAGAATGAGGTTGCACAATGGTTAATTTAGTAGACAATGACTATATTGATTTTACAATTACAAGTTTATTAACATCTTATACTGTATTACGTTAAGGACTCACTTGATTGTGACTTGTTAAATGTGAATTTATATCATCTAAGTTTTAATCTAAGGTGGATCACTGTGGCGGACATAGATGGGTCGCGGGTTGGGTTGTTGTAGAGCGGGCAGACTCCGGGGCCACCAGGCGTGGGGTCTCCCTCCGTTGAAGTCTTCCCCGCGTAGGCGGTCTGGGCTGTGAGGGTCGTCCAGGAGCTTGTCCCAAACCTTCTTCCCTTTGCGATGGAACCTGAAATTGAGGGCCTCTGTTTTATTTCTTAGGTGGATGGTTTCCACTGTCTCCTGGTAGGGTGGCGCTTGGCCACTGGCTGACCTCAAACACTTGTTTTGGAAGCTTTGTAGTTGTTGTAGTCTGGTCTTCCCGAGAGTGACGAGTGGTATAGATGGGTACTCCAACACAGGCCTCATCAGCGCCTTGTACAGGTGAACTTGTATCTTCTCAGGCATCAATTTAAAACGTTTTAATTTGGCTGCGGCGACTTTGGCTTTATTTAGTCTGTCCTTCACGTGGGGAATGATGCCCGTCCGAGAAATGATGAGGCCGAGCAACCTGCCTTGTTTAGAGTATTCAATCTCTTCGTCGCGATCATCAATGGGGCCGGTTTGAATTTGGCTATGGGTATGACCTCAAATTTCGTTTTGTTTGTTTTTATTTTCCATTTATTTTCATACTCCGAGATCTCCTCTATTGCCCGAGCAGTGAGTCGCGCCATCCTTGCTGTGGACCTTCCTGGGCAGGTGACGATCTGTGTTACATCGTCGGCATACATGACGAACTCGCTGCCGACGATTGGGGGTGGCAGGTCAGCCGTGTAGAGTGTGTAAAGGGTTGGTGAGAGACAAGAGCCCTGAGGCACGCCGCTGATAGTGAGAATTCTTCTCCAAAATGTTCTTGCATCTGCGGTCCATAATGAAGTTACACAGCAGGCGCGTCAGATTTTCGGGTAGCCCCAGTTGTATGATCTTATACTGCAGCCCTGCGTGCCAAACTTTGTCAAACGCTTTGCTGACGTCCCTCAGTACTATATTGCACTGCAGGCGGCCAGTCATGGCATTGGCGATCTGCTCGTAGGCCTGAACTATGGCGGTGGATGTGCCTCGGTACTGGCGGAAGCCGAACTGGCGGGGATTATGCACGTCTTCGTCCTCCAGATACATCCGCAATCGCTTGTTGACTATTTTTTCGAAGATTTTGGCAGGTACCTCTAGCAGCGATATTGGTCGAAAGTTTTCGACTTTGTTTGGAGGCTTCCCTGCTTTTGGTATGAGGCGAATAAAGGCAATTTTGAACATCTTAGGGAAGTATCCAGAGGCGAGGCAGGCGTTGCATATATGAGCAAGCCTCTCTATCATGTTGTCGGGGAGTTGAGCCAGGATCTTCTTGTTAATGTGACTTTGACCAGGTGATTTGTTTTTAAACCCTTTTATGACGGCTGACACATCTGCAGGAACTGTGCGCTCCGTCAGGTAGCTTCCGTCAACCAATCTGGTGAAGTCAGCCCGTGGGAGCGGCTGGAGCAGGTGCTGATGGTCCTGCAACTGACCTAAAATGTCCTCCTCAAACTCCCTGTCGAAGCCCTCGTTCTCCTGTTCACTAATGGTAAAGATCCTTCGTAAATATCGCCGATGTAGTTGTTCTTGGTTTTCTTCCTCGAATATTTTTACGTTGTTTTGGTCGAGCAGGTAAGGGACCGTGCTAGAGGTGGAACCCATCAGTCGCTTGATCCCTTTCCAGAAGGCAGCAGAATCGCGGTAATTGTTGGCTGCCTCCCACACCAAGGTGGCCCACTTTTGTTCATGTAGACGTTTGCTCTCGTGCTGGATGTCCGTCTGTAGCTCTCGGTACCGGTCTCTCAGCTCCTGCGTCCACCCGCGGACACTGGCTAGCTGTCTCACGTGAGCGTACTGGACACTAAGCTGCCTCAGCTGGTGACTAGTGTGAGGATGGGGAATGGTCCTGTGAGTGGTGGTCGGGATGTTGTTGTCCATCTCCGTCTTCACATCCGTGTACCATTGTTCGACCGCGTCGTCGATGTCATTGGGGCTGGCTTCTTCCAAGTTTCTCCCCTGTTTGAGACTGAGAGACTCCTTGAAGGAGTCCCAGTCTGCCCGTTTGAGGTTTGACCTGATGTTGGCAGGGATCATAATGGGATTGGATGAGAGCGTCACGACGACTGGCAGGTGATCGCTGGTACTGATAGGTCCGGCGGTAACGTGCCTGTTCAGGACGGCCTCGTTGTTAGAGAGGATTATGTCGGGTGTTGTGGCACTGGCACGTCTGATCAATGTCGGGAAATCTGGCCCGAGGTGTTGCAGTTTTCCCCTTCTGATGTTGTCATACAGCGCCACACCGACGTTGTTCTCATTACCATGTCCTAGTATGGCGTGGCGCGCATTTAAGTCCCCTATGATGTATGTTGGTTTTCTGTGGCGTAGCAACTGGTTTAGGTCTTGTTCGGGTAAGTAAGGACGTCTGGGAGGTAGGTACATTGCGCATATGATAACAGGTCCCCTAGTTGTCTCCACCTGCACTCCCAGAACTGAATCCTCGAAGTCTGGCAACACTCTGTGACTCAGCCGTGACCTGATGGCCACAGCGACACCATCGTTCAGCTCACCCGTCATGTTCCTCTGGTATACAGTGTAGACAAAAATTTTCAGCTTACTTTCGTCCTTTATGCCAGTGCTGTTTAACAGAATGATGTCTGGGTCTAATTGATAGTATAAGTTAGACAGTTCGTTACGTCTATTAAGGGACCAGTGTAGGACATTATGTTGGACAATTTTCATCCTGCTAACGACTGCCATTTCGGAGACTGTAGCTTGGGGCGTCGCTTGGAGTGTTTGCTCGGCTTCTGCCATTTCTAGGGGGACGGAACTTCTTAGCAGAACCTTCGGACATCTGCTTGTCAGTCAATGGCGGGCCCTCGAACTTCTCGTCACCCGTGTACAGGAAGGTGTTCAGGTCCTGAGCCTGCGTGTCGTAGTAATCAACTGACGCTGCAGCTCGAGGGTCTTGTTCCTCTGTGGGGTGAGTCGTCATCATCTGGTCGCAGCCATTGACTGTGGTTGCAGTCCGATGGTCACTGTCGTCGCTGGGAGTGCATGTAATGGGATCGCGGGCATTTACGGTGTCGTTGGAGCTGTGATCCCAGGGGGACTGACTGGCCACGTCGGGATTGCGGTTATACTGACTTTTGCCTAAGTCAAGGAGATCATGGTCTATTTCTGGCGTGGGTTGAGGTCGTCGATAAGTCGTTGAGTGGGTTACTGCCTTAAGGATTTCTTTTGAAGGGACTTTGTCGCTTATTTCAACAGGTGCAATGTTGTTCCTGGTTAGTGTCTCTTTGAGGTGTTTCGTGAACAGACAATCCCCTGGCGGGTGCTTAGCCAAGCCCTAACACCTAGCAGTGACAGGTTATGAAGCACTGTCGAATCCCTAACAGAAAATGTTGCCACCCTTACTGTCTCGACTCAGCAGCCCTCTGAGGGCCCCCCTTGAGGCTCTGCCCGCAGGGTTCGCGTCGTTACCAAACAACAGGGACTCTAGGCGAAAGGATAGGATAGGGAAGAAGCGCAGTGTACAAGAATAATGATATCCATATACAACTACATGATAAAGCAGTCAGAACGGACCCAACGCGAAAAACAAGGCAGACAGTCGTAACGGTCAGCGATTTGAACTGAGCAGGGAGCGACGCGTAGCACGTTCGCTCGCTATGAAGGTTGGGTGCGCTCTGAGGACAGCCATTCACGACCAACCCCTCTTCTAGGCAAAACACCACATACTATCGGGATCCCTCTCCTAATTCTAATCTTCCCCAGCGCCTCCCTATACCTTTTGAAAAGTTCCTCACTCTTAACCTTTCCTCTCCCTGCACAACAATTTCCTGTCTCTTCTCTTCCCCGCCAGATTCCTCCAGCACCTGGTAGGGGTTACTACACTCCACACCGTGGTCAGCTTTTCTGAGTCTGACCCTAGTCCCCTTGGAGACAACCACTCTCCACGCCTGCTCCTCCTTCGCAGGTGTCCTGCTAGGCAGGACACCTACCTGAAGGAGTTCAGTACTGAGGGCTTCATTTTCCCTCTTTAGAGTGTCAATCTCACTCCTCAACTGCTCCAGCTGCCTTTACAGAGTGGCCAGGAGGTCGTCTTTCCCCACACTCCTCTCCTCTTCCCCCAAGACACAACGATCCAAGGCGGCCTTTTTCCTTGGTCACTAACGGGAGCACTTGGGGGCACGTCCTTCCCCAAGCTGGGTCAGGTAGCAACTAGCCATTACCTAGTATACAGGTAATGGCTAGGTGTAATGGGTGTAGGCACTTACTGTAGTGTACAGATAGTGGCTAGGTGTAGTAGGTTTAGGCACCTAGTGTACAGGTAGTGGCTAGGTGAAGAGGGTGTAGGCACTTAGTGTACAGGTAGTGGCTAGGTGAAGTGGGTCTAGGCACCTAGTGTACAGGTAGTGGCTAGGTGTAGTGGGTGTAGGCACCTGGTGTACAGGTAATGGCTAGGTGTAGTGGGTGTAGGCACTTACTGCAGTGTACAGGTAGTGGCTAGGTGTAGTGGGTGAAGGCGCTTAGTGTACAGGTAGTGGCTAGGTGTAGTGGGTGCAGGCACCTAGTGTACAGGTAGTTGCTAGGTGTAGTGGGTGAAGGCACTTAGTGTACAGGTCGTGGCTAGGTGTAGTGGGTGTAGGCACCTAGTGTACAGGTAGTGGCTAGGTGTAGTGGGTGCAGGCACCTAGTGTACAGGTAGTTGCTAGGTGTAGTGGGTGTTGGCACCTGGTGTACAGGTAGTGGCTAGGTGTAGTGGGTATAGGCACTTAGTGTACAGGTAGTGGCTAGGTGTAGTGGGTGAAGGCGCTTAGTGTACAGGTAGTTGCTAGGTGTAGTGGGGTAGGTGTAGTGGGTGAAGCTTAGTGTACAGGTAGTGGCTAGGTGTAGTGGGTGTAGGCACTTAGTGTGCAGGTAGTGGCTATGTGTAGTGGGTGTAGGCACTTAGTGTACAGGTAGTGGCTTTGTGTAGTAGGTGTAGGCACTTTGCGTACAGGTAGTGGCTAGGTGTAGTGGGTGTAGCCACTTAGTGTACAGGTAGTGGCTAGGTGTAGTGTGTGTAAGCACTTATTGTAGAGGTAGTGGCTAGGTGTAGTGGGTATAGGCACTTAGTGTACAGGTAGTGGCTAGGTGTAGTGGGTGTAGGCACCTAGTGTACAGGTAGTGGCTAGGTGGAGTGGGTGTAGGCACTAGGTGGAGTGGGTGTAGGCACTTAGTGTACAGGTAGTGGCTAGGTGTAGTGGGTGTAGGCGCCTGAGTGGCTGCAGGTAGTGGCTAGGTGTGAGTGGGTGTAGGCACATGTAGTGTACAGGTGGTGGCTAAGTGGGTGGGTGTAGGCACATAGTGTGCAGGTAGTGGCTGGAGTGCTAGGGTGTAGGCACATAGTGTGTGTACAGGTAGTGGCTAGGTGTAGTGGGTGTAGCCACTTGGAGTGTACAGGTAGTGGCTAGGTGGAGTGAGTGTAGGCACTTAGTGTACAGGTAGTGGCTAGGTGTAGTGGGTGTAGGCACCTAGTGTACAGGTAGTGGCTAGGTGTAGTGGGTGTAGGCACCTAGTGTACAGGTAGTGGCTAGGTGGAGTGGGTGTAGGCACTTAGTGTACAGGTAGTGGCTAGGTGTAGTGGGTGTAGGCGCCTAGTGTACAGGTAGTGGCTAGGTGTAGTGGGTGTAGGCACATAGTGTACAGGTAGTGGCTAAGTGGAGTGGGTGTAGGCACATAGTGTACAGGTAGTGGCTAGGTGGAGTGGGTGTAGGCACATAGTGTACAGGTAGTGGCTAGGTGTAGTGGGTGTAGCCACTTAGTGTACAGGTAGTGGCTAGGTGTAGTGTGTGTAAGCACTTATTGTAGAGGTAGTGGCTAGGTGTAGTGGGTATAGGCACATAGTGTACAGGTAGTGGCTAGGTGGAGTGAGTGTAGGCACTTAGTGTACAGGTAGTGGCTAGGTGTAGTGGGTGTAGGCACCTAGTGTACAGGTAGTGGCTAGGTGTAGTGGGTGTAGGCACCTAGTGTACAGGTAGTGGCTAGGTGGAGTGGGTGTAGGCACTTAGTGTACAGGTAGTGGCTAGGTGTAGTGGGTGTAGGCGCCTAGTGTACAGGTAGTGGCTAGGTGTAGTGGGTGTAGGCACATAGTGTACAGGTAGTGGCTAAGTGGAGTGGGTGTAGGCACATAGTGTACAGGTAGTGGCTAGGTGGAGTGGGTGTAGGCACATAGTGTACAGGTAGTGGCTAGGTGTAGTGGGTGTAGCCACTTAGTGTACAGGTAGTGGCTAGGTGTAGTGTGTGTAAGCACTTATTGTAGAGGTAGTGGCTAGGTGTAGTGGGTATAGGCACTTAGTGTACAGGTAGTGGCTAGGTGTAGTGGGTGTAGGCACCTAGTGTACAGGTAGTGGCTAGGTGTAGTGGGTGTAGGCACCTAGTGTACAGGTAGTGGCTAGGTGTAGTGGGTGTAGGCACCTAGTGTACAGGTAGTGGCTAGGTGTAGTGGGTGTAGGCACTTAGTGTACAGGTAGTGGCTAGGTATAGTGGCTGTAGGCACTTACTGTAGTGTACAGGTAGTGGGTAGGTGTAGTGGGTGTAGCCACTTAGTGTACATGTAGTGGTTAGGTGTAGTGGGTGTAAGGAGTTAGTGTACAGGTAGTGGCTAGGTGTAGTGGGTGTAGGGACTTAGTGTACAGGTAGTGGCTACGGGTAGTGGGTGTAGGCACTTAGTGTACAGTGGCTAGGTGTAGTCCGACTAATAAACAGTATTGATCTGAGTCAGGTTGTGTACACTTCCTAGAACAGAATGACACAGGTTCTGTTGTCGTGGTAACGCAACATGTTCACTTCACCACTGAGTCGAGATTCATACAAATTCGTACGGTGAATATTTTCTTCGTAGCCGAAGATGAGACAATGTAGCTAACAAGGAACTATGGCACTGAGACTCTACCTACAGTACACATCAAAATACATTAGTCTACATAATCTTTGGAAATGTTTATCATTATACAGGTAATTGGGTCACCGGCTCACCTGAAGATTAGTGAAACCAGCTTATATCACCTTACGCTGATCGATCCAGTAACCTAACCTAACCTAACATAACTCCCCGGGTATAGTGTTATTACGATGTTGAGTCACCAGGTGAAATAAGCTAAGTACTGTGTTACTCTTAACGTAATCTTTCTAATTTTGTTAGGTGTTAAGTGAACATGGAGTTGGGTGATATTCTGTGTGTGTGTGTTGTGTGTTTGTGTCTGTCTGCGCGCTTCTAGTGGGAAAAGACCGGAACGAGTAAACACCCAATGAGGTGTTTTTGCTCAGAACAGCATTCTTATCTGATTCCTGTTGAATAATTTCCACCAGTTATAGAGGAAGGTAGCTTTAGTAGTGTTAATAGAGAAAGGTAATCATAGAAGTAATTATAGAGGAAGATAGAATTAGCAATAATTATAGCGTGAAAGCTTCCTGGGGCTGGCCATTGTACTGTATATACTATATGAACTAGATCAATGTGGAGCAGTGTTGCGCTCGCTCACCTGCAGTTCCCGTTCCGTGTCATGAGCTCAAGGTGGAATGTATAGAGACAGGTTAAAGCATCTTAATTTGCACTCCCTCGAGAGACGTAGAGCGAGGGGCGACCTGATAGAGGTGTTATGAGGGCCTGAGCTGCCACCATTTATGAGGGCCTGTGTGTCAGTAACAATTCCTTTTACTCTCAGACTTATTACCATCGGTAGCGTGACGAAAGGAGGCTCGTGGGTAGATGTAATGATAGTATCAAGCAATAGGGAAGAAAGAACGGTAAATACTGTAGGTAAATAATAGACACAATATACAAATACAAAATTTATTTAAACATTAATATGAAATTAGGAGAAAGAATTTATATGTACCAACAGACGAAATCTAGTACTAGGCCCTCAGGCTCAACATACTCACACCACTACTGGGTGGACATACTCAATAATACTCCCAACCCTACTGGGTGGACATACTCAATAATACTCCCAACCCTACTGGGTGGACATACTCAATAACACATAACTCTTATAGTCACTTAGCACCATAAAGACCAGGGCAACTGCCACTACATCACTCAGTCGTCAGGAGTGATACTCAAGCAACAGCCATGGGGTCCAGCCACCATGGAGTACTTTCCGACGAACTCTGAAGATCCCAGTGGATTAATCCCACCACACAAATAGCCCTACTGAGTTAGACACTCATCCACCAATGATGGGGGCTGGTAGTGGTGAGTGGCTTGGTGATCCGGGGTCACCTTGCAGGCCGAGCGTTAGGGCCAGACGAGCCAGCTATGGGGGCCATAGGTAGTCTGAAGTGTCGGACGGCCGGGTCTCACTAAGGTAACTGATCCTACTGGACCTCGGACATCTCCCCAGACATAGTGGATACAACATCCACGCTACAGACACGGCCTAGGCTGCGTTAGGGACCTTTATGGATGAAGGGACGGGCACTTACTAACAGTGACAACGACATCACATTTCAGGGGACGTTAAAGACGTAAATATGACTTCACTCAGAGCATATTAACTACGTTACTGTAACACTTGCACAATCAACTACGTTACTGTAACACTCGCACAATCAACTATTAATTGGGTCAAATCACTTAAAGAAGGGCGAATTATAACACAGAGTGGAATGGCATACCTGTATGGATGAAGGGACGGGCACTTACTAACGGTAGAAATGCCCGTGGCACCTTCACTCAAAATAGGCCAGGGAGTCCACCTACTTCTATTTCGATGAATTAATTTACTGTACACTCTGATGTTGAAACAGACTATGAACTCAGTTTCATTCCCTACTATTATCTTCACTAACAATGCTCTGACTCAGTTATCAAAAGCAAAATTAAATTGATTACAAAGGGTTGGATGGCAACAGGTCCCAACACACAGCGTCTGCTACGAAATCCGCGGATTATATTCAAAGTTCCCTTAAGACAAAGACGGGGAAACAGAGAAAACGGGGGACGTTTCCACTGGGGGACTCGGAAGGTTTTGTGGACGTTTGAGCGTAATATGAATCCTTAAGGTTTTCAGGTTAGCCGTTATCACGATCATGACAAAGCTTCCCCCTTCCCCAAGATTCATATTATGAGGTAATGTTCAGAAAACACGTAAGTAGTAACATACACCTTAAATTATAAATACAAAATATAAATCCCCATACAAAACATTGCATAAATTATATCAATAAAAATAGAAAAATAATTCCCTACCGGTGGTCAGAATTGGGCAAAAGAAATGGAAATCTGTTAACATACAACTAGAATGTGACACACCTTCATAAAAAAATATATTGGGATACATATAACATAATAGCACCAAAAATAATAGCACATGGGGTTAGGTACATCATGTCATAATAATACTGAATGGGGTTAGATACATCATATCATATCATAATTGATAGTTACAAGTGTTCCCTGAAGAATGCAGTGATGGGTAGGGAAACACTGTGTAACACTGAAGTCCGTTTATTATGGATGAGAGAAATACAAGTGGTGACTCGCGTGTGCCATGCACGGCTCACACAGTCAGACTAAGGCTGCCTTGCCATATGGCAGCCTCGGGGCAATGTTGCCACATAACGTGCAGTGTTGCCACGTGATGATATATATAAATGCTACTCGGCACAGTAGCTTATATACAGGGTTGCTACTCGGCACAATAGCTTATATACATAACCTACAATAATAATAAATGGTGTTACATACATCATATCATATAATAATAAATGGGGTTAGGTACATCATCATAGAATAATAATGAATTGGGTTAGATACCTCATATCATATAATAATAATAAATGGTGTTACATGTCACAAAATACACCCTCACATCGGTATATAAAGTGCACACTCAAAATTTCCTTACAGAACTCAAATTTCAATGTTCATAAGTCATGAAAGTTTCTTTTATGCGATTGGTCAAATGCTTACAGGACACACTGAGAATTAACATAGATTTCTCAAGCTAGGACATAGACGAACGGACCCCATCAAGTCGAAGGAATGATTTGTTTGCCCTTAGTCTAAAGAGTCATGTCGCACTCGCAAGAGGCAGCACCATTCAAGGGACTCCGAACGAGCGGGTATTCCCAAGAATTCAATGCTAACGAAACGGTCCTCATGAGAACACCACCAAACCAAAAACTGTCTGTACTTATGGCATTTGCCATGTAGAAGTAATAGCACCATATTTTTATGCCCGAATACTCCCTGAAAGTCACGAACTCTACACCTATATACCAACAACACCCAGCCTACGTAGGACTTACCAACCGGAACTTGAGAATTCACCACTGGTATCTTTACTCAAACTAGTAACAGATACCCTTCAGATGATTGCATAACTGCCAATACATCTTCCAATCTCTGTCTTTTATTGCAAATTGACCATTCCTCGGCAAAATACTTTCAACCCCCCAAAAAACATCCTCCATTCTTTTCCTTTCTCTCCATTTTTTTTCTTCACTTCTTCAATTACCAAAAGTTACCTACAACAGATTGTGCACTTCACTACCCATCAACAACCAAGGAGGTTCACTTATAAAGCTCACTGTTTCTTAAAGATCCAGTCTAACCACTGGTTTTCTCCTCCTTTACCCATGGCTTTAGCGAGTTTAGCCAGAAGAGCTTGGGCTTCCGTTGCTAGCTCACCTGCGGTTTTGGCCATCATGGTCCCCTGATTCGCGTTAGCATCTGCCATCGTGTTACAACAAATCAATACTACAGGTATACCCCACTGTACATACAATACATGCACAGTGCTCACTCAAGACCCAAGGACTGGTACTGATTTTCTGCAATACGACTAAACATTCCATGCATCAACTATTCAAAATACTGTTCAGCTTATTAATCTCCCAAAAGATAATATTATTGCATGAAAAATACACTGAGACAATTTGTTATTCACAAACTCAGTATGGTGCAACACTGTGTGAACACTTCACGAATTTCTGTACTCACAATTCTGGGTCCATACACTTGTATAACACTTTCCATATACCGTATCACCATAAGGTCCTCACATATATAATACTGTAATCTGAAAGTATACTGGCATTAGAGTTCACATAACATACGTTTCACCAAATAATGAACCGTTAGCACCTGATTAAAATAAACTTTAAAATTATAGCATACACATAGAAATATTAATACAAGGAACTGTAAAACGCCCCGAGATATTAAGTAAATGGAATATACATCCTACCTAACACATGAACTAAAGAATATTACAAGTACAAAATTAGCATCCACTTAACCTTTGCATATAGTGCAATGCTTCTGTTAGCAACTCAGAATAAAAACACTGGGCACTCCCACGATGGAAACATTTCACAAACTAGTTCCACGGCCCAAACATGTACTCACTGTCTGTAAGTAATACTGAGTTAACAACGGAAAAAAAATTTGGGCAGATTGTTACACATCAAAATTCTTCAAATATTAATGAACCTTATTCACACTCTACACTCAAGTTATTGTTGCAGGTATCATTTACTTTAAACAAGACTTTTTTCTAACCTAACTCCAAGGTATTTCTTTGAACTTATTTCACTTTCTCTGCAAACCACCACAAAAATCTGTACCACGGAAAAATATGGAACAAAATCATTAGCAATCTGAAATACTCATTAGTTACAGTGGAATGGTTATTAAATACCCGTACAGAGAAATGGTTATAACTCAGTTAAAAAACTACAGTATCACAGTCATTCCTCCCAACTCGATACTATGTTCATTACATCCCACCGCTGCCACCATTTATGAGGGCCTGTGTGTCAGTAACAATTCCTTTTACTCTCACACTTATTACCATTGGTAGCGTGACGAAAGGAGGCTCGTGGGTAGATGTAATGATAGTATCAAGCAATAGGGAAGAAAGAACGGTAAATACTGTAGGTAAATAATAGACACAATATACAAATACAAAATTTATTTAAACATTAATATGAAATTAGGAGAAAGAATTTATATGTACCAACAGACGAAATCTAGTACTAGGCCCTCAGGCTCAACATACTCACACCACTACTGGGTGGACATACTCAATAATACTCCCAACCCTACTGGGTGGACATACTCAATAACACATAACTCTTATGGTCACTTAGCACCATAAAGACCAGGGCAACTGCCACTACAACACTCAGTCGTCAGGAGTGATACTCAAGCAAGCCATGGAGTACTTTCCGACGAACTCTGAAGATCCCAGTGGATTAATCCCACCACACAAATAGCCCTACTGAGTTAGACACTCATCCACCAATGATGGGGGCTGGTAGTGGTGAGTGGCTTGGTGATCCGGGGTCACCTCGCAGGCCGAGCGTTAGGGCCAGACGAGCCAGCTATGGGGGCCATAGGTAGTCTGAAGTGTCGGATGGCCGGGTCTCACTAAGGTAACTGATCCTACTGGACCTCGGACATCTCCCCAGACATAGTGGATACAACATCCACGCTACAGACACGGCCTAGGCTGCGTTAGGGACCTGTATGGATGAAGGGACGGGCACTTACTAACAGTGACAACGACATCACATTTCAGGGGACGTTAAAGACGTAAATATGACTTCACTCAGAGCATATCAACTACGTTACTGTAACACTTGCACAATCAACTATGTTACTGTAACACTCGCACAATCAACTATTAATTGGGTCAAATCACTTAAAGAAGGGCGAATTATAACACAGAGTGGAATGGCATAACTGTATGGATGAAGGGACGGGCACTTACTAACGGTAGAAATGCCCGCGGCACCTTCACTCAAAATAGGCCAGGGAGTCCACCTACTTCTATTTCGATGAATTAATTTACTGTACACTCTGACGTTGAAACTGAGACTATGAACTCAGTTTCATTCCCTACTATTATCTTCACTAACATTGCTCTGACTCAGCTATCAAAAGCAAAATTAAATTGATTACAAAGGGTTGGATGGCAACAGGTCCCAACACACAGCGTCTGCTACGAAATCCGCGGATTATATTCAAAGTTCCCTTAAGACAAAGACGGGGAAACAGAGAAAACGGGGGACGTTTCCACTGGGGGACTCGGAAGGTTTTGTGGACGTTTGAGCGTAATATGAATCCTTAAGGTTTTCAGGTTAACCATTACCACGATCATGACAGTGTATAAGTGGAAGGCAGGGCTAAACAAAGGGGACATTACAAAGGTACTCAAACTATCCAACCAGGAGCGAACTCGTAACAATGGTTTTAAATTAGACAAATTTAGATTTAGGCGGGAAATAGGTAAACACTGGTTTGGAAACAGAGTAGTGGATGAATGGAACAAGTTACCAAATATCATCATTAACTCGAATAAGCTGAATAGCTTCAAACATAGGTTGGATGCTTATATGAGCAATAGGGGTTGGGTGTAAACGAGACTGCCCAGTATGGGCCAATAGGCCCGCTGCAGTTTCCTCCATTCTTATATTCTTATGTTTTATGTGTGTGGGTGGTATTGTGTTTTTTATAGTAACAGGTAATATTTGAGCTTACCTTAGAACTGTGTGAATGTGTGACTTTATCTGGGTGTTGCATGCAGTGTGTAGTGGGCTGATGCACTTTTGTTTTGTGTAGATGATGTAAGTACATAGAACATAAGAACATAAGAATGGAGGAAACTGCAGTGGGCCTATTGGCCCATACTGGGCAGTCTCGTTTACACCCAACCCCTATTCCTCATATAAGCATCCAACCTATGTTTGAAACAATTCAGCGTATTCGAGTTAATGATGATATTTGGTAACTTGTTCCATTCATCCACAACTCTGTTTCCAAACCAGTGTTTACCTATTTCACGCCTAAATCTAAATTTGTCTAATTTAAAACCATTGTTATGAGTTCACTCCTGGTTGGATAGTTTGAGTACCTTTGTAATGTCCCCTTTGTTTAGCCCTGACTTCCACTTATACACCTCTATCAGGTCGCCCCTCGCTGTACGTCTCTCGAGGGAGTGCAAATTAAGGCGCTTTAACCTGTCTCTATAATCAAGGTTCCTAATGCCCGGGATTAGTCTTGTCATTCTCCTCTGAATTCTTTCCAATGATTCTATATACATTCTGTAATACGGTGACCAGAATTGAACTGCGTAATCCAGGTGTGGTCTCACAAGAGCAAGATACAGTTTTAGGATGACCTCGCTAGTCTTGTAACTAACACTCCTTTGTATGAACCCAAGTACTTTATTAGCCTTGTTACGAGCAAAAACACATTGTTTACTTGGCTTAAGGTTCCTACTTATCATTACTCCTAAATCTCTCTCGCAGTCGGATTTCTCTATGGCATCGTTGTTCATCTGGTATCTGGTTTCCCTGTTTACATCTCCTATACTGAGTACTTTACATTTGTCCACGTTGAATTTCATCTGCCTATTTTAAGACCATTCGAAAAATTTGTTTAGATCTTCCTGTAGTTTTGCTGAGTCCTCGTCAGATTTAATAACACGTCCTATTTTAGTGTCATCAGCAAATTTACTTATGTTGCTGTGTATGCCGATATCTATGTCGTTTATGTATATAATAAATAATAATGGTCCAAGTCCTGAGCCTTGAGGAACTCTACTTGTGACGTTGCTCCAATGGGACTTAGTGCCGTTAATGCTCACTCGCTGTTTCCTGTCCTGTAACTGCGCCCTAATCCATTTAAGGATGTTACCTTTGATGCCATGAGCTTCTACCTTTCTAATTAGTCTTTCGTGGGGGACTCTGTCGAAGGCTTTGCTAAAGTCAAGATATATCACATCATAATTGTGCCCCTCGTCCACCGATTCGAAAACTGATGAAAAGAATGTTAATAGATTAGTTAGACATGAACGCCCGCTTGTGAAGCCATGTTGGGAATCATTGATCAACTTGTGCTTCTCCAGGTGATTTCGAATAGAGTTTGAAATGATTGCTTCCAGTAATTTGCCTACTATTGATGTTAGACTGATTGGGCAGTAGTTAGAGGATAGTGATCTATCCCCCTTCTTGAAAATCGGTATTACATTCGCTATCCTCCAGGATTCTGGTTCTACACCTGTTTTTATGGACATGTTAAACAGCTTTGCTAAGGGCATACTAACCTCTTCCTTACATTCCTTTAATACTCTGGCAAATATCTCATCGGGACCAGGTGACTTATTAGGCTTTAGTTTGTCTATTTGCTTACTAACATCGTTACTAGTCACTACTATCTCGCTTAATTTGTTTTTTTCACTATCTCTGAATAGAGTCGGTGCCTCGGGTATCATGTTTAAATTTTCGGTGGTGAAAACTGTTGAAAAATATTTATTCAAATTATTGCTCATTTCTCCGTCCTTATCAGTGAGCTCGCCGGTATCTGACCGTATTGGTCCAACCTTTTCTTGTGTTTTAGTTTGATACATTTGGTAGAATCCTTTGGGATTTGTCTTTGCCTCCCTTGCTATCCTTACCTCATTATTCCTCTTGGCTTTCCTTATCTCGGTTTTAACCCTACTCGCCAATATCTTAAAATAATCCTGGAGGTAAATTTCGCCACGCTTTATCCTTCTACCTATAGCCTTCCTTTGGCCAATGATGTTATTTAAAATAATTATTTATCCATTTAGGGTCATTGTTGTCTGATCTGAGTTTTTTGTATGGTATGTTCTGCCTCTGTGCATTAAGTAACTCATTATTTAAATTGACGTGGAACTCGGCAGTCTCAGATGTCGTTATCAGGTCGGAGTCATCTGTCAGGTTCACGGCCAAGCGCGACACCCCCTCTCTCAGCTGCCTCTTTAAGCTGTCAAAGTTTGCCCTTCTGAAATCTGGTACTTTAGTGGAATTTTCCTTACGTCTGCCCTGAAAATCTAACTGGAATCGAATTTCTTTGTGATCGCTGTTTGCAAGTTCGTTCCCTACCTCGACATTGCTAATGAGGTTTTCTCTGTTCGACAGAACTAAATCGAGTATATTATTACCCCGTGTGGGTTCGGTTATATGTTGACTTAGGAAACAGTCCTGGATCGTCTCGAGAAAATCCTCTGATTCTGAGTTACCCGTAAGGTCAGTCCAATCTATTTGGCCAAGGTTAAAGTCGCCTACTATACAGACTTTGTTGTGTATGGAAGCCCTGCGCATTTCATCCCAGATAAGTCGCTCATTGACTCTATCAAGATTGGGAGGTCTATATATTACTCCTGTGATTAATTTTTCCCTACCGTCGCTTAATTCTATCCAAATTGTTTCTGTATTCCTCTCAGTTTTTATTTCCTTATTTATTTCACACTTCAGATTATCCCTAACATAGATTGCAACTGCGCCTCCTTTCCTGGTTTGCCTATCGGTATGGAACAATTGGTAACCCGCAATTTGGTATTCGACGGGCAACTCGTGTGAGTCTAGGTTGATCCATGTTTCTGTGAATGCTATTATATCGATTTTTTCGGTACATACCAAGGCCCTAATATCATCCATTTTGTTTCTCATGCTTCTACTGTTCGCGTAGTAGACCTTTAAGTTAGTCGTGTTTTGAGTCCTCCCTTTACCGCATTTAGTTTTAATCTCCCTGTCTATTTTAGTTTTGTCATCATTCCTAACACTATTTCTCTGTAATCTTTTACTTTGTTTACTCGCTCCCACTGCAGTTTCCCCCACCCCCGTGCCCATATGTTCCCCTAGCAGTTTAAAGACTTCGATATCCTTTGAACTGCCCCCTCTAGAGACCCAGCCAGGGTTGCCACCCCATCCCGAGACAGGTGCACCCCATCCCTAGCATAAGGGTCCCTTCTGCCGTAGAAGTTGTCCCAGTTGTCAATGAATGGGACCGATATTGACTTGCAATATCTGTCAAGACGGGAAAAAGGGAAACAACGGAGCACCTTAGCTTTCGTCTTTATTCAAGACATCTTCAGAGGCAACTGGATTACATGGACAGAGACAGGCTTAAATATACAGGGTGACCTTATTAAACATGAAGTCAGGTCATAATGATGTCATCCACTAATCCCCACACCAACACCAACACACACGTAGAGGAGCTTAAGAGAAGGGGGCGATGTGACTAGTCAGGTCAGGTAAAAAATAAGGGACCCACTAAATATCTATCCTACATCTAGATCCAATGTTTTCAAAGCATTTTTAACCTTGGGCCACTGAAAAATAAATTTGTGTAACATATTATCAGTTTTGAACTGACCATCACTAAGGTTTATTGATTTTAATTCCTTAATCAAACTAGCTTCAACCAGAAGTCTTTCTGTGACACAAGATGATTTGAATACTTCTAAGCTTTTTTCCCAAGCAATGGGATGAGTATTATTACTAACATGAACGAACAGGGCACTGCTTTCAGATGCTGTTCTGATATTGTACTAAGTTGTCTGATTCTGAGCTGCAATGTTTTTCCTGTCTGTCCTACATAATTACCATTACATTTGCTACATGGAATTCAATAAACACTTCCATTTACATTCAAACTTGGGCTATTTTTATTAACATATTGGTAATGGTTGAGTCATACTTGAAAACAACATTAATGTTTAGTAGTTTGAGGGACCGAACTAACGGGACAAATTCATTACGATAGGGCAGAGTCAAAATATTCTTAAGTGTAGGAATTTGCCTGGTTTGAGAGGAATTAAAGGATTTTTTAGCTCTTTTAAAACAACGATCAACAAACACAGAAGGGTTCCTAAGTTTATGTGCAATGGAAAGAATGTTTCAATTCATCATCAGTAAATTCAGCGTCACAAATACGCAGACATATTAAGAACATAGCAGAAAAATTGACATTTTAGTAGACTCCAGGTGATTCGACAAATTGTGTATGAAACTGTCTACCTGTGTGGGCTTTCTGTATACCTTAAATTTGTAGTATTGGCCATTTCTCATGATAAGCATATCAAGGACAATATCATTAAGCTTGTCTAAAAATTCCAATGGGTCACTGCTTCTAGGCCAAAGACAAAGAACATCATCTATATATCTATACCATGGAGGGATAAAGTCCCCTATATTGGGTAGTAATCTAGCCTCAAAAAACTCCATATAAATACAGGCTAGAGGAGCAGAAAGACAATTACCCATGGTCATGCCAAATATTTGCTTGTAAAACTTCCCATTTGCTCTGAACACATTGTCAGTTACGCATAACTATCAATTTGAGAAAAGTATCATATTCAATAGTTAAATCTAACAGTTGTAATTTAGCTTTAAGAAATGAAAGTAGGTCTTTCACAGGTACTCTAGTGAAAAGTGAATTTTCATCAAAACTTATTAATTCACAAGGTTCATTGTGTTTCTTGAGTTTATCAATTAAATCACTGCTATTGTGTATATGTGAATTAGATATTTGGCTGTAAGAGGGGATAGCATCTTAACCAGCCACTTAGATAATTTGTAAGTTACAGAACCCACAGAACTCACGATAGGACGCAATGGATTGTTAAGCTTGTGAGTTTTGATCAATCCATACATATAAGGTAAACTGGGATTGATTTGAGAGAGCTGTTTAATGAGATCGGGTTTTTCTTCAATAACATCTTCATTTTGAAATTAGATAACTTATTAATATTTTCCAGGGGATCTTTTGTAAGCTCACAATACGTGCTCTCGTCACTTAGTAATGAATTCATCTTATGTCCTGACCTCATGTTTAATAAGGTCACCCTGTATATTTAAGCCTCTCTCTGTCCATGTAATCCAGTTGCCTCTGAAGATGTCTTGAATAAAGACGAAAGCTAAGGTGCTCCGTTGTTTCCCTTTTTCCCGTGTGATTTTATCAAGAATTATCTTATCCACGTTTTCATTGTGGATCTACATGAAATATATATATATATATATATATATATATATATATATATATATATATATATATATATATATATATATATATATATATATATATATATATATATATATATGTAATATTCAGAAATTTCAGTGTAACTTCAAAAGCCGCGCCATTGGCGATACTGAGTTCGAGGTCGTCTGAGGGAAGAGAGCGCTCCTGCACGTAGTGAGAGCTTTTTGGAACTAGGCCTGTACGTTATTAAATGTAGTTTACCGAATTAATAATGATGTGATTCATGAAGTTAAGGTACGATTATTGAATTTGAAATTATTATAGATCGGTTATCAGTCTGAATAATGTTACGGGTGTCCCAAGAAAGTTATTAGTTAAACGGAAAATATGTCACATAGGCCTAGGCTGCCACCTTGGGTAAGCACAAGCTTGGCTGGTCCTCAGTCACGGGAAAGGGATCGGACAGACAGGATGTCTCTGCGCGTCCGTCCAGGAAATTGTCACGTGGTCTAGTCACCTGTGTTGCGCCATTGCAGTTTAACAAGTAGGCCTAAGTCTCATTCGATCTCAGACAGGGGTTAGATAGGTCAGTGATAAAGTTAACAAGAGCTAACAGTGAGTTCATTTCAGGGTTTCCGTCAGAACCCACTTGACTGCGAGAGATTGACTGCCGTTTGAGACTGCCGTTGATGATTGATGATTGGCGATTGTCGCAGTTGGAACGATCAGTGCAGGCTTGTCACTGGTTAGCCGGGTTAGCAAAGGATCTCTTGAGTGAACGAGTGCTCCCGACAACTAAAACGACACGGGACCAGCATCAGCAATGGGTGATCAGTTCTTCCCACGTGGGTGCACAACACCAAGTGTCTTCGGTGAGCTAGAAGTATTACCTACTGGCGTTCTCTCTTCCCACCCATGGATGCACTGAGAGTACACTGAGGCTATCTGAGTAAATTAATGGTCACACACATTGAGACCAGGAGCCTAGGGGATACCTAGAGAAACATTCTATCTCCCTTATTATGGGTGTATGTTGAGTTGGGTGAAGTATGGTTCACGGGTATTGGTGGACCCAGTAACTTCTTAATAATAGTGATAATATTTTTGGGTGTAGTTAATACCATTTTTTCAGTTACTGAAATTATCTTGATGTGTGTAGTTTAATATTTCTTAAATAATTTTGATAATATTGTTTTTTAATGTTTGTGTCACTAATTGAAACCAGAGTGATACTGTGATTTAGTTCCTTTGATGCATTTAATATTTCTTTATAATTTCAATCTCAGGTATAACCTTTGTTCCCCAGAGTAGTGTTTAAGTTAGGTTAGGAAGTGTGCATCTGTTGGGATAATATAACTTTGTTGAGTGCCCTGAAGGCCTATTCAGGGTGGAATTAATAATTTCTTATTTTTTTATACCTTTTCCTCAGTGATTGATAATATTTTGTTGAAAACCCTTAAGGCCTGTTTCATGTGTGCAAGCAACACTTCTTAATACTTTGAATTTATTGTTGTCTAATGAGGCATTGTCTGAGTTTCTAATAATTGCAATATCATGTATAACTTTTATTCCCCAGGTTAAGAGGTGCTCATATGTTGGTGTACCATTATTTGATTGTGTCTGTAGTGTTGGAGGGAATATAAGTGTCTAAATTTTACAGTGTGTCTCATTCATCCCAGTCACAGACTCTAGCCTTCCACCGGTCATGGACAATTCACTTTGTTAGTAAATTTAAGTGTTCTTGTGCTGGTTCGGGATTTTTCTCCAAGGGGCGCTTCCACTGCAATTTCCATCTAGCAAGTGAGAAATTTAGTGTCCAGCAATTTCCGACCGGTTACACACACACATATATATATATATATATATATATATATATATATATATATATATATATATATATATATATATATATATATATATATATATATATATATATATATATATATATATATATATATATATATATATATATATATATATATATATATATATATATATATATATATATATATATATGCAAGTAAATCACTGTAGGTGCACGTGATCTAGGTATATGCTGATAACCACAAGGAAAGAAGAAAACACGAAGTTCCCAAGCGCTTTCGTGTAATTCACATCTTCAGGGGTGAGTACAGACTAAAGAGAAATACAAACCAAGGTGTATATATACAGAGGAGGGTGAGACCAGGTCCACAATGGTCAGGTATTAGGTAATGACCCTACTAATCTTTAAATAGCACACAACGGTTGGTGGTCAGGTCAGATGGTAAGGTGACCCGACCTTCTCACCTGGTTACAAATCTTCTTAATTACAAAATTGTCCAGTTTGTACATGCCATTACTCAAATTCATGTTGAATGCTTCGGTATGTTTAATAAGACTAGATTCTATGATGTTCCTACTATCAATTGAATTACAAGGTAATATTGAGGAGGCATTATCCCAGTCAATGCAATGCTTGTTATCCCTCAAATGAACAAACAGAGCATTGGATTCCTGGCCTGTCCTAACACTGTATTTGTGTTGTTTAATTCTAGTTGCAAGATCTTTACCTGTCTGGCCTAAGTAAAACATATTACATTCCTTGCAAGGAACTTTATAAATGCAACCAATTGTGTTGTTGGGGGAGTTCTTGATTAACATTTGTTTAACAGTGCATGAGTTTTTAAATGCCACATTGACGTTCCAGGTTTTTAGTTGTGAAGGAATGTGTGAGAAATTTTTGTGAAATGGTAATATTAAGATATTCTTATGGTCATGGGTGGGCTTGGGATCAGTTCTATAAAAAGTTTTCTTAGTAATGTTTAGGCATTTGTCTATGAAAGATCTAGGGTATTTAAGGTTTGAGCCAATATTATATATATATTTGTATTCCTCATCAATGAATTCCGGACTGCAAATTCTCAAAGCACGTAAAAACATTGTTGAAAATACTGACTGTTTGACTTTATTATGGTGGGCAGAATAATAATGAATGTATGAACACACATTAGTTGGTTTTCTATAAATACTGAACTTAAAAGTGTTACCTATTCTGTGTATCAGACAGTCTAGGAATGGCAATTTACAGTCTTGCTCTAATTCCACAGTGAATTTGATCGAGGGGGCTAAGTTGTTAAGTTGTGGCAGGAAAGCTTTTAGGTCCTCATTACATGGCCAGAGACATAATACATCATCAACATATCTAAACCAGACTGCTGAAGGTGGTAATATATATTAAGTAATATATATATATATATATATATATATATATACTTCATTTTTCCATATAACGCGGATTGAACATATAATCAAGACCTCACCAGCCAGGAATCGAACCCTCGACCTACTGGGTGGGACTAGGGAACGCTACCGACCAACCCACAAGGACACTAAAAGCAGTCCTAGACTCTGTTATATTTCACACAAAGCCTGTTCATCGAGCTGATGGCGCCGTGAACCTCATTGGGAACCGCCCTAGTCCCAGTAGGTCGAGGTTCGAGTCCATGGCTGGTGAGGTCGTTGACCTACATATATATATATATATATATATATATATATATATATATATATATATATATATATATATATATATATATATATATATATATATATATATATATATATATATATATATATATATATATATATAGTAGGAGATTTTAGAGAGAAGCTTCTAAGATGTTGGAGCCTTGCTGCAGACCACTTACAGCAGTCGCAGTCCAGTCCTCCTGTCATTCAGTCCACGTTCCTTTGAGTGACACCCTTCACCTGTCACTTATACTTTATTTTATTTCTGTGTTGTTCCTGCGCCACCAATGTGGTATATCTATGTGAGTACCTATTCATGTCTCTTATGTATCCATCAGTGCTTGCTTAATTACATTTAAGTAATTCAGTGTTGTTTCACGATAGTTAATTTCAGTGTTAGTTATTTTATATGTTTATGCAGTGTTAACGTAATCCAGTGCTTTACTTTTATTCTATATGTTTAAGCAGTCCTTTTGATGTTTCGATGTTTTAGTATCGTTTGTGTCTTAAAAGTTTCGATAGTGAATCAATTTGTTGTGACAGCCTACGAGGCTCTTTATTGTGTTAGTATTTAATTTAATTAAATTCTTAAAGGTTTTACTTTATTTATTTTTATCCCCTTTTGATTTACTTCACTTTTTTTGGTTTGGTTACGCCTAGAACCTGGATATTAAAGTAAATTAAGAGACGGCGTAACAGTTTTGGCGACCTTGCCAGGATTCACTAATGACCTTTTGACACTTGTGATATTCTTTTTGTGTTTTATTTATTTTTTTATTTCTTAACTAGCCATCATGGTTATCATTAGCCAAGATGATGTGGATGCATTTGCATCAAGTAATCCCTCCATTGAGGAAGTTTCAGTGTTAAATGCACATGAGTTAAGATTAATTTGCGAGTATTATGGTGTGGTAATTTCTAGCAGCGCCAGTAAAGTAAAGTTGTTTAACGCGGTAAGAAGTCAGCTGTTTGGAGATAGTGTTGATGTTGGCTTAAGAGAAGACCACGGTGAAGCTAGTCAAGTTAACGTAGCTGAATCACGTTCAGTGAATGATGAATTACGCCTTCTCGAGTCGCAAATAAAATTGAAAGAAGCTGAAGCTAAAGCGAAAGAATCTAAAGCTATAGCGAAAGAAGTTGGAATACGTCAGGCAGAAGCAGATTCAGAAAACTTGCGTCTGCATATACAGCTCGGTCAGAGTAACCCTTCTAGCACCGATGGCCTTACCCTCAGATCTAGTTTTCTCATTTTGATCCAGCACGTGCTGCTAGGCTAATGCCCACGTTTTCAGAGGAAACAGTTGATGAGTTTTTCATTGCTTTCGAGAGACTTGCTACCACTTTAAAGTGGCCTTTAAAGTTTTGGCCCATTTTGCTTCAACAAGCGTTTGCAGGTAAGGCTCTGTGTGTTTTTTCGTCTCTTACAGACAGTGACGCTAATGATTATTTATGTGTTAAGGAGGAAGTTTTGAAGGCTTATGCCCTTGTTCCTGAAGCGTACAGACAACGCTTTCGTGACCTCCGTAAGAAGGCAGAGCAGACCCACCTTGAATTTGCTAAGAGTAAAAGAGAGGTATTCTCAGATTGGTTATACTCCAAGGAAGTGAGTGAGTTTGACTCCCTGCTTGAGTTAATGCTCACAGAGGAATTTTTGAGAACCATCAACGAAGAGGTTAGTACATACTTGTTAGATAGGGAATTTAGTACTATTGAAGAGGCTGCTAAGCATGCTGATGGATTTGTTTGGAGACATGGTAGGACTAACAATGATGTTATGCTCCCACAGGTTCAAAGGACTTTTAATCCCTCTCTCCACAGAGCCAGACAAGGGAATACTAACAATAGTAATTTTGTGCGTGACAGGAGGAGCTGGACGCGTTCGCCACCTAATGGGGCGTCCAAATTTTCTACACACACTTGTAGTTTCTGTGGAAAGCCAGGTCATAAGGCAGAGTTTTGTTGGACAAGGCTGCAGCTAAATACGGGCAAACCAGCTATGATTGTTACTGCGGAAGCTAATATGTCACAAGTTGGAGTGATGGCTGGTTTGAGCAAGGCTGACAGCATGCCAATAGCGTTGGTTTCCACAAAAGGTGAAGCACGAGAGAGTGCAGTTTCGGTTCTCGCCTCACGAGACTTTGATCTTTTCCAGGAGAGTTTTGCGAAGGACCCAGACGTTGGTACCTTTCGTCCCATTTTGTCACAAGGCACGGTAGAAGTTGATGGTGTCGAAACACCAGTCACTATTTTGAGAAACTCGGGTTGTCTCCAAACTCTCATCAAAGAGGGTGTTGTTGCGGTGAGGAAGACTGACAAATACGTCGTTTTGGGATCCCTTTGGGGTCAAGGTGTAGCTCCTTTGGTTTAGTACGTGTCTAGTCTTCTTGTTTTTCAGAGATAGCTAACGTAGCCTGCGTGCACGAGCTGCCTGTTGCTGGAGTGGACCTCATACTCGGTAACAATTTGGCGGGAGGTCAAATGGGGAACGTAACCCCACCTCCTGTGCTGCGGGAAAGACCAGAGTCTACCACAGAGCTGCTCTATTCTTGTTGTCCTTGGACATGGACAACCAAGCACAATCCTCATTGCTTCATTCTGACTAAGCTCTAATGGCCTGAGATTTTTTCCTGAGTAAGAAGCTAGAACTGGAGCTGAATAATCAGTGATACTCCTAACTGTACTTAAGTACATAGATCTTAAAAATGGTATACCAACACCATTTCCTTTATTTGACAAAACTTTCAGAGGTTTTTGCCTCGATGTACATATATTTTTTGACATAAGTAATTTGATCCTTAACATTATTATTTATACCCACAAACATTCCCAGATATTTGTAACTGGATACTTTCTGCAATTTTATTCCACTTAGCCAAAATTCTTTTCCATTTACTGCCTTTGACTGAAATTTGGTTTTATTTTCATTAATGGCCAGTCCCAAGGAGAGAGAAAGATACTGCAGCTGATCAATGACTCTAGACATATCTTCCTCATTCTTACATTGGATCAGAATGTCACCAGCATAAATGATTACTTGGGACTCGCCCTGGAATTTGTAACTTGCTATTCTGTCCATGAGAATATTAAAAAGCATAGGGCTAAGAACGCCACCTTGTGGGGTACCCAACCCTAGACTTTTTTCTTCCGATTTATGATCTTGAAACCAGACACTCGCTTTTCTGTTAGTTAACTAATCTGTAATCCACATCAATAATTTCCCTTTTATACCTTTACTTACAAGACTTTCTAAGATCACTTCCTTATTTGCCTTATCAAAGGCACTTTTAAGGTCTACAAACAGTCTACAGTTGACATTTAATCACACAATCTGTAGTGCTTTTACCCTTTAAAAATCCAAGCAAATTACTAGACAAGAGACCATCAATTTTATGCAATAATCTATTTAATACCATTGACTCCATCATTTTAGATAGACAAGATGTTATGGATATGGGTCTATAATCATTATCGACCTTAGGCACAGGAACAATGAGTGACATTTTCCATTTCACTGACAGTCTTCCATTTTCATATGACAAATTTAAGAGATCTGGAGTTGGGTTGTCCTCCATACTTATAAGATAATTGATAACATAATAAGTTAGACCATCCCTGCCGGGAGCACTAGACTTCCCTCTCTTTACAGCATTCAGAATTTCATCCTTAATAAAAGGAACACAGGTTTCCTCACTTACTGTACTTTAGATATTCACCAACCTTCGCCTCATAGATCTTGAATTCCTCAAACAAATCTGAACATTTCTTGGGAGACACTCATAATTAGATGCATACGCCCACTTATTCATTAGTTCATTAACTTTGGCGTTTGGATTGGGATGAACATTAAATTTCTTCTTGACTCCTCTTACCCTATTCACACCATCCCAAACCTGATTCAAAGATTTTGATTGAGCAATCTCTCTCTCAAAAAAACCACTCCATTACATACTTCTGGCTTTCTGATTTAACTCTGCCACTTCAATCAGAGTTTCCCGGGTTTTTTCATTGCTAGGATCTTTACTCCACTTACTATGACATTTCCTCAGAAACTTATTCCACCCCTTTACAATCTTATCATTATGATACCTAGGCTTAGGTTTTGTGGTATATCCATACTGTCTCCTTGGCTTATCCAAAATGGAATCAATCACTCCTAACAAATCATCATAAAATATGTTTTCATCTTTAATTCCAAACTTTTTGTACTCTTTACACCACTCGCCGACTTTTGCTACAAATTCGCTATGTTGGCCTACTGTTATTGTATACCTTTTTTTCTATTAACATAAAAGTTTTTAGACAAATGAAGCTTCACTTTAATTGCAAAGTGATCACTCAAAAGCGTATCCACAATATCCAACTGTGCATGCACATCTAACATATTAAAAAGTATTGCATAATCAAGTCTACCCCCTTTAACATGTGTCGGCTCACCAGCTCAGAGGACCCTAGCATCTTCTATAGAGTCTAAGATATTTTTCAGAACCATTCCATTGTGATTTTGAGAACCTCTTCTGCCAAGATTGATGTGCCTAGCGTTCAAATCACCAATTAGTAAACAATCATCAGCAAAAATAATGTCCGGCAGATCATCAACTGTCAATGAATCAGCATACACATAAGCATTAATGAACAGTGTAGCATCTTGAAGCGTAATACTAACACACAAATACTCGGTACCGTTTATTTTTAGAGCGGAATGAAATGATGCTGGAACATCATCTTTGGTATAAGTAGTCAAACCTCTACAATTTACAGTCAAATCAGCTGGTATTTCAAAACTTTGATAACCTCTTAGTTGCAAAGACATTCCGTTTGTCCCAATCTCTTGCAAAGCTATGGCATCTGTAGTATCTTGGGTTATTTAATGGGAGAATGAAGAGTCACATGGTCTGTCTGGCTGGCTGTTTATTCTCTGTTCTTGGTTACAACGTGCCTAACACATTTCGTAAGAAGTAACATAATGTATAATATATACATTCAATAAATGCAGCATATAAACATACATATATATAACACTATTTTTCCCTTTCAAAAGAGAGCATGGCTGCTACAAATCCTAAATAAACAAAACTTACAGAATCACATATGGCAGGGAAGAAGGGAATAGAACACAACAAATATAACTTCCTAACTAAACAGTTTTGAAAGGCCTGTTCACAATTCAGATAATTAGAGGTCTAATTTAATTACAGGTCTCCTAACTCTGTTTGATCTTCTAGGACTATTCCCTCCATCAAGTTTTACAGGGGTTTTACTTGTACTCTGTGTATTATCAGTGACAGACATATCTTCACTACAATCAGTTGACACAGTGAGTGGATGCTGGGAAACATCATCTTTGACATCATCATGATGATGATCATCTGAAAATGTGTCAAGTTTATCATCATGTCCTGGTGCTACATTCATCTCGTCATGTGCCTGAATGATGTGATCCACATGAACATACCTCAAAGAGTTACCACATTTCACTAAATATGTCCTAGATCCACATACCTTGTCGATGACACCAGTTATCCACTTTGCATGTACAGTACTGTAGTGGACGTCTCCCCTACAACTACGCATCGCATTCCGACGCGCTGGCGTCTCCTAGCAACCAAGCGAGAGCTGATGCCAGATGGTACGGTTGCTTAGCAACGAAACTAGTCACCGGCAACTTTCTGGGTTTTCCCAACATGATTCATAGAGGACTGGCGGCTGCTGCTGGGTATATAAGCTCTGTCTCTCCATTGAGATTCATTCTGCCCATCTTCCTGAACAAGCAACACCTCCTCCAGCAAGCTCCACGCTGTTAACATTCATTCAACCAGGAGGCCAGCAACAGGCAACATCTTCTCTAACGAAGCTCCTGCACATCTACCTCCTTCAACACGCTACTCACCGAACGTCTTCTACTGAGCAGCTCCTCACCAGACGGCACCTCCAGCACCAGACTGTCTATCATATAACTTATATATTATACAAGAAAACCACATTAGAGTTTCCTTCCATCCTGAGTGCTAGACAACATTAATATCTCGATACCCCTACAGTACCATAACCTTTAGCCATGTTCCTAACTCTCACCCTATCATTTACCTTGAACACTCTTTCACTGGAACTCTTATCATGATACATTTTTTGTTGAGCTTGTTTCCTCTCTACAACTTCAAACAGACTTGGCTTAACTAAACTTAATCTTGTTCTCAACTGTCTCTTCACCATTAACTCTGCAGGAGTACATCCCGTCACACTATGTGGCGTGGTTCTGTATCTGAGTAAGAAATTTGCTAGTCTGTGTTTCATTGATTTTCCTACAGTTCCTTGAATTACCTGCTTGGAAAGTGCTTCCTTTACAATTCTAACTGATCTCTCAGCTGCACCATTAGAGGCAGGATGATAGGGTGGGGTCAGTACATGCTTTACACCGTTGAATCTCATGAAGTTTTTAAACTCTGATGATTGGAATGGAGGACCAATGTCAGAAACTACCTCTTCTGGTATTCCATGTTCGGCAAACATTAATCTTAATTCGTCAATGGTGCTACCAGCATTAGTACTGTACATGTGCTTAACATCAATCCACTTTGAATGACTATCAATTAATACAAGAAATTTGTCTGTTCCCTTATCACAGAAGTCAATGTGTACTCTTTGGAAGGGACGGGTAGGCCATTTCCAGGTTTTCAAAGGTGTGCTGGGTGGCATACTCCTAACATTCTGACAAACAGAGCACTCACGTACCATCATTTCTATTTCACCATCCAGTTTAGGCCACCACACAAAACTTCTGGCCAGTGCTTTCATAGCACATATACCTGGATGTTCAAAATGCAGTTCATTCAAAATTTGCCCTCTAAAACACTGTGGAATTAACACCCTCATACCCCACAACACACATCCCTGTTCTACTGATAATTGACATCTCCTTAAATGATACGGTTGAAAGTCTAAGGATGGACAAATCTCTGGCCATCCATTTAGTGTATACTCCAGGACTCTTCCTAATACAACATCTTTCCTAGTTTCATGAGCAATCATTCCGGAGGTGACTGGAAAATCTTCTGCTATCATGGTTACAGCATAAACCTTAGGCTCTACTCCATCATTTGATCCACTACCTGGTAACCTTGACAAAGCATCTGCATTGGAATGATCATCTGAACGTCTGTACTGTATCTCATAGTCATATGCCGACAATATCAAAGCCCATCTCTGCATTCTTGCTGCAGCAAGTGTAGGAACAGGTGATTTAGGACCCAAAATTGCCAAGAGAGGCTTGTGATCAGTTATTAAAACAAAATTCCTCCCATATAGATACTGGTGAAATTTCTTTACTCCAAATATGATAGACAAAGCCTCTTTCTCTATTTGCGCATAATTTTTCTCGCTTTGGGTAAGAGTTCTCGAGGCATATGCAATGGGTCTTTCTTCACCGTTATCCATTACGTGACTTATGACAGCACCTAACCCATAGCCCGATGCATCACAAGCAAGCTTTAGTGTTCTACTGGTATCATTGTGGACCAAAACATCAGTACTAGACAGAGCAGCTTTACAATCTTCAAATGACTTCTGAGTTGCAATGTTCCATTTCCATGGTATCCCTTTCTTTAATAGTTCATGTAGAGGGGCTAAAACTGATGAAAGTCCACTCAAGAACCTTGAATAATACTGTATCATACCTAGGAAAGCTTTCAATTCACTGACATTTTTTGGAGCAGGTAAATTTACTATGGCTCCTACTTTATCTTCTACAGGTCTCAGCCCTTCTGCATTCACTTTGTAGCCAAGATAAGTTACTTCTTTAGCTAGGAATGAACGTTTGCTCTTGTTGAGCCTGACATTGTGTGCCAACAATCTTTCGAATACTGTGGCTAGGGTTTTGACATGATTTTGGATGTCACTGTCAACAATAAGGACATCATCCTGAAAACATAACACATTGGGAAGATCCACAAGAATTTTGTCCATGATGCTCTGAAATAACTTTGGTGCACTTTTAACACCATAAGGCAACCTTTTGAACTTATACAATCCTTTATGAGTGTTGATGGTAAGGTACTGTTGACTTTCAGCATCAACAGAGACCTGAGCATATGCTTGGGACAAGTCTAACTTAGTGAAAATGGTTCCACCTGTTAGTGCAGCAAACAAATCTTGAGATGTGGGTAAGGGATATTGCTCATCCTCAACAGCTTGGTTAATGGTAACTTTATAATCACCACATAGTCTAACAGATTTATCAGCTTTAGGTACAATTACTATTGGAGCAGCCCAATTGCTCTTGGCGGTTTTCACAATAATTCCCTCACTCACAAGTCTGTCTAATTCCTTCTCAACCTCACCTTTCAATGCATAAGGAACAGGTCTGGACTTAGCATATATGGGTGTAACATCTTTGTCAATGGTGATATGAGCTTCATAACCCTTTATACCACCCTGCCTCTTTACAAATAAAATCTCGTATTTTTCAAGCAATTTCTCAAGACCTGGAATACTGTTACACATTCTAACACTAAATATCTCCTTCCAGTCCATCTCAAGTTCACACAACCAGTTCTTACCTAACAAAGTTGGTCTATTCACACAACTAGCTATAATTAATGGCAACTTTAAATTCTGATTTTTGTACTTTACCTCACACTCTAATTTACCTTCTGTGTTCAAAATCTCTCCAGTATAAGTTCTCAACTTGACACCTGAGTCTTCTAAAGGCACATGCGCAAATAGTTTCTCATACATATCTTTACTCATTATGGAGAAATCAGCTGCAGTATCCATTTCCATGGTTACAGGTGTGTCATTAATACACAAGTCCACAATATACCTATGTTTAACTTTCTCTTCACGACTGGTGTAAATAGTAAACACATGGGCACTCTCATCATTATCAGATCCAAAATTACTAACACTCATGAATACTGTTTTTCATTTCCTTCTCTCCACCTTCAACTGCATATACTCTACCTCTATCACTTCTACAGGCAGGAGCAATATGTCCAATACGTTGACAATTGTAACATTTTGAATTCTTGAACTTACACTGAAAGCTTTCATGTTTCCCTCGGTACCTCTTACTTTTTAAATCAGCATGTGTTCCTTGTTTTGTGGCATACTTATTCCTTTTGGCTACAGTTACTTTACACACTGAGCCACTACTGCCAACTGTTTCACTACCAGCATTGGGAACAAATTCTCTGGTGTTTTTCTCGGCCAATTCCATGCTTGTAGCTATCTGACATGCACTTTCAAAAGTTAAGTTAGTGGTGTTCATTAACTTATTCTGTATTTTTTCATAATTCAGGCCTATTACAAACCTGTCTCTTAGAGCTCGGTTCAAGAACTGTCCAAAGTTACAGTGAATGGATAACTTCTTCAAAGCTACTATATAATTACTTACCGATTCATCTTTACCTCTATCTCTGGTGCCAAATCTGTAACTTTCAGCGATCTCAAGTGGAGCAGGATCAAAATGTTGCTTCAGAATCTTGGTAATCTGAATCAGTGAGGAGTCCTTGGGTTTGTCTGGAGTAAGCAGATTGACCAGAGTAGAATAAACATTAGCTCCTACCTCTGTCAAAAAGATTGCTTTCCTTTTCTTTTCAAGGACTTTTCTCTTCTCCGCATCCCCACCGCCGTCCATTAATTCATTTGCCAGAAAGAAGAAGTCCATTCTCTCACAATATGATGTGAAATCTTCCTTGTCTGCATCATACTCCCCCACTCGTCCGATGTATCCACTGACGCCAGCCATGGTTGCTCTCTTCACTTAAATTCTCCAGGTTCAGAGTAGCCTTCCCTTAAGTGGTCACTATCCTCTCTTCAAGGACTTCACCAACACTTTGAGGATCCCATCCTCGTCGCCAGTGTAGTATCTTGGGTTATTTAATGGGAGAATGAAGAGTCACATGGTCTGTCTGGCTGGCTGTTTATTCTCTGTTCTTGGTTACAACGTGCCTAACACATTTCGTAAGAAGTAACATAATATATAATATATACATTCAATAAAGGCAGCATATAAACATACATATATATAACAGCATCAATGCTACTAGAATGAACATATGCATGAAGATCCGTTAACCTTTTTTCAAATTAATAACATTCCAGGAAATTAAGCTGACATTATGATACATTAAAATAAATTTCCCCCCTCATATTCTTCACCGAAATAAGAACATTCTTTTTGACGTCGTCCCTTGGATTTTCCATAAATTCCAAAACAGAGTCAAGAATGTTCGTCAGGTCAACAAGCATTTCCTTGTTTACTCCATTTTCTTTAGAATCCGAACCAACTTTACTTCCTAACTGACTATGATTACTATTTTGCTCTAGATTACTATCCACAATATTTGATTCCATCTCTACTAATGTTTCATTTTCTTTTTAACTATCTTTATTAACAAGAGCAACATCACTATATGGCACAAGATTCACCAAGCATTTCTTGATATCCAATACTGCTTGTTTGAGCTCATCGATCTCCTTACGGAGTTCTACTAGAATTTTAGGGGCTGTAAGGTTATTGCCCCCGTTACCTATGTCCTTCTGTGCTGCTGCATTTCGTATTTCCATACGCTTTTCCCACACATTTACAGCACTTGGTGTCCCTGCAACATCGCTCCTTACAGTGTCACCTTTATCCTTTTGATTAGTGGACTGAGCTCGTGATTGCAATTGCTGAACTCTCGGTTTTTTAGGACACACCCAGGAGCTGGCATTGTGAGCCCCCCCAAAATTACAGCATTTTGGTGTAATTTTCTCCTTTGTTTTAATTTTATCTCCACATACCTTAGATTTATGCATTTTTCCCCAGAATCTACACCGAAAATCATTATGGCATTTCCACGCCATGTGCCCCCACTTGCAGCAAGTTATAGCATATTACTGGAGATTCGTTGTAGACAGCAACCCGTTTATATCCCAAACATCTCACAAAGACCTTCTCTGGCGCTGGACCTTTGATTAGCGCAATTAGCTGCGGCTTAGGTACTAGTTCTCCATCAATTTTAATTACGTCTCTTGGTCCAAAAAAATCTGTCGTCAGCCAACACATCCTCGAGGTCAAGGTAAACAGGATAATCAAAAAGAATGATCTTTGTACATTTCCCAATGGACTCCACAGGCTTTTCCATCACTACATTCTCAAAACCTTCTGTAGTTAGATCTCTAACTGCTTCCTCATCCTTCACAGTAATATATGGAATATGTTTACCTTCTTTAAAGAGCACTTGATACCCTTGATGGCGCTTAGCGAGTCTAACTGACCACTTTGCCTTATCCTGAAAATCCATGCCATTATTCTTGGGGAAGTAAAGTCGTGGCCTCCTTGATGAGTTGCTGCCATCTAAACCATCAATGGGGCTTAAACTCGTTGTACTGATCATGGTTGAAGAATGACTCGCACCATCAATTTTCTTTCGCTTATCCATCAAGTGGGAATTACTATCTTCACTGCTTGTACCATCTCTATTCCTCCTTTTATTCTTCTTTTTCCTATTAACAACTTTAAACGGCTCTTGTTCTTCACATTCACTGCTGCTGGACAGCTCCAAATCCGACAACAGTCCTCCAGCAGTACCCTGGGCTACATTGCTGTGTCTGCTGTATCCACAACTCGATTCAGTCATTTTAGTAAGCGACCTGCTCGTTGAAGCTCTTCCGTCAGCCATGACAGTTCGTGTCCAGCCAGGGAAGTGTAGGACAGCGACCAGCACGTCCGACCAGAACGGCTAGCGTTCAGGAAGTGAACATTACCCATTGCCTTCACCTGTTACTAACGTTAGTGCTTTAACTAACACAACAAAAATGGCAACAGGTGGTTCTACTAACCCACAGACTGCAACGGACTGTCAAACAGTAAAGGTATTTCCAAATAACATTAAGGTACAAGAGTTTACTGCCGAGGATCCTGAATATACTAGTTTAGAATTTTTGCATAAATGCGAAGATGTAATGAGCAATAACAATGTCACTAATGACGTAGAAAAAATTTCATGCGTCCGAAGCCTTATCAAAACCGATAGTCGGGCAGCTAGAAGTATCCATTCTTCAGCCATTGACGAAGAAACGAATGATTATCCAACATTAAGGCAGCAAGTTATTTCTTTTTTTGGATCGGGCTCCAACGGAGGTCCACTTACCTGGATTTTTAAGACGGCAGAGAGGACAGGTGACACTCTGCTTGCACATGAAGCACAAGAAGCCCAAATTTGTGCGGTTCTCACTAAGATAGATCTCACATCTTACATGGATTCCTCAGATTGGTTCGATAAAAATGACAACTTGTCTAAAGTAGATTTCTACAGGATAATTGAATTCCTTCAGTTTATCTTGTCATCAAAGGAACCCTTACGCACGAAAGCCCAAATGGAAGAGTTTTAAAAAGGCACTAAACTTGTACAATATGTAGAAGAAATTGCGGAACCCAAGGAAAATGTTCCTAGTGTGTTGTCAGTGGCACCAGTCACCAGCTTTAAGGAACAACCACAATCTGTCACGGGAACCAAACAGAAAGCAGATAAGTCCCCAGCCAGTCAGAGGCAGGATGGAAGGAAACAATCCTCGCAGGACCTAAGGATTTCAGATAGCACTGCTAAACCAGGATCTACAAAGGGACATTACACAATTGGTAAAATGTCTCCAAACACTACAGGCATTCCAAATAAATGGTGAATAGTACATCAGTCTCCATACCACAGCACAGAAGATTGTGGGAATGTACTATCATGCACAAAAGTTGTGTCCACCACCCAGCCACAGTGAGGTTTCGAATAGCCTTGAGTCTGAAGTTTCGAAACAGCTGGGGGAAATGCCATGGTGGGCCAACAGATGTCGCCCACTGTAGTGTGTGTGGGGGGGGGGGGGTGGGGGGAATAGAGGAGGTGGGGGCTGGATGCGAGGGAGGTTTATTTAATATTTATACCACCATAATTTCAAGCTGCCTTTTCAACTACGTTTTGTCTTACAGCTGTTTCTTTATGGTTGCGAATTCATGGAACAGGTGCAGTGCCCTGGGTGCTTATTGCCTCTCAGGTCACAATGATATTTTAAAGAATGGAATATATTGAGGATAAAGTGAAATATGCAAGGATCAGGGTGAAGGGCCTTGGTCAGCTAGTTTTACTCAGCGACCACATCACAATTTTGTTGTTATTCCGACAAAGAGATTATGGTAATATTTATTTATATTCCACCCATCCTTTGCTTAATAAATATTTGTGATAATATGCAATATTATATAATTATATACTTATGTTAAAAAGAGTGGAGTGAAAAAGCTATCAGTATTGTAAAATAGTATTCAGACTTAATCTAGGTGACTGTTCCAATTCTTCCAAGTTCCAGTGTTTAAACACCCCACCACAATATGCAAGCTTCATATATTTTGGAGTGTGCTCAGTTACCGTTAATATTGTGTGCTGAACATCATGAGCATTTCAATGATGGTAGCAATTGTAACTATATAATTATATTGTGTTATAAGACAACACATTCCACGACGTGTCATACAGATCGTTGTATACCACACACTACATAATTTGTGGCAGTTAAGTTACTTTGTTATGAATTTTCATGCGATATAGTTTAAGACATCATTAAGGACATGGATTTAAGATAACACTGTAGGTGAGTTAATATATATTAATTGTATTTACAAACGATACTAAAATCCAAACAATACACACATCTTAGTATATGGTCCAGCCACCCATTGCATTCAGGACTTCATCAAGGCGATTATGGATGGAGTTGACCAGCTTCAGGCACACCCCTGGCCGTCGACATATACTCTCCCTAAGCTTTGGCCTCTATTGCTGCACAGGTTTGCTGCTCCCTAATATCCCAATCACGTTTCATCATGGCTCAAATATGTTTAATCGGATTAATATCACATCCTAGTGTTGGTTAGTCGATTACCTCAATTTCAGGGTGATCCTGGAGGTAGTCTTTCACTATGTTGCTGGTATGAATGGGACTGTTGTCATGAACCATTCTGATAGTGTGGGGGGCTGGAACTGCCATAACCCTGACTGTAGGAATTAACACTTGCTCCAGGATGTCTACATACTGCTCACCAGTGAAACGGCCATTGATCTTGACCAGTTCACCTGGCCCATGTGCCCACATCCATCCCCAGAATGACACTAACACCCAACCACTCACTGCACGATGTTGAAGGTGTTTCTCATGGTAGCGTGTGTTGGGGGGCCGCCAGCACTGCCTTGTTTCGGCTCCCACTGACCTGAACACCGTTTCATCGGCAAATATAATGGTTCTCCAGTATTCTTCTCTATGTGGAAGGTGCTCCAATGCAAAGCCGAGTCGACACTCCTTATGAGTAGGTGTGAGCCACCCTTTGTGAGCTGAAATATGGCAGTCGATCCCGGCTTCATGAAGTCGGCGTCTCGTCGTCATGTGATGGCAGTTGAGGCCCAGATTTCTTGTATGCTCCACTGATGTTCGCATTGGATATGCCGTTGCAGCTGCCACGATTATGGCGTCCATCCTTGCCGACGTTACTCGTGGCCTCCCTCTTCGAGGCTTCGTCTCCACTGAGCCCTCTTCCTCCCACCGGCGGATCCACCTCCTAATCGTCTTGATGCTCACAGCAATGTTCGGCACAGTTGCCCCGGCTCTCCACATCCCGATGGTTTGGCCTCGCTCAGCAATCACTGCCGACGAATTTGCTCGTCCTGCAGGCATATCTGAAATGCCAGAGTAATATTACGTTGTGGTAAATGATGCAGGTTTTTATATACTAGAGTAAATTAATGGTATTAGTAACACCTAGGTTAAGTATTATTACTTTGACATAACGTTTTGGTAAATCTTTTTGGATCAACTGCCCAAGAAACCCTTCCTATTTCATGTATTCATAGTGAACTGCAAGTGGATCCTCCTCCCCCCACCCCCAAACCTCCACCACCACCCCTGCGACTGTAGAGTGAACATTCGCCGATAATCATCATCAAGATTTAGTTTAACCAGACCACTGACACCCATTTGAGTCTCTCCTAGGGCTGGCCAGAGGGATTAGTTAACTTATATTTGTCTTTCTATAATTTAGTGTTATATTGTTTGGAGGAGATTACAGTATTTCAAAAATGTCAAAACTGAACCTGGGGAAAATTTTGGGTCTCTGCTAAAATATCTTACATTGTAGGGTTAGTGAAGCACATTGTTCGATACCGATTATAAATAGGGCATTCAATGAGAATATGTTGGACTGTTATTTGTGTTCGGCAGTTGGAGCATATAGGTGGGGCTCCATTAGGGGAGGACATGAGTTGGCCATGCGTCAATCGCGTATGCCCAATTCTTAGACGATTCAGAATAGTTTCGTGTGTCGAGAGGATTGTTTTGATGATGACCAAGGATAAACTGATGATTTGATCATTTTTAGCTTATGACTTGGTTCATTTTACCAGGACTTTTGCCAATAGTCAAATATTAATTGCTTATAGGTAGTTAGCCTCGTCGATAAACAAAATATATGGTTTTCCACTGCTTTACATATTTCTTTGAAAATTTTCAGCTATGACATGTTCGTCCCAGATTACATATAACTGTAATAGGTTACATTACGTTAGGGTTCGTTATATAAAAACGTTTTTCTTCATGTTTAATGAGTCGTCCTTTATTCCATTTCTGCTCAAAATACTACATTACCCAACCCAAACTCCCAGGTTGGAACTGGGGGTGTAACATAACCGAGTAAGTTAACGAGCGGCAACCGCATAGCACATCAAACACCATATGTTCATGGTGAAGTTAACTAAGGTGCTCCTATAACAACTGTCATATATTTATAATTGGGTGTCCCACTAATTACAGCAGATATTTGTAGTGGTGAAAGAATGTGATTCTGAGTATAAAACTTCTATACATATATGGATTTTTCGGTTTACGTTTAGCCGTGAGGTGGATTTTACAAATTACGCAAGGCAACCATTACAAATGGTGGAGTCGAAGCGGGAGATACGGATAACGATAGCGAAATATAGGAAAGGGGGAAGAAGGTTTAGTAATGAAAGAATGTGAGTTAAACGGAACAGATTTTTAGGAGGAGAGAAATTGTGTGGCCTTCTGCCTACTGCATGGTATTGGGTGGTAGGTTGGGGTGACTGGGGCGATTGGAGGGAGGAACGGATGTGGAGAAAAGAAGGCGAAAGGAAATGGAGGGCCCATCCCTATTTGGGTGGGATGCACCTCATCTTTGATTTGTTTGGAGGGCCCATTCATTATTTTTTCTGAGTAGGGTTACACTTTTTATTATATATAGAGTGAAACGGATGGAGATAGAGACGTGGTGGCTCAATATCACATATTCTTTCACCTCTACAAATATCTGCTGTCACTCATGGGACACCCTGCAATAGTATAAGGACGACATGGGCTATGCTGACAAATTAATGTGACTTACCTGTTGGTGACGACGATGGTAGGAATGAGACCTCGGCATATTTCAGTGTTCGACATCATCTCCTTCCCCTGGTGTGGGTGGCGCCAACCTTGGTAACAACTTGTGTATTCTCCGTGACTACCATTACTGGTAGTCACGGAGAATTAATTACTGGTGTGCCCATCAGTCTCACCGTCGTAGCCATGAACGGCAGAGATATGGTCGTTGTAGTGCTTTTATTTACTCGTTACACATCTCTCACCATGCTTAATAATATTAACTATTTTCATGACATTCTTATTGTTATCAGTGATTGCGGAATTCACGATGTTATGGTCCACCTACACACAGCCTGTTACTAGACTAACCCCCATCTGTTGGCCGACCATAGGATTTCCCCCAGCTGTTTCGAAACTTCAGACTCAAGGCTATTCGAATCCTCACTCTGGTTGGGTAGTGGACACGACTTTGGTGCACGATAGTACAGCGTATGAAGCAAGAAATAGAAAATCGAAGGGAGACAACTATACAGTCTTCAGGGGAAGAGAGGTGTGTCCAGCAACCCGATCTAGAATAGCATCAACGGTTCAAGAAAACAACGCTTCCATCACCGGCTCATTAATCTCCGCGTTAAACAAAGTGAAGGTGTTGACCGTACCAGCAAGGATAGGAAACAATCAGTTATACCTAGATATAGATACGGGGGCCTGTGCCAATGTTATCTCATTAAAGTCGTTCAATGAACTACAGCGGCGATATCCTCCAAATAAGTGGCCAATAAGATCTACGGACATTCCTCTGTCCGGTGTGTCGGGAATCAAGTTAGACATAGCGGGGGTGATAACACTATCACTCCGTTTTCTAGGCCCAGTAAAGCGTTTTTGGCGAATTTCTACATAGTTAAGGCATTTTCTTTGCCAGCGGACGGGTTACTTGGTCTGACCACTCTAAGGCAGAACAACATTAACGTTCAGCCACGAGATCAAACAATCACGCATAACTGTAATCCATATCAAGCAATGCAAACTTCACATCCATTGCGCACTTCGGGTGTTCGTGTAATAACTGCCTCGACAGTCGCGGGGGAGTCATTGACACAGCAGCAATTAGTTACGGAGTCACTCTCTGAAACTCCACCTAGTGGCTCAGAGGACATTTCGGATGAAAGCGGCCAGAACTGGACTCTAACGCCTGCTGTGTTAACTGGTGTACAACGGTTACATTGCCAGGAACTACCTAGAGTCACAGTACGTTTGCCAAATGTGAGTGAAGGAACAGATGTTGTGTCTCTGAGTGAAAGCTCACGAGTGAAAGGTTTGTCACTTGAGTCTACCTTAAGCACTGTTAGAATAGGTAGTTTCACAGATGTCCTCGTTCTCAATAGAACTGGGGGACCCATAACCTTAGGAAAGGGGTGTTGTTTAAGTAATTTCCTTGTTTATGACAAAATGGTTGTCGAAGAGCCATTAGAATTACCAATAGGCAGTGTAACACAGGGTAGATCGGACGAAAAATCACATATTGTAAATAAGGTAGCGTTGATAGCGCCACACGTGAAAGTAGTCGATCATCCTCGAGGCAAAAGTGATCTTTTAGAATTACTCACCGAATTCAAGGAAATCATAGCATTACCTGGAGAATCCCTAGGTAAAACAACGTTGACAAATCATCATATTCCACTCAAACCGGAAGCTAACCCAATCTACAACCCAGCATAATTATAGGCTACCCCACAGCAGAAGAGTTGTAGTCCAGCCAATAGTACAGCACAGTCTATGACTATCTAGATGATCTTATCATAGTAAGCAAAGATTTACAAAGTCATCTAAAGAAGCTACGAGAAGTTTTCACAAAGCTACATCTAGCTGGATTGAAAGTGAAACTTTCCAAATGTGAATTTCTCAAATCCAGAATCCAATTTCTTGGTCACGTAGTGGATGGCAATGGTATACACACAATAGATTGCAAGGTAAAGGCGGTGAAAAAATTCCCTTGTCCCAAGATCGTAGATCAACTCCGTAGTTTCCTAGGATTATCAGGATACTACCGTACTTTCATTGAAGGTTATGCCAAGTTAGCATCACCACTCACTAAACTCACCATGTGTACTGATGCCTCGGGCCTAGGTTCAGGGGCGGTGCTCATGCAAACTGATTATCGAGGAAAATGGCGGGTTGTAGCATACGCCAGTTGCACCCTCAACGATGCAGAAACACGTTACTCAGCTATGCATTTAGAAGCATTAGCTGTAGTGTGGGCTCTCAAGCATTTTCAGGATCTCATTTTGGGATATCCGATCACAGTCCACACAGCTCATGTAGCCGTGACAGAGCTATTTAATGGGAAGAATTTATCAGGGCGTTTAGCGCGCTGGTACCTAACCATACAGGAGTTCGCACCCAACTTCAAGTATTTGCCGGGCCGTGCGAACGTGGTAGCTGATTCGCTATCTAGACACATAGCTCCTGTTACGCCACTACCTACATTCACCCTGTCACAATTAAAGACGGAACAGTTACAGGATCCATTATGGTCTAAGGTTATATTTGCCTTAGAATCGGGAGATGAGGTAAATTTGCCCAGATTACCTCTACCATTCTCACAGTTTGAGCTGCGGCATGACATATTATATCGCTCAGTGAAAACACAAGAGTCAATCTCTTAAATTGTTATTCCTACATCTTTAAAGGAATACGTTCTTACCCTCTTTCATGATGCACCCCAAGCTGGGCATCCAGGGCGAGATAGATGTCTAAAAAAAATACGAAAAAAAAAAGAATATTATTGGAAATCTATGAGGATAGTCATCGAGCATCACATTGCTAAATGTTTATCTTGTGCAAAACACAAGGGAACAACGATGGATCCCGCTCCAATCTTAGAATACCCGACGCCAGAACGTCCATGGGATACAGTTGCGATCGATTTATTGCAACTACCAAAAAGCCATCAAGGGTCTAGTTACGTACTTGTCTGCGTTGACCATTTTTCCAGAATTGTGGTACTCGCATCATTGCCGAACAAGTCCGCCGAATCAGTGGCTCATGCACTTGTCACTCATCTAATCTGTCCTTTCTCTACAACGGTGATACTCTCGGATAACAGGGCAGAATTTAAGAATCAACTCTTAGCTGCTATATGTCAGCAATATGACATTACTTAAGCTTTCACAACCGCCTACCAACCATCTCCAAATGGGTTGGTCGAGCGTGCGAATAAAAAAATTCGTGAGATTCTCCGACATGTGGTGAATCCAATGCATAGTTCGTGGGAGGACTGGCTTCCACAGGTTGCAACATCCATCAATGGATCTATAAATAGCTTTACAGGGAAATCGCCATACTACATAATTTACGGTAAAGATAAATGCTTACCATATGATTTACTAACATGAATTCCAAAACCTGTGTACAACATGGATGACTATGCCAAGAAACAAATCAATGTTTTCACGAGCATCCATGGAAAAGTACGAAAACACTTAGCAGCCTCACGTGCTGAAATCATCTGCAAGCAACATAAAAAAGCTAAGCCTATAAGATTAGAAATAGGAGACAAAGTAATGATAAGAGGGCCGGAACACATATCAAAACTCTCGCCTAAATTCACAGGTCCGTACGTGATTAGAGCGAAAGAACATGGAAACAAATTCCAAGTTGTTGAGCCAACGTCAAATGTTACAGATATCGTACATGTTGATAGAATGAAAAAAGTCAGCAGAGACTTAGTAGGGACTCCTAATGTCAGTCAAGTACATCCTACTTCAACTACAACAGTTGCTCAACAAAATATAACGATAGACAATACATATCGTCAAAAACTACGATCAGCAACCACTCATAATTGATTATCCTCGCCTATTTCAGACATGGCTTGGATATCACTACTACTGTTGGTCTGGAGTGTGGTGTCAACAGCCGCCTCCCCAGTAGACGTCGTCAAACCCGGAGCCTTAGTTGCCCCACTAGGCAAAGTATTAGTAGTACAAGACTCTGTCACTATCAAATACGAGCTCCATGACTTAAAGCGCATGCCAGTGCATCTAAGGTCGGTAGCTGTCCTCATTGAAACCGGTACGCAAACCTTGCAAGATCTCGAACAACAATCTACATTCTCTACAACAATCCGTGAGACCACCTTTCTTTAACACGACCGTATGAACAGTTTACTCAAACGAGTAAGGCATCGGGAAAAACGTACATTCTCAGCGACGTCAAAAATGTGGTCTGTTTAATTTTGTAGGTGTTCACTGGGTAACAGGTGATATGATAGTCTCTCTCTCTCACGCTCATCCTGTGAGGCAAGGCGCCTTACAGGATAAGCGTCAGGTTGTTGTCAGTGCTCCTCACAAGATGTTGTTGTTGAAAAGTGTTGACCCAGCTTGACCTCGCTAGCTCCATGGAGGAAATGTCAACTCACCAATTGATTCATACTCATGGATGAATGACTTGGTGAATAGATGGGTAACATACATTGGGTATATAGTTATATAATACAAATTGCTGTTACAAGCTAGGCGGTCAGCCCGCCCTCTCTTACCCACTCCTCAATTTCTTCAATTTCCGAACTATAACTTCCTTCCCCCACCTCTAATCTTCTTTCAACCCCACCCTCCACCCCCCCCCCCCCCCTTTCTCTCTCTAAAAAAAAAAAATGGACCCAAGGACACCACCCTCGGCTCCCTGTCCCCCACCGGCATGCCGGCACCTGGGGCCCATCCATTCCAGTTATCCACATCAATTGACCACCATGCGGACATGCTAGTGGACTACGTGTCTACGCTAAGAAGGACGTCCCCTACCAATCTCTCTACGTCCCCCTTGAAGCCGACACTACCGACGTACACACCTTCACAATCACACTAAAAGGTATGTCCCCCAATATTGGCAATGCCTATGGCCTGGCACTTCACATTATTAGGGACCTGCCACGCTTTGCCATAAACAGATAAATTGTACCGGAAATTTTCACCCCACAGACTCATCATTCTGTCACTTTATGTAACTTGCTGACAAAACCCATGACCCTTCAGGCTTTTACGCCCTTAATGCATGAGTCCTAGAGGCAAGCATGAACTCAGCATGCTTCCCAGATGGGCACTGTAAACGCTTCTGCACTTCACCTTGCACAGGATGTGCATTGAGCTTCAAAAACTAAAGTCTTTAAAGACCTCAGTTGCTAAAGTGTAGTAATACATCATAAAGACCTAAGTTGTTAATGCGTAGTGATACATTATAACATCAACATCTCAAGCGTGTATTCAAGATTCCTAAATACACTAATCATCAACAATTAAATACGAGAGAGACATCTTTCTGGTAGTATTTCACACATGAACAGCAACAAAAAAAAATCTAACAAAAATGACTGGAATTCTGCCAGCTGGTGATAAATGGTGGTGAGGAGGAAGGGTGAAGGAAGATGAGGAGGAAGTGTGAGGAAGGAGGGTGAGGAAAGATGAGCGATGTTGGTGAGGAGGAGGGAAGATAAGGAGAAAGGGTGAGGGAAGATGTCCGAAGGTGGTGAGGAGAGAGAGTGGTGAAGGAAGGTGAGGAAGGGGGTGGTGAGGAAAGGTGAGAAGGGGAAGTGAGAGGAGTGTGTTAAGGGAGAGTGAGGTGAGTGTGTTACAATTTCTCCCACAGAATCTCCTCACCTCACTCCTCTCCCGTCCCTCTTCCAGATTTTTTCTCACTTCCCCTTTTCACACCTTCCCTCCCCATCTCCCCACCTGAACTTTATTTCCACCCCCCCCCCTCATTCAATGCCTCCTTTCCCCAATTCCCTGTTTGATCACAGCTGTTATTTCTCTTTATGTCTACTTCACTGACAATTTCCTTCTTTTTTTCTTTGTCTTCTTTCCCAAGTCCCTGTCGCCATTCCTGAGTCTATTCCGCCCCTTTCATATTTCTAGCTCATTTCTTCCCTTAGCTTAATTTATTTTCGTCGCTTTCTCCTTCCCCCTTCTTTCTCCTTTTCTCTTTTGTACGTTCTACGCTTTCTTATTTTCCTCCCTTCTTTGCATTTCTTCTTCCTTTGATAGATAGATAGATAGATAGATAGATAATAGATAGATAGATATATAGATATATAGATACTGCAAACATAGCCTTACACGTTCACATGGGTTCATAATACAGGTTTACAATCACCAGTAAACCCTAAGTCGATACCACAAGCTCCATACATTATATAAAATTCTGAATAAATAATTAGTAAAATTTCTCCAGTATTTTAGCATTTAGGTGAAATATGGATTACTGTATTCATATAGTGTATGTGTATGTATACTCGAGTAAGAAAAAATGTATAATGTGTACCATAAAAAAGTGGTATAGCCTAGTCACTACAAGACGCGACACACACTCACTGTTTTATGTACAGTATGTTATTTTTGTGTGTAAATAATAAGTCTCTCTCTCTCTCTCTCTCTCTCTCTCTCTCTCTCTCTCTCTCTCTCTCTCTCTCTCTCTCTCTCACACACACACACACACACACACTGTTCTATGTACAGTATGTTATTTTTGTGTGTAAATAATAAGTCTCTCTCTCTCTCTCTCTCCCTCACACACACACACACACACACACACAAACACGTAGGAGTCACCAGGAGTTACATAACACACACAAAAACATCCACAAGTGTCACTCAACAATGACCATCACGAGTTTCGTGTTGTCATAATCATATCCTAGTACATTATCCTCTCTGTTCATGAACCGAATAATATAACTAGACTTTCATTATACGCTTTATCGGATTATATGAAGCTTATTTCAGCTGTATATTAGACCCCAGCTTATTTCACTTGAACAGTGGTTCTCAACCTTGTTTGCCCCATGCACCCCTTTCACCATATGTCAGAATGTCATTCCCCCCTCCTTTCCAAGATTGTCTGCCTCAAAAAGTGCATTCCAAATAATATGCATATAATACTGAAAATCCTTTATTTTTTCCATATTAGTACATATACATTTACAATTTTACATGGATTATTTTTATAGTGGAGTTTTACAAATTAAATGCCAATTGAAAATGTTGATGGATTTATAAAACTTGAATAAAAGTAAAATAGTTTTTTTTTTTTATAATGAATTACTTAACAGACCAAACTGAAGCATAATGCAATAAACAAAAAGTTCAATAGAATACCAGGATATTGTAAATTTGTAATTAATTTTATTCAGATGAAGATCACAGTCAATGAGAAACCTGTGATTGTTTTTTCTTCGCCAATTCTGGGATACGCGGAGGAGTGCTTGAAAGGGCACGACGCAGGTCATTTTCTACCTCTAATCTACTTCGTTGCTTCGTTTTAATTTGCAACAGAGTTGAAAAGCCTGACTCACAAAGATATGTCGACACAAACGGAAGCAATGCACGGATAGCTCTTTCTGCCACTTTTGGGTAGGAATCGCACATCAAGGGCCAAAATTCTGTGATTGATTTCTCATCGAACATATCTCTTGCTCCCGAATCATTTTCCCCCTCCCCCCCTGAAAACCTGAATTCCCCCCCTGGGGGGAATCCCCCCCTGGTTGAGAACCCCTGCACTTGAAGATTAACCACCCTAACGCTATCTGGGGGTTTAGATAAGTTAGGCATGGTTCGCTTAAGTGGTTAATCTTCAGGCGAAATAAGCATGTGTGATCATCGGTATAGTGATGAACAATGATCAACAGTGTATGACTGTATGTGAACTGTGATTATGTTGAAATATCTCTACTATTACTCCTGTGAATAAATGAAATGACATTATATAATTATCTGCAACATTATACTGTAGATCGGTCCAATGAGTTCAGTTACACCTTAGGAACTTTTTATTCTTGGTATAAATGTCGTGTCGGTTTTTATTATAATGCCCTTAAACCCTTCATTACGGGGACACCTATTTTATTTGGCCAACGCTGGACGATATTATTCAGCTCAGAGGGGACCGTGTACGCAAGAGGTTAATAGACTATCTCCACTAATGATTCCTGACATGCTCTGCCATGCTCCACGTTATACAATATATTTTTAACATATTATTTAGTTTTAATATTCGGGATATACCAAATAACATATTGCGTAAAGTTATTTTAGATATTCTTAATATGCCCGCATCAGTGCACAGTGTTGTGGTTGTATATTTTTGTTATACATATAATTAGAAACAGTTAATTACCCTAGCAACATCTTGCCTCTTCCAGGTTGACCGGCAGCAACATGTAGCAACTGCCTCGACGCGTGAGTTACCAACCGCAGGAAAAACAGTAACTGGCAGTGGGGCACTTGGCCTGACACTATACGAGCCCTTGACACCTCCAAGTGGCACTTGTCTCCGGAGGGAGAGTGTGGCTGCCCTGGTACTGTGACACTCTCTAGCTTTCAGTCACTCTCACTGGAGGAGAGTGAGGGAATACTCTGTGAAGTGATAAGTTTGTTTACTTGGCTGGACACGCCAGTGATCCTGTGACGTGTCCAGCCACTGGGGAGTGTTACCGCCACAGCAGGATAAACTAGAAGAGAGAGGGATAGAGAGAGAGAAAGGGAGACAGGAGAGAGACAGAGTGAGTGTTTACAACGAACTTTGCTGAGGTGTTAAAAGTGAAACAAATGGCCCTCGCCTCGGGGCTGGCTAACTCGCTCCCTGTGGGATTCAAAAGATAGTCTCTAGCCGTCCGGTGAGCTAACAAGTCAGGGAGCTAATAAGTCCTACATTAGACCCGAAACACGTAAGTTTTTATATGGTTTAACACCTTACTCTACTCAAATATATCATATGTAGCTGTTAATAGTGAAGGAACTTTCGGGTGAATTAATTATCTCATATGTAACATATGTAATTTGTACTCAGCAGGCTTTGACGCCTACTGAAGTTCTCTGATCGCTCCAATCATGTTGGTTCCATTGTCGGTTCTGATGCACTTGGGAGGTCCTCTGCCGGATGTGAACCTCGTCATGGCATTGATGAATGAGTCTGCGTCTAGTGAGGTGAAGACTTCCAGGTGTATAGCTCGGGTGGCTAGACATGTAAACAAGCATACCCATCTTTTCGCCCGGGCCCGGCTTTGTTTAACCATGAAGGGACGAAAACAGTCGAGTCCGGTGCAGGTGAATGGCTGATCTTCTGGATGTACCCTGTCCTCTGGCAGGTCAGCTTGGCGTTGGTGGGTAGGCTTCCAATTGCTTCTTCGACAAATTACGCATGTACACTGGCAATAAAAGTATCGGTGCATGCTGTAGTGTGAACAATTTGAGACCAGTGACGATAGGTATTGGGAAAGGCGAGTTGTTCCAGCCGTATGTTGGCAGCCCTGATTCTCAGCCATATGGCCCCCCCCAATTGGAGGGGGAGGGGTTATGAGGATACACTTACCAACCTTCCCGAGACATATCACAGTGTATACGTATCGTTTCGGAACTCGTCTATCTCACGCTGCACCGATACTTTTTGGTGCGAGTGTACGTAGTACTCAGTCGATCAACTTACTGCGCTTGGGTATCCAATTTGGGTATCCAATATGTTTCGCGTAGCGCGGCTAGAGCTAGCTCGCATCCTAGATGGCCAGCCCTGGTCGAATGTACCTCTTGTACGATAAGTTCTGTGTTTTTTTGACCCTGGGTAACAGTAAGGGGTTCTTTTGGTCTGGATGGAGAGCAGCACCCTTCAGTCGGCCGCCTACTCTGATCAGGCCGTCTGCACCCAGGTAAGGTTCCAGTCTGGTTACGTCACCGGTCCTGACGGAGTGTTCTCGTGTTCTCGTTCCAGCGCATCCATCTCGTGGGGAAAACCCTTCCTTTGTATCAGTCGCAAGGCAGCTAATCTTGCCTCACCCAACTCGCTGATCTTCAGTTGATCTTCTTGGTGACGTTCTTCCTTTGGATTGCTGAAGCGCCACTGTATGAACCTCCTGAGCCATGCCACACCTTTCAGTAGCTGATGCCATGAGGAGTACCTTTCCCATAGCCCGTTTAGGGTACTCTCCCTCTGGTCAGTGCTCGTTGCCAGTACTGTTGCATCTCCTTTTACCTCCGGGTCACCATCTGTAAGGTTAGGAATCGGCTTTGGGTTCTTTAGCCAATTGTTTTCTCCCAACAGGAGAAAGAGGGGGTCCCTGAATCCATCTGCAGTTCTTGTTTAATTATGCCCCATGCAGTCCACGGCTGGCATCATCAACTGGGTTTTGGTTGGAGCTCACGTGTCGCCGCTCAGTGTTTCGTATGCAGTGAAGGGCGACCATGCTGTCTGTCCAGAACACTCACCTGTCGATCTGCAACTCTAGTTCTTCTCTCAGTTATTTGCTTGCTTTGTCCGCCAACACTGCCGCACATAGCTTGAGTTAAGGTATGGTTTGCTGTTTTAGAGGAGCTAGCTTGGCTCTGCCACACACAGAGGAGGTAGAGTGGGCTCCATCTCCACTTGTGATCCTGAGGTAGGATACAGCCCCGTATGCTTGCTGGGAGGCGTCACAGAACACAACACAAGAACACAAGAATGGAGGAAACTGGAGCGGGCATATTGGCCCATACTGGGCAGTCCCGTTTACACCCAATCCCTATTGCTCATATAAGCATCCAACCTATGTTTGAAGCTATTCAGCGTATTCGAGTTAATGATGATATTTGGTAACTTGTTCCATTCATCCACTACTCTGTTTCCAAACCAGTGTTTACCTATTTCCCTCCTAAATCTAAATTTGTCTAATTTAAAACCATTGTTATGAGTTCGCTCTCGGTTGGAGAGTTTGAGTACCTTTGTAATGTCCCCTTTGTTTAGCCCTGCCTTCCACTTATACACCTCTATCAGGTCGCCCCTCGCTCTACGTCTCTCGAGGGAGTGCAAATTAAGATGCTTTAACCTGTCTCTATACTCAAGGTTCCTAATGCCCGGGATTAGTCTTGTCATTCTCCTCTGAATTCTTTCCAAGGATTCTATATCCATTCTGTAATACGGTGACCAGAACTGAACTGCGTAATCCAGGTGTGGTCTCACAGGAGCAAGATACAGTTTTAGGATGACCTTGCTAGTCTTGTAACTAACACTCCTTTGTATGAACCCAAGTACTTTATTAGCCTTGTTACGAGCAAAAACACATTGTTTACTTGGCTTAAGGTTCCTACTTATCATTACTCCTAAATCTCTCTCGCAGTCGGATTTCTCTATGGCATCGTTGTTCATCTGGTATCTGGTTTCCCTGTTTACATCTCCTATACTGAGTACTTTACATTTGTCCACGTTGAATTTCATCTGCCATTTTTCAGACCATTCAAAAAATTTGTTTAGATCTTCCTGTAGTTTTGCTGAGTCCTCGTCAGATTTAATAACACGTCCTATTTTAGTGTCATCAGCAAATTTACTTATGTTGCTGTCTATGCCGATATCTATGTCGTTTATGTATATAATAAATAATAATGGTCCAAGTACTAAGCCCTGGGGAACTCCACTTGTGACGTTGCTCCAATGGGACTTAGTGCCGTTAATGCTCACTCGCTGTTTCCTGTCCTGTGACCACGCCCTAATCCATTTAAGGATGTTACCTTTGATGCCAGGAGCTTCTACCTTTCTAACTAGTCTTTCGTGGGGGACTCTGTCGAAGGCTTTGCTAATGTCGAGATATACCACATCATAATTGTGCCCCTCGTCCACCGATTCGAAAACTGATGAAAAGAATGTTAATAGATTAGTTAGACAAGAACGTCCGCTTGTGAAGCCATACTGGGAATCATTGATCAATCGGTGCTTCTCCAGGTGATTTCGAATAGAGTTTGAAATGATTGCTTCCAGTAATTTGCCTACTATTGATGTTAGACTGATTGGGCGGTAGTTAGAGGATAGTGATCTATCCCCCTTCTTGAAAATCGGTATTACATTCGCTATCCTCCAGGATTCTGGTACTACACCTGTTTTTAAGGACATGTTAAACAACTTTGCTAAGGGCATACTAAGCTCTTCCTTACATTCCTTTAATACTCTGGCAAATATCTCATCGGGACCAGGTGACTTATTAGGCTTTAGTTTGTCTATTTGCTTACTAACATCATTACTAGTCTACTATCTCGCTTAATTTGTTTTCTTCACTATCTCTGAATAGAGTCGGTGCCTCGGGTATCATGTTTAAATTTTCGGTGGTGAAAACTGTTGAAAAATATTTATTCAAATTATTGCTCATTTCTCTGTCGTTATCAGTGAGCTCGCCGGCGTCGGACAGTATTGGTCCAATCTTTTCTCGTGTTTTAGTTTGATACATTTGGTAGAATCCTTTGGGGTTTGTCTTTGCCTCCCTTGCTATCCTTACCTCATTATTCCTCTTTGCTTTCCTTATCTCGGTTTTAACCCTACTCACCAATACCCTATAATAGTCCCGGAGGTGAATTTCGCCACGATTTATCCTTCTACCTATAGCCTTCCTTTGGCCGATGATGTTCTTTAAATAATTATTAATCCATTTAGGGTCATTGTTGTCTGATCTGAGTTTTTTGTATGGTATGTTCTGCCTTTGTGCATTAGTAACTCACTATTTAAATTGTCGTGGAACTCGGCAATCTCAGATCTCGTTATTAGGTCCGTGTCATCTGTCAGGTTCACGGCCAAGCGCGACACCCGCTCTCTCAGCTGCCTCTTTAAACTGTCAAAGTTCGCCCTTCTGAAATCTGGTACTTTAGTGGAATTTTCCTTACGTCTGCCCTGAAAATCTAACTGGAATCTAATTTCTTTGTGATCGCTGTTTGCAAGTTCGTTCCCTACCTCGACACTGCTAATGAGGTTTTCTCTGTTTGACAGAACTAAATCGAGTATATTATTACCCCGTGTGGGATCGGTTATATGTTGACTTAGAAAACAGTCCTGGATCGTCTCGAGAAAATCCTCTGATTCTGAGTTACAGTACCTGTAAAGTCAGTCCAATCTATTTGGCCAAGGTTAAAGTCGCCTACTATACAGACTTTGTTGTGTATGGAAGCCCTGCGCATTTCATCCCCGATAAGTCGCTCATTGACTCTATCAAGATTGGGAGGTCTATATATTACTCCTGTGATTAATTTTTCCCTACCGTCGATTAATTCTATCCACATTGTTTCTGTATTCCGCTCAGTTTTTATTTCCTTATTTATTTCACACTTCAGATTATCCCTAACATAGATTGCTACTCCGCCTCCTTTCCTGGTCTGCCTATCGGTATGAAACAGTTTGTAACCCGCAATTTGGTATTCAACTGGTAACTCACGTGTGTCTAGGTTGATCCATGTTTCAGTGAATGCTATTATATCGATTTTTTCGGTACATACCAAGGCCCTATATCATCCATTTTGTTTCTCATACTTCTACTGTTCGCGTAGTATACATTTAAGTTAGTCGTGCTGTGAGTCCTCCCTTTACAGCGTTTAGTTTTAAACTCCCTGTCTAATTTAGTTTTGTCATCATTCCTAACACTATTTCCCTGTAATCTTTCACTTTGTTTACCCGCTCCCACTGCAGTCTCCTCCACCCCCGTGCTCTTATGTTCCCCTAGCAGTTTAAAGACTTCGATATCTTTTGAACTGCCCCCTCTAGAGCTCCAGCCAGGGTTGCTACTCCATCCCTAGACAGGTGCACCCCATCCCAAGCATGAAGGTCCCTTCTGCCATAGACGTTGTCCCAGTTGTCAATGAATAGGACTGATATTGACTTGCAATATCTGCCAAGACGGTCGTTGACACCAACTGCCCTTGACAACCATTCACTGCCAACTCTCCTTGTAGGCAGGACACCGCATATGATAGGGACCCCTCCCTTAGACCTAATACGATCTATCGCTGCCTTGAACTTATCAAGAAGCTCCTCGCTCCTACACCGGCCAATATCATTGCCTCCTGCACTGAGGCAGATAATGGGTTTGTTCCCATTACCAGACAAGATATTGTCCTTCCTGTCAATTATATCCCCCACCCCAGCTCCTGGCAAACACACCCTCATCCTATTTTTGTTTTTACTACAAAAGGCCCTGTCCATTAGGGTGTGTCATAGGAGGGAAGATCAGCTAAAACTAATGGCCCATCACTTTTTTGGTAGATTTTAGTGTATATAAACAGAAAATAATTTCAGTTTCAATATTTTGCAACCTTTTGCTAGGTAAATTTTAGCGTGAAATTTATCGAAAATCTAACGTACAGCTGCATTAGTGCATTACAATTAAATAGTGAACATTGCTTTCTGACTTCATTCTTTAACAACCCAACTAACAATATTTTTTCTGTTTCAGATTCTGATGCATTTATAAGTTGATAATATTTGCGATGGCTGCTTGTGTCAGGACGAGGAACCAAAAATCCAGCCATCTCAGTCACTATCTTGGGTCTGGGAGAGAGCTCCTGAAGTCGGAGTTGCTACATTGAGAGATGCTTTGAGATACGGTGTTTTAATCAGGCAAATCAGTGAAAAGAACCAAAGAACTTACACAAACAAAGACATTGCCAGTGATATGACCAAAGCTGTCTTGGCACAGTACACGCTCAGTTCAAGCCTCCAGTCATAACAAGTCAGAAGAAGATTAGTGAGAGACTGCTAGCCAGTTGGGAAAAGGCAAGAGATATCTCTCTTGGGAGAGGAAAACTTGCAGTTAAGGACAGCTTTGCCAAGCAACTGGACCAGTTATTTGACATAATTACTTGCAAGTGCCCAATTGTTCTCTGTCCTGAGTTTGGATGCGATCGTGACTGTAAATCCGAGGCCCACATCTCCTGTATTTGCAAGCGTGAACTGAAGATTCCTGTGATCGAACTGGCATTTGTCAAAGCACAGAGAGAGAAGACTGGCAGTATAGAGGCTCTCATGATTTCTAGCCAAGATATTCCGGAGTCCAAGAGACAGGAGGCTGCCACAGAGAGACAGAAGAGGAGAAGAGTTGCCGAGGAAAAGAGACTTGAGAAGGCCCAGGGTGAGGTAAAAAAGGCCGATGATTGGAGTCAAGCTGATTCAGAGTTTAATGACTTCCCCATGGCTGATCCGAGTGCTGACCAGGAGAATGGTGACTTTGTCCCTAACCCAGAAAATAATGATCCCAAACCTTCCAGGCATAAGATTCGAAATAGGAAAGATATCTCGAGCATAGCTCTGGCCAGCATGTGACACCACACTGGTCTCAGAGAAACTGAAGAGATAGCAACAGCTGCCTGGATTGACGGTGGTTTGATAACACCTGATGATGTTCACCTGGTGATAGATCATAACAAAGTAAGGAGAGCTCAGGAGAAACTTGTCAGTAACCTAGAAGAGGAGTTTGATAAGGGGATAAGAGAAAATGGAATCAATTGTTTGTTCTTTGATGGGAGAAAGGATGACACTAAAGTGTTCATGAAAGTTGGAGATTCTGACAAGTTGTTCCCTGCCATGATGAAGGAGGAACACTACTCCTGCTGCAGTGAACCAGGAGGGAAGTATTTGTGGCATTTCACTCCAGAGAAAGATGACATCAGGAAACCAGCTGAGATAGTGGCAGATAACATTGTGAACTGGCTCAGAGAGAGGAACGTAGGCCAGACCCTGCAGGCCATTGGAGGGGACAGCACCAACACGAACACAGGGTGGGCAGCAAGGGGGGTCAGTGGATAGAGCGGAAGATTGGGAGGAAGCTGGTCTGGGATTGTTTGTGACCTTCCACACCAACGAGTTGCCACTCAGACATCTGATCCAGGAGCTGATGGTGTCTCTTTAAACAACAGATGTCTGGCCCCTCTTGGCAAGATGCTGGACTCTGCCACTGAGTTAGAAATAAATCTGGAGGTTTGAAAAAATCACAGTTGGCCTCCACTCTGCTGAGCTTGCACATACTGCTGCCACGTGACCTGGAGTGGCTCGACCAGCACTATGGTTACATGATTTGCAGTGCTTTCAAACTGGGGTCATGCCTGATAGACTTGCTTACCTGCAGATAGTCCAGTCTCACATTCTAGGTGGCTCAAGTAAATTTGGCTCTCAGGCTCTTAGAATTTGGCCCATCATAAACTGAAAGGGAACCAGCTTCACAACCTGAGACTTATTGTCCAATTCATCGTGAGTGTCTACTTGCCAAATTGGTTCAACACCAAGGTCAAGTCATCGTTCTCCGAAGGTCCGAGGCATGTTCTCTTCCAGCTTGAGCTCCTGAGGAGTCAGCCAAGGAAGGTTGTTCAGATTGTGGAGCAGACTGTGAGGAGATCTTCCTGGTATGCTCATCCTGAGGCAGTTCTGCAGACAATGCTCTGCAGTAAGGATGAGGAGGAGAGAAGAGTGGCAGTCAAAAAGATCTTGGATATGAGACTTATGAGAGGATCTGGGCATGACGAATCAGTTGGTGACGATTCCTTCAGGGTCAGGAAGACTCCTGAAGTCAATCTAGGTGCCAAGACCCTCACTGATCTCATAGATCTGGATAACATCCAGGCTGGCAGTGAGCCCCCTCTTACCTGCAGCCTCACCAATGTTCAAGTCAGAGCTTTCCTGGACAACCCCATGCATGTCCCTGCCTGGCCCTCGCACACCCAGAGTATAGAGCGTTGTGTACAGCAAGTGAGCGAGGCCAGCAGTCACGTGTACAGCCAGGAGAGGAGGGAAGGCTACATCTGAGCTCAGGTGGTCAGCAGGGAGGTGATGAGTAGAAACAGAAGCAAGAAAGACATGTTCTCTATGGTGTGCAGCAACACCGGGTCGTAGTAGTAAAACCGGTTTTTGTATTTGATGATTTTGTTTTCTAAAGGAATATTAAATTTAATAAATGTGTCAAGATCATTCGTTTCACTATTCTGGATCATTTTCATCCTAATAAATTAACCTGATACATTTACTTTACTTTAAATAAGCTATTTAGTGGTGTTGGTAAAAGGGTGGGAATACTGAATTTTCATAAGATTTCAAGTTAAAATTTACCTAGCAAAAAATGAAAACTTTTCAAATCTGAAGATATCACATGATTCTGCACATAGAACTACATCATTAATACCATGGGCCGATTTTTCAAACTCAAAATAAAAAAATTCGCCTCCGTATGACACACCCTACAGTGTCCATGTACCTTACCTGTGAGTCACCAACAATTAAAGTTTTTATACCTTCCTTGTCATCCCTGTCCCTGACTGTACTAACGTCCAATTCGTCTATCAAGGGATTGAACGGGTTGGTATACTTAGCTGTTGTTGTCGTTGTTGTCGTATCCTTGGTGTACTTCTTCACCACCAGCTTCGTCTTCCCACTACTCACCACCTTCCACTCGCTTGAGTTTTCGTCAGACACTGGCTCCCCTTTTAATTTCGCCAGCTCTTCCTTTAATTTCAGGTTCTCCAACGTGGTCCTCTCAATTTCTTCCTTGGCCCTCGCCAATTGTTCCATGGACCACTCCAATTTGGTCAACAAACTCACACACCCAAGACCGCACATAGCACTGGCTAGTTATTGGATTTGCGCATTCAGGGTGGTAACATCGAGGGATGCATACTTGAGACAAGTGAGGAAGTTCATTTAGCCACTGCCGCCAAGCAGCTATGTTGTGTTCGGTCATTTGCTCATCCCACCCGATGCCTCGCCTGCACTCGTCCTGGAATATGATTTTTGGCTCGTATGGTGCTTGGAGCGATGATTCCGAATGGGTCGTATATGGAGCTAACCATACTCAGGAGACCTCGCTTCGTTTGTGGCTTCGTTGGGATCTGGGTTCGGACTGCAAGTTCGTCATTCTCTAGATCCCATATGATTCCCAATGCTCGCTCAGCTGGGAGCCTGTCATCCTTCAATAGTATTTATTTCACTTCAATGTCTCTTTCCGTTTGTGGGACTGTTCTGAGGACCCCTTTGTGGTTGCAGATCCTGTTTGTAAGTCTGAACCCGCCTTTCTTCATCAACTGCCTCAGTTGGTGAGTGATTAACGCTGCCTTCCCTGGTGAGGCTACTGAAAGAAGTAGATCATTGACATAGAAGTTGCGACTTGCTTTCTTAATTTTTTCATGGAGCCTTTGCCCGTGGTCTTGAAATGTTCATCGTAGTGCATATCCAGCACATGATGGGCTCCACACTCCCCCGAAGAGATGTACCTTCATCCGGTAAGTGACCGGGTCTCCCGATAGTTGGTCGTCTGTCCACCACAGGAAGCGCGGGGCGTTACGATGCTCAGGCAGTACTCGTACCTGGTGGAACATAGCCTCGATATCAGCCATGAGTGCCACCCTTTTTTGTCGGAACCTAATGAGGACTCCCACCAATTTGCTGTTGAGGTCTGGCCCTTGCATCACTTGGCTGTTCAGGGACACTGACTCATACGTTGCTGCACAGTCAAAGACTATTCTCAACTTCCAGGGCTTATTTTGGTTCAATACTGGGCGATGTGGGAGATATCAGGTTTTCCCCAGCACAATAGTAAGCTCACGGTGTGGGACTCTCTCAGCGTGTTCCTTGTTGACCAGGTTTTGCATCTATTCTCGATATCTTTGGCGGAGGTCTGGATCTTTCAGGAGACGTTTCTTCAAGCTCGCTAACCGTTGCTCAGCTAGTTTCCTGTTATTCGGGAGTTCGGGCTCTTCATGATGGAACGGTATGGGAAGTTCATAGTGCCCGTCCACCCTCGTCACTGAAGTTGACCACAGCACCAGGACTCTTCTGTCTTCAACACAGATGGGGTTTTCATTGCAGTGGGCTGAGTCACATTCCCAGAAGTGTCTGACCTGTTTCTCTAAACGAATCTCCAGGTTCAGTGGCCTTTCTGAGAGGAGGTGGTTGCTTGCTAGGTGGTCACTTATTGCAGGTCCAATCGGTCCATTTATGGTCCATCCTAGAAGTGTGCGCACCGCGAACGGCTTTCTATTCCGTTCTCCCCGGTCCTTACTTCTAACGGTGTTAGGGCTTGTGGTACATCTAACCCTATCAGGAGATCCACTCTTTCCCGTGCATGGAGTGGTGTGGTTCCTTGGAGGTGCCTCCACTTGGCAACAGCTCTGGTGTCTGCAACCGATGCTTCCAGTGAAGAAGGCAGGTCTTTAATAACGAGGATTCTGGGAATGTTGATGGATCGACTTCTTCTCACTCCGACGCAAGTCACCTTCAGATCCATCTCTTTGGCCTTCACGCTCTTCGTCTCCTTCAGGATAGTGCCTATGGAGATGGAAACAGACTTCCCTGTTATTCGTAGTCGGTTGGCTAGGCTCTCTGTGCAGTAAGACCTTTTGCTGCCTGTAAGGGCGGTAACGATATTCCTGCTCGTTACCGCTGCTCACTCGCTCATTTGCTGGCGCGACCCCCACTTGGGGGTTGGACCGAGGTGAGGAGGTCGCTGCCACCAGTGTCACCGGCAGACATTACCCAGATTTCAAACCAGACACACCTACCCCACTGCTCTTCCAAATTCTGGTGGTGTTCTCATCAAAGGATCTGGACTCGTGGGCTGTGTCCCCAGACCGTCACTTATCGACTGTCAATCTCTGAACACCTACCCGGAAGACTACTGCGGCTGCAACGTCCTCGCCAGTTCCTCTCCACCGTCGGTACCCCGGTGTTTCTTCTGCTGTAGTAAGACATCTGCCACTGCTGTTGCTCGTGTGAGGAACTGAATGGACCTTCCCCAGGGCCGCTGCCGTAGGAAATATCTCTTTATTGTTTGATTCCATTAATTGTTGACTCCCATTGATTGTTTGATGTGGGAGACCCAGGTGATACTTCCAATCAGGGGTGAAGGAAACACACTGGTGTCAAGTTCGTAAGTTCTATTTCTGGGACAAACACACAAAAGGAGTTAAGACAGGGGGAACAGCGTCCTGTCTTGGAATCTCTCCCTGAATCAATAATGGTAAATAGTACAGTTACATATTACAGCATATTCGTCTCATATATCTACATTTGATTCCATTGATTGTTTGATTCCATTAATTGTTGACTTCCCTTAATTGTTTGATTCCATTAACTGTTGACTGCATTAATTGTTTGACTCCCGTAATTGTTATTTGATGTTTGTTGAGTGGTGTCAGAGTTTTGTATTATATTTTTATAGTAAAGAGATGTCAATCTTGAACGGTTGTTTGTTATTCCTCAGAAAACCATGGTCCTTGACTTTCCTTTTATAAGATCCTGATTAGGCTGGTAAGGGATTTCTTTCCCTAAGTCCCAGGCCTTTACACTGCTTGAGTCAAAGAGTGCTCCAGTGATCACTGTTGTATTCGTTTCTCACCTTATCTCTCCGACCTTGGGGAGTGCAACTCTGCCTGGATCTGCAAGTCATATGTCGTAATTTTCGAGCCCCTTGCACTGGTTATTTTTTCGACCGTAAATATCTCTGGCCCATTTAGACAGGTTTTCTCGGCTCGTAGTCACCAGTGCAACCTGCCTGTTTCCAGCCCTTTTCTCCGTAACTCTCGAGCTGGATTTGGGTTTCCATGGCCTAGCTCCACTGGTCCTTGATTTCGGTGTCGACATGATGGCCTTGAGTTAAGTTACCTAGCTTCCGCTGCTTGTGGTCGGGCGACACTTTTGACTGATGTGCATCCATGGTGGAAGCTCTTTTCATCCCTTGAAAAACTGGCTGAGTTCCTTTTTTGATGGTTCATCCTGGTTTGGCATGTTATTGCGCATAGAATTTCTCGAGAAGTGCAGGAGATTCGAGTGGAAGCTATAGCAGCCATCTATGCCGCACCTTGTCTTCTGGATGCACTCGGCCATCCGGTGAGTGCGATCTAAGCAGGCGAAACAGCGACGTTCTTCACATACGAGTGAAGTTCGCGCTCCAGTCGACATGTTGAGGAATGTTTGGCATCTCTGCAGAGGGTGATATCCAGGGCACAACTGGCAAGTGCAGTTGTCCCTCCTCTCTTCCCGAAGTCACTAGGCCCACAGGTCTCCTTTCTGATGAGGGAGGGTATGGGTGTGAGCCTGTTCGTCTACATCTCGGCTCTTCTTGTTTTCACTCCCTCGAAGCTCTCCTTGCCCTGTCTAGCATCTCCAGTACAAAATCCTTCATCCACTCGACCCCTGGAGAATTCCCGTGTCTCTTTTCATAGTCATATGCTCTATCTTCCTATCGTTTCCTGATCTTTCCCGTGAATCTCTTATCCAAAGTATTCAGTGATTCGTATGTGTCAATTTCGTGCAGTTTTCCCAGTACCTTTAAGTTGTTTACGCAATTTCCCAGATCGTCCGCGAGCACCTGAAGTCCTTTAATGTCATCTGTTCTCACGGCTGGGCCACGTAGGACCTTGCCTATTAATTCTTGGTTATAGGCTTGCTTGTTGCCATAGCGCTCTTCTAGCAAGGCTAGAGCTTGTTTGTATCCTGCCCTAGTATCTTCTATTTGCAGGCACGCTCTCAGGGATTTCTTAGCGCGGCCGGTGAAGGCCGAGAGAAGTGTTAAAAATTTTAGTGCATAGGGTATGGGCGCCTCCCCAATGTGTCTTTGGAAGGCATGCTTGAACTCCCAATACTCGCCACAAGTCCCTCCTCTGAGCCTTGGCATCGGCCTCTGGGGAAGCCTCCTAGTGGCCATTAACTCTTTCAGTCTCGGGGTTGGTAGCATCGTGTCCGATGGCCTTCCTTCCATCCGTCCTGGGCGTTCTCGCTATATATCTTGTGCTTGGTTTTCCTTCTCCTGGGTTCCTGTTGGTGTCAATGCTTCCGGGAAGTGGGTATAACGGGTGGAAACACGTTCCCTCTCCCTCCAATGGGATGTTCCCGTCCCTGAAGCGCTGAGTGTTGGGAGCCGTCCTTGGGTGGGTGTCGAAGTGTAGCAGCTAGACACTCCTGTTTCCGGCGGTTGACAACGCGTGTCTCGTGGATACATTGTCGCGGCTGTGCCCACCCAGGCACAGGTCACTGGCCCACATCTGGGCCTGGAGGGCGAAAATGTAATAATATTAAAAATAATAGAATAATAATAATAATCTTAATTATAATTATAATAATTATTCATAGTAAATTAAATTTATAATAAAATAAAAACAAAATTGAAAATAATAATAATAATAATGATGATGATGATGATGATGATGATAAAGAACCATAAAGAAAAAAAAAATAAAGAACAAAAGTGGGAAACAATATACTGCATGTATGTTGTGTTGTCAATTGTAAGAGAAACAATTGAGACCCAGCAATTGTGTGTAAATGAGGCAGAAAGTCAGATCAGCAACCTGGGACTTCATCACAATTTTCGTGATGCCATATGGCAGCAGGGTCTACCATTAGATAACACATTATGCTTCCAATATCTTCCCAGGCGGTAGAACCTCCCTGTTTGGTAGCTGCCTACTACCTACCTACTTGTTTCCAGAAAAGGCTTTCTTCCCGGTAATGACAGCATCTCACCAAAGTCCTCCGTATCGCCTAAAGTCTGCAGTTGCTCCATATGATCTTTCATATTTTGCATCATTGCCGTCAATTTGGTGAGCGTCTGCTGATAACCCCCGATTACCCTATTCTTCCTGTCTGTTGGTTCCATCCTTCTCTCGGGTGATGTGATTTCTTCACTTCGCCCTGCCTGTGTGAGTGACCAGTTTGCATCTCTGTCGTTCAGGGCCTCCAGGTCTTTTACGCTGGCCAGGCTTATTTCCTCTACCTTGTTCCCTTCCATGACTGGTGGCACAGTGAACTCAATTTGGCTCTTTCGGTGGACAGTTAAAGACTGCAGAGTAGAAATTACAGATGTTACATATAAGATAATTATTTCACTCGTACGTTCCTTCACTATTAACAATTACATATGATATATTTGAGTAGACTCGGGTGTTAAACCATATAAAAACTTATGTGTTTCGGGTCTAATGTAGGATTTATTAGCTCCCTGATTTGTTAGCTTGTAGTGAATTCCTCCCCTACAAACGCTTGTCGCTGAGTAGCCGACCCCGCGAATTCCCCAGTGTATGCCTCGTGGTCTAGGTCAACCAGCGCCGCCTTACATGACGGAGGTCAACTATTAAGCCACGCCTACCTCCGCTATATAAGACCTGACCTCGTGGTGAGAGTGACCTACCAGCTCCACAAGAACCTGATAGGCCTCTCCATACAGTGTACCTTTAGACTAACATAACTAATATTTAACATTTAACATTGAACTAACATCTTAGTATATATATATATATATATATATATATATATATATATATATATATATATATATATATATATATATATATATATATATATATATATATATATATATATATATATATATATATATATATATATATATATATATATATATATATATATATATATATATATTAATAATACTAATAATAATAATGTGATTACCCTCCCAGTTATATCAGCCAGGAAGAAGTAATTGAACCACCTCCTGCCTCAATATACACATTTCTACATAAAACATTACTAGAGGAATAAAGATGAGAGTGACCAACCAGCTCCACTAAGAACCTGGCAGGCCTCTCCATACAGTGTACCTTTAGACTAACACAACTAACACCTCAAAAAAAAAAAAAAATAAAAAAAAATGTGACTACCCTCCCAGTTACACAAGGACCTGGGCGGGCTCACTAACTCCAACAATAACAAAAATAATAATAATAAGCAGCATTATATAAATAAACCAATATTAATACAAAGGTCTGACGACCCAAGGGAGCAGAACAAAGACAAAACACCAATAAGAAAGATGAAGCGATCTGGTTGAGCCCAGATTCTTTCTACTCCTACTGTATTTCAGTTTCACCACTTTTTCTTCAATTCCTAATAATCTTCTTTCACCTCTTAACTAATGACTTCGTATCGTATCGACCTACCCCTCTTTCTACCTACACCAACCAGCAAGCAACACCACCTCCTCTGCCGCTGCCTGGCGGCCCTCGCTCCCGCCGGCGAGCATGGCGACCCACAAGCTGGTCTCCCTCTGAGCACCCTCACCAACCAGCTCTCTCTACATCACGCTTGTCACCATGCTGCCACTTCCCAGCACCAAGCTGCATTGTACATCCAATACAACATGTATACAGAGAGCACATTGTGAGTTTCCTTTCTCCATCCCATCCTGAGTGTGAACCAAATAACCCGTACCCCACAAGCTCACTGGATGGCTAGAGACTATCTTCTGAACCCCACAGGGAGCGAGTTAGCCAGCCCCGAGACGAGGGCCATCTATTTCACATTTAACACCTCAGCAAAGTTCGTTGTAAACACTCACTCTGTTTCTCTCCTGTATCTCTCTCTCTCTCTCTCTCTCTCTATCGCTACGGTATATATACTGTTTATGAATATGATGTATTTCTTTGTGTATGAGCCTCTGTCCTGCGTGGCAGTGAGAAGTGATACCACCCTCAGTGTCAAGACCTGTCTAAATTACTCAGAATAGGCAAACTGTACTCCAAGCTTTGTTAATAAATTTGTTGAAGTAAAAAACCTATCCCTCTCTCTTCCAGTTTATCCTACTGTGGCGGTAGCACTCCCCCTGTCTAGCTTGCTCGAAACCCATTGTCTGCCGGGAGTCTTACTCTGCGACTCCCTCCAATAGGCAGAGCTTTGTCACAACGTATTAACACTGAGTCCTTCGTCTTCACTTTGGCACACCACACCAGGCCGTCATCACCCGGTACCGCTTCCAATATCCTTCCCAGCATCCATTTGCTCCTTGGGAGAGGATGTCCAGATATGATGACGATGTCCCCAGTGCGGAAGTTGTGGTGCACCCGGAAGTGCTTCTGTTGCTGCAGGAGTGTCGGGAGATATTCTTTCACCCACCTCTTCCAGAATTAGTCTGCAATGAATTGGGCATGCTTCCATTTTCGTCGGTACGCTTTTGCTATGGACTGATCGCCTCGAGTGGACAGGGCTCCCGCATGCATTCGCAGTAGGTGAAGCGGCGTGAGTGCATCTATGTCTCTCGGGTCGTCGGATACTGGGGTGATGGGCCTCCCATTGACGATCTCTTCCACGGCGCAGAACAGTGTGTTGAGTCGCTCGTCATCTAGTACCTGTGTGCCCATCACCCCCTGAAGAACCTTCTTCACCGTGCGGATCTGACCCTCCAATACTCCACCCATGTGAGAGGCAGTCGGAGGGGTGAACTCCCATTCTATATGCCTCTGCAAGAGTGTGTTCCTAACATTGTCACTGCTGTTCCACTTCCTCACCGCCGCCTGAAGTTCTGTGTTCGCTCCAATCATGTTGGTTCCATAGTCGGTTCTGGTGCGCTTGGGAGGTCCTCTGCGGGATGTGAACCTCGTCATAGCGTTGATGAATGAGTCTGTGTCCAGTGAGGTGAGGACTTCCAGGTGTATAGCTCGGGTGGCTAGACATGTAAACAAGCATACCCATCTTTTCGCCCGGGCCCGGCCTTGTGTTAACCATGAAGGGACCAAAACAGTCGACTCCGGTGCAGGTGAATGGCCGATCTTCTGGATGTACCCAGTCCTCTGGCAGGTCAGCTTGGCGTTGGTGGGTAGGCTTCCAATTTCTTCTTCGACAAATTACACACGTACGTAGTACTCGGTCGATCAACTTACGGCACTTGGGTATCCAATATGTCTGACATAGCGTGGCTAGAGTGTGCTCGCGTCCTGAGTGGCCAGCCCTGGTCGAATGTACCTCTTGTACGATAAGTTATTCTGTAATGGTGGAGGACAGGTCGGTGCTTGTCTCGCCCTGTTGCTCTGTTGATCGCCGCCAACCTCATCGAATAATTAATGAAAACCTTTAACAGTGGGAAATATTTATCGTAATGAGGTAACAAATTATTTTTCCGGAGACTGGGTGCTACTGAAAGTATACAAGTGAATTCTTTCTGGCATACATTGACTGTACAGTGTACGGTACCTGCACTGTGTACGTAGTGAAGTAATGTGAAAATTTTTGACGGTTTTACTGAATATCTCTCTATCTATATATAACAACAACGTACTATGTTTCAGGACCCCTAGTAATTGTTTACATCCGGCTAGTATGAGGAAATATACCCGAATAGCCAATTTCTTTCTGCTGGTTATATTACTGAATTTATTCGTAGAATATTTTTTTTACTTTGTTATTCACGTTGAGTGGGTGGTGTGAGGTGAAGGGTGAGTGAGTGTCTTCTGTACAGAATGCATAACTTATAATGTAAGTGCTGCCATCATACGAGTAACTGGACGGCAAGAGCTACTGTGTTTATACATGATCGTTTCTTCTACTGAAAGAGAGAGACGACCACCAATCACTCTTTCAACCCATCTTAGAGCTAAGGAGAGAATAGGTAGTTTTAATCCTACACCACGCTGTCTTGACTTTCCTTACTAATATCGTCAACACGGACGTATGGTTAGCAGATATACTATTGGTGAACGGAAATAAATTCACAGGAAAAAGTCACATGACTTGTCCACATTGACAACACAATATATATCTGATGGCATTGCACATAGGTTAGGTTAGGTTTTCCGTGCCTTTTTTCCTGTGACTTTTTTCTTGACTTTTTTTCCTGGATTCATACTATTGGCCTGCTTATATGCACACATGTCTAGTACCATAGCTAACACTGACCAGAGTGTCTACTTGATTATACCCGATGATGTGCTCACTAAAGTTGTTATTGGCCTTCATATTTTCGTCATGACAACCTAGAGAACTGTCACGCTTTTAGGGTCAAGAATATTTCGGGTCACATAATTATGTTCACCAGGAAGACCCCTTCTTAGCTCTGCTGTGTGTAAAATATCAGGATCACCACCAAACATGTAAGAGACAGTGTTCAATACTTGGCAGCCATATTGATTTACCGAGATGGACCCAGGAGCTGTTTTATTTTTCGAAACAAAAGGTCAGAGGTTAGCATCTTGGCTTTGTAAAGTCACCACTCAATTCTCGAGTAGTTTTGTTGATATTTGTTTTCAAAATTGCTTTATGTTGCAGCGTAGTGTACTGTAAGTAGCCAGTTGTCTAATTTATCTTTGTGTTTGTCTATTTTCTCTTTGTTAGGCTCACATACATAAGTACACGTAGGAGATCTCGCACTAAGGATGAAGGTGGGAAAAGAAAATAACAACGGCGTTTTCTTTATATATGTTATATGTACAGAGCAGTCAGGTGCTGGGAAGTTGCTGCATAGTAGAGGAGTTGCTGTGGAGGATCTCCTTTAGAGGAGGTCTTCTCTGCTTACGAGCGTGGTGTAGTCTGTTCTCACGACTGTTGTTGTTGTTGATGTTGAGATTGTCGGCCCGTTTGGTGGTTCCGGCTGGTGCTCTTGGAGCAGCCAGACAGGATTGGGGATTTGGGGATGGAGGTTATCCTACCTGCAGACATGAAAGGATACTGCAGGTTTGCAAATGTGAGCGGACCCTCGGTCAGTGAACGCTTACCACCAACCCCCACTCTTGGACGTAGTCAGTTTCAGAGTGGTGCACCCCCCGAACTGGGGTCCGCACTTGTTGGGGAAGGATACTTCCAAAAGTGGTGAATGTGGTTTGTTTGGGCCTTTCTGGTTAGAGTGGCCGTTGGTGTTGTGTGTTCTTCTTGGAAGTTTCAAATTCTGTTTCGGAGACTTTGTGTGACTTCGCAGTCGAGGAGATAGTGTTCCAGTGGGCTGGCCGATGGCTCCTGACAGTAGGTGCATTCCCTGACGACATTTTCGATCGTCTGCCAGGTGCACTTGTACCCTACTCATAGTCGAAGAAGGCTAACTTGGGTTTGTAATGGTGTTTTCTTGTCTGCGTATGGTGCTTCCCCCTTTGTAGCCACCCGGTACCATTTGGCTGATTGGGAACCAGCGTTGAATGCGTCAAGGAAGCTCTTTTGGATGTGGAGCTTGCTAGTCTTTCTGAGGTGGTTCATAATCTGTTGCACGCTTGCTGGAACTTGAATGTGTACGCTTCTAAAAAGTGTGGTTGCCTTGGCTGCTTCGTCTGCCATGTCATTTCCCCCGATCCCTACATGACTGGGAACCCAGTGTAAGACGAATGAGCGATTTTGTCTTTGGAAGTCCTGTAGCTGTGCGAGGATCGGGGTTATGATGTGGACGCTATATCGTGATTGATTGTGTTGCAGCGCCTGCATGGTCGTTTCGAGTCTGTGTGAATTACGATGGACTTGTTGTGTTCCGTTGCAGCGTGTTGTAGGGCCTTTGAGATTGCTACCAACTCTGTTTTTAGGGTGGAGCAGTCATTGGAAAGTCTTCATAGGAGGGTCTGACTTTGTGCGTAGAAGGCTGCGTTTTGGCAACTGTGGGCTTATCTGATCTACAGATTTTAGCGAGGAGTCCGACTGTCACTTGCTTGACTCGTACTGCCAGGGGTGGTAGTTCAGTTTCCATTTGCAAATTGCAAATTCTAGTCCACGTGTGCGCTCCCAGCATGGTCCTGACAGCATTTTTTTGGATAACTTCTAGCTTAGCTATTTCGTCTTCTCTCAGTCCAATGAGCGTTGGAGCACTGTAATGTACCAGCGATCTGATGGCGGCCGTGTAGTAGGCTTTGCGCACGTGTATGTTCGCTCCTGCGATTGTGTCAGGTAGGAGACCTCATTATGTTGTGTCTGCTCTTCGTCCTGTGCCTGAGATACTCGAGTTGCGGCTTGAAAGTAAGTTTCTGGTTGAACCAGATTCCAAGACACTGGTGGGTGTTGGTCCAGACTACCGGCGTGTTTTGTATGGAGAGCGTCATGTCTGGTGTATCTGTGCAGATGGCCATCGCTTTCGACTTGGCTGGATTTTTTTTGAGTCCAAGTCTGTTGCACTCCTCTTCTATAAATTGCGTGTTGACTAGTCTGTCTGCTCCTTTTACTATGAGCTGTAAGTCGTCTGCATAGCAGAGGAGCTTGGCTGTTTATCTGCAAGGTAGTCTGACTATATTTTCTATCGGGACATTGAACTGCATTCGACTGAGGATGCCTCCTTGTGGGGTTCCTTTTTCGTGGGCCCTGTAGCTTGATGTTGCCCCCCGAAAGCGTACTCTTGCTTCTCTCTGTGTAAGGTAGTTCTGGATCCACCCCAGCAACTTTCTTTTGACGCCATTTTCGGCGAGCGTCGTTATAATGACCAGTGGATTTGCTAGTTGGAAGGCCTTCTCCAAGTCGAGGAAGACCACCAGAGCTGGTTTGTTGTCCACTTTGCTAAGTATCTCGTCAATGTTGTTGCTTGTGCCGGTGTTCTCGATGTAAGCAAAAAAGGAGGGCGTGGTCTGCCGATTTTCCACTTGAGCCTGTTGAGAGCCATTCTCTCTCCCGTCTTCGCTATGCAGCTGAGGAGGGAGATGGGTCTTGGTTTGTCTGGTTGTCTGGGCTTCGGAATGGGCTGTATATCTGCCTTGTTCCCTTCCGGTGGAAGTCTCTGTGCAATCCTTCCCCCCCTTCTTCTTCAACCAGTCTCCATACCCCTCTTGTTTTCTCCTCCTCTACCTATTTCCCCATTTTGAAATATCGTATTGGATTATTCTCTCTCTCTCTCTCTCATCGCATAACCCACTCTGGAAATGCATAACGAACGCTATCAGTGGAATGACAACGCCGTCAACACGCTCAGTACATTAAGGTAGAGGAAAAAGTTCCTTATTTTTTCTTTTCTCAGGATCAAAGTCATTAGCGTCCTCGTATATATCACAGGATCAGTGTCGTCATTAATTTCGTACATAATACAAATATAAACCCAGATTCTTACTTTTTCTTTTCTCAGGATGAACTTCGACATTATTCTCATATATACTACAAAAAAATCTAGAACCTCATAATTTCTGTCCATAGCATGAACGCCGTTATTTTTATCTTATATACTAGAAATAATATGTATTTAAATAACATAAGGTACAATAACACACACATACATAAAACACACTTCCACATACACACATACTACTACTACTACTACTACTTTGCTGTTACTCGGAATCGAGTATGCCGATCATCCAGCTCTGATACAATGATGGGAGTTATTAGGGATGTCACCTAGGTTGGTGAGTTTTGAGGTGACTAAAGAGGCTGATACGGGACCCGCAGCGTCGTTCACATTCGTTGCACACGTGGAGGCAGCGGTGGCAGCGTCTTACCGGCGTTGACACTTGTCTGCCTCGGTTTGCAGTCGGGCTAAGTAGACAGTATTGACACCTTCTTGTGTGGTCCTCCTCCAAGCGTTACGATGTGGAATAATCGACTCCCAGGTGAGGGGGTCGATTTGGCACTCTTTCAGGATTGTCCTAAGATTATCCTTATACCTTTTCAGTTGCCCGCCAGAGTTACATTTACTTTTCGTTACGTGACTGTAAAGTAGCTGCTTTGGCAGTCTACTGTCGTCCATGCGGGTAACATTGCCAGTCAAACGGAGTTGTTCATGGATAATGGTAGCCTCGATGCTCCTACAGTTGGTGTCAGCAAGAAAACTGGGATTTGTTCTCTTGTCTTCCCAGCGAACGCGGAGGATGGAACATAGACTACGTTGGTGAAAGTTTTCAAGTGCCTTGAAGTGCCTCCTGTATATGATCTATGTCTCACTGCCATAATGCAGGGTGGGGAGGACCACTGCTCGATATACGTGCAGCTTTAAAGATAATATCAGCTCACTACAACTGAAGACATGATTTCCAGGTCAGAAAAGGATTGAGATGCACATCTGATCCGATGCTGAATCTCTTCATCGATGTCTGAGGTGGTGGACAGGTTGGAGACGAGATACCGAAAGTGGGCAACATTAGAGAGGGTAGTACCGTTAAGCTGGATGGATGGTGGAGGAGTGTCTGAACCAGGGGCAGGTTGAAAGAGAATCTGAGTCTTACGTACATTCACCTCAAGGCCGAAGTGTGCATACGCGTCTGCATATCTGTTCAGGATCTCCTGTAGGTCGTGTTTAGAGTGGGCATCAAGGGTGAGGTCATCTGCATACTGAAGTTCGGTAATGGACGCTGCCGACACCTTTGTTCTTGCCTGGAGTAGTCTTATGTTAAAAAGACCCCTCTTCACCCATTACTCGATGTTCACCCCATTGGCTAAATTGGCACTGGCAAGAGTAAGGAAGGCAGCCAAGAAAATGGAAAAGAGAATTGGTGCCACTATACATCCTTGTTTAACTCCTGTTTGGATGGGGAAGAACTCTGACTGGGTGCCGTTGTGCAGGACACTGCCGTTCATGCCATCGTGGAGTTGCCTCACAATGGCGATGAATTATGGTGGGCTTCCCTGTTGACCGAGTCGAAGGCCTTGGTTAGGTCGATGAAAGCCATGTACAGGTCACGACGCTGTTCTCTGCACTTTTACTGTATCTGGTGGGCAGCAAAGATCATGTCAGTGGTGCCATGTGATGGTCTAAAACCATATTGAGATTCTGGGAGGAAGTTTTCCGCCTCAGGAAGAAGTCTGTTTTGGAGAACTCGGGCGATAATCTTGCCAGCTACGGACAGCAGCAAGATCCTACGATAGTTGCCACAGTCTGACCGGTCTCCCTTGTTCTTATAAATGTTGACAATGGAGGCATCTTTAAGAGCTTGGGGGAATGCCTCCTTTCCCCATATATTCTCCAGGAGAGAGTGGAGATGGCTGGTAAGCAGAGGTCCTCCTGCTTTATACACCTCGGCTGGGATTCTATCAGGCCCTGAGGCTTTGTTATTTTTTATCTGTTTGATGGCAGTAGCTACCTCATCCAGGGATAAGGGATAGCTGAGGTGAGTCAGCTCTGGATGCTGAGGGACTTGCTGGGTAGTCAGGATATCCACATCGGTGTTTCGGTTGAGCAATGAATGGTAATGTTCTTTCCAGCGCTGAAGGAGGCCTTCATTGTCTTTCACTATGAGGTTACTGTCAGATGAGCGGAGGGGGGCTGTGCAACGAGTGACTGGCCCATAAGATGTTTTAGTCTAAATTAAAAATTTGCCCATCTTGTGCTGATCTGCAAGTTTTTATACTTCACACGCTTTATTTTTAAGACAGTCCTTCTTTAGATTGCGAAGTTCCTGCTGGGCTGCAGCTTTCTTCTTGCGGAAGGTATCAGCTTTGGTCCGAGACTGAGGGTTGTTCTGCCAGGCAGTTAAAGCAGCACGTTTATCATTGATGAGTACTTTGATTGCCGAGTCATTTCCATCAAACCAGTCCTGGTGTATTCTTTTGATCTGGCCGAGGATCTCTTTGTAGGATTTTGTCATAACAGTATTAAGAGTATCCCATTCGGCACTGGGATTCAAGTTGTTTACTGTTGGGTTGTTTACTTGCTTATGTTCGAGCTGCTCTCTGACAGCATGTGCTACCATTGGATCCTCTAGACGTTTAGTATTAAAACCTCTTCTGGAGGCTTGCTGCCTTTGCCGTTTTGGGGCGATGTGAAGTGAGAGCTTAGACCTGACAAGTCGATGATCAGTGTCACAGTGGTCTGAGCCACGCATGGCACGGGTGATGATGACATCTTGGTGATCTCTTTCTATGACAATGATGTAGTCAATGAGATGCCAGTGTTTGGATCGTGGGTGTTGCCACGAACCCTTGAACTTATTGGCCTGCCTAAACAAGGTGTTGGTGATAGCGAAGTTGTGTGCAGCACACTTGCTGAGGAGGAGTAGGCCGTTAGTATTATACTTGCCTAGTCCATTTCTCCCTATGGTTCCCTGCCAATTGTTAGCATCTCTGCCAACTCTGGCATTGAAGTCGCCAAGGAGCACAGCCTTGTTTTCTCTGGGGATAGAGGTTAGCACTCTGTCGAATTCGGCAAAAAGACCTCCTTGATGTCATCCTCTGCATCCAGTGTTGAGGCGTATGCACTGGTGAAGAAGGCATGACGTGAGTGATTCAGTGGGACTTGAAGCGTCATAAGGGGCTCATTGATCCCAATAGGCATTTCAGTTAGCCTGTGTAGGATGCGTTGGCGGATGGCAAAGCCAACTCCATAAATGCGGTTTCTCTCCGCAGCAGGCTGGCCCTTCCAGAAGAAGGTGTAGCCAGACCCCCGTTCTGTGAGTTGGCCCACATCTGGGAGCCGGGACTCACTGATGGCTGCTATGTCGATGTTATACCAAGCCAGCTCTTTTACCACAAAGGCAGTTCTTCTTTCAGGACGCGCATTTGTGCCAGTATCCAGTAGGGTCCTGACATTCCATACAGCGACCATAAGAGGTTGTATGGGTTTTTTTTATGGGGGGATCTGTGGTTTTTGTTGAGTTTTCGACCGTATGAGGATGACCTTACTGGGTGCAGTTGCCCAGTCAGGTTTGGTTTTTAGGCAGGCTATGTTTAGGGCACCTTTTCTAGCCCCCTCCCCATGTGGGGTGAGCAGAGTGGCTCCCCGAAAGGCCTGCTGCACGGGAGTTGGCTACGTGGGAGTTGATTTATGTGGTGAGGCAGGAGCGCAGGCTGCAACCACACATCTTTTTCTGATCCAGTGGTGCAAATGTTGCAACGACTGGGGAGAGGGAGAGTCGCAATGGACTACCAATAGCCCAGTTTGTTGGGTTTCGCCTAAGAAGCCTGTCCATCAGGTATTGTCTTCGTCCGCCGATGGAGTCGTTGGGTTTCCACGGTGGTCACCTCCTCCGCCTACACCGCCGTTGGGGTCTTCTTGCTGTAAGCATGTCTGCCTGATCTGGGGCTCCACCGCAGATTTTTCGTTCGGGATTTACTCCAGCATTATTAAACAACATCTTCCCATGCAGAGGTGTAGTTGTATTTTCTCTTCCATTTTACCGAATCTTCTTAGTTTTCTAAGCTGTATCTGGGCTAGTCTATTATGTTCTGTTATTTGTTTATTTATTCCTGATCTTGTTATTGTTAGCCCCAGTATTTTTCCTTCGTTTGAGCACTGTATTGTATTTCTTCGTTGTTTACTGTGATTGGTGCCAGGTTTATCCTTGAAATGTGTATAATTTTCAGTTTCTGTATATTCGTTTTTATTATCCATTTCTTCTCGTAATTATTAATTTGAATTATCGCGCGAGCTGTTTTTAATGCCATCATCAGTTTGGCCTTGCCTGGATGGCGGATGATCTGGGTGACATCATCATCATATGCAATGTATTCACCGTGTATTGGTGGCGGCATGTCTGAAGTGTAGATTGTGTAAAGAGTTGGGGATAAATTACTTCCTTGTGGTACTCCACTATAAAGTCTGAAGCTTGGGCCTTTGTGATTGCCTATTATAATGTGTGCTTCTCTATGGTCTAAGAAATTACAAAGAAGAGAGGTGAAGTTGTTAGGGAGTTTTTGATTGGTTATTTTATATTTAAGTCCTAGGTGCCAGACCTTATCGAATGCTTTTTTGCCACATCCCTCAAAACTATGTTGCACTGTTCTTTATTATGCATTGAGTTTGCTATACTTTCGTATTTAAGGGCTAATGCTGTGTTTGTTCCTCTGTGTTTCCAAAATCCGTGTTGTCTTGGGTTGAATTTGTATTCTAGTTCCAGGTGTGTTCTTAATCGGTGGTTATTTATTTTTTTCTAAATTTTTTCCCGGAGTTTATAATAGAGAGATTCGTCTGTAGCTTGTTACGGCTGTGTATGTTTTTCCTGGTTTTGGTATCAGTCTGATAATTGCTGTCTTAAATTTCTTTGGGTAGTGGCCTGAAGCTATGGATGCATTGAATATATTTCTTAGTGGAAATACCATGTTGTTTGATAATTGCTGTAAAATGAGTTTTATTTATTTTACTGACTCCAGGAGCCTTGTTCTTAAAACTGTTTATTCTTCTTACTATTTCGTCCACTGTGATTGGTTTGGTTAGTGGGGACATGTCATCCAGTGTATTCAGATCGATCGTGGGTCTCGGTTGCCAGATGTGGGTTATTTGCGACATATAGTTAGATACTTCCCTCCCTGTGATCATGCAGAAGTTTAAGTTTTCTTCGTTGGTTATTTGAAAGATCTTACTCCAGAAAGGTCTAAATTCCGGTTCTCGGTCGATTGGATCTGATAATTTGACTCGATTACTGTTTACTATATAGTTAGACTCGTTGCTGGAGGTTCCCATTAAGTGCTTTATTTTCTGCCAGAACTGGTTCGGTTTATGGTAGTTTCCTTCCGTTTCTGAAATCAGCCTCTGCCGGTTCCTGTTGTATGCTTCTTTTGAAATGTTTTTTAGCTGTTCGTGTATTATGTTGTATAGTCGTCTGTGCTATGGTGTCCATCCTTGTTGTGTAATTAGTTTAATTAGGTTGCTAAATTGTGTCTGTTTGATTCTTGTTTGGTGTGAGTATTGAGGGTGTGGTAAGGTTCGGTGAGTGGTCCTGGGTATGTTGTGTTCCATGGCCTGGCTGACGTGCTCATACCATATATCCAGTGATTGGTCTATTAGAGAAGTGTGCCTGTTGTGTAATTGTGTGTGTTGCAGGTTATTTAATTATTTTTTGAAGTTTTCTCAGTTAGCCCGGTTATAGTTGAATCTTAGCCTGGCCGGGATCTGTATTGGGGCTGTGGAGTGTGGCTATGATAAAGAGATGACCACTTGTGGATATTGGGCCGGGTTCGAGTAGTACAGTATGTTTAAGTGGTGGTGTTGATTTGTTAAAGCGATGTCTGGGTATCCTGTGTAGCCTTCTCTATTGTACGTGGGAAATTTCAATCCGAGGTGTACTACGTTGCCGTGGCTCACTAGTATGTTCAGCACCTGGCCTACTGTGTTGTTGGTGTGGTGTCCAAGTATGCGGTGTCTAGCCCAGAAAGTAGGCAGGTATATTCCTCCTCATCAATCTGAGCACGTCTGCTATTGGAAAGATTGGTCGTCTTGGAGGGAGGTAGCAGGTGCCGATTATGATTGGACCCGTTGTGCTGTTAATTTCAATTGCCAGAAAGTTTTCTTGAAATGTATCATGGATTTTATGTTTTATACTTCTATTAATTGCTATGGCTATTCCACCTTGTAACGGATTTTGGCTGTTTTTTTTTTTTTGGTATACTGTGTAATTGAATATCTTGATTTTATTTAAATTACCCTTGCCGTGAGAATTTAATATGATGACGTCTGGGTCCAGGGTACGATATACTGCATGTTGTATAATTCGTGAGCTCTTGGTGTGGTCCAGGTCAGTACATTATGTTGAATTATTTTTAGTCTGTTGATTATGAATGGTGATGTCTCGAGCTTGTTTGGGGCATTTTAGATGATCGATATTCTCCTGAAGACCTCCTCTCCGTATGCAGGCCGAGGCGGATTTTCCTGTATTTGGATTGCTCCACTTTTTCTATTCTATTATGTTTGGTCAGGATTCTTCCTCTCTTTATTAATGTTTCTATCTGGTGATCTTCCAGATATTTATCTGTATATGTATATTTTACTTTTCCTTCCCTTATCTCTGTCAGTAGTCTCTCGGTTGAGACTATTTGGGGGGCTGAGCAGGTGTAAAACCTAATACCGGTTTCCTCCCCGAGGTCCTGATTCTCAGTCATTTTTCTTGGTGACGGTGGTGGTACCACGTTTCCCATTTTTTTTTCTTTATGGGGGTGCTATATATGAACGCTTGTTCAGGTTGTATAACAGGTTCATGTTGTAAAATGGGTTCCTGCTCCTCTTCGTCTTCTTCCATCCCCTCTTCACTACTTTCTGGTTGGGGGGTTTGTCGGAAGTGGCTTGTGATTGGGTGACATGCGCCTGACTGGTGGTTTCCGCTAGTTTGTAGTTCAGGTTGAAGATTTCTGAGGAGGGAACGTCGTTGGGGAATTCCATGCCTGGGAGGTTATTTGCCGCGAACATTTCCTTTACCCTTTTAGCAAAACATCCTGGTTTGACTATATTCAAGAGGTGGGCGTGTATTATTGCCGTCATGATTTTAACCGACAGTTGACTTCCCAGGTTGAGCACTATAGGCTGTTTGGCTGGGGATTGAGAGGCTACCTTTTCAAGGACTTTAGTTGTTCCCTTTGTTAATTTGGCTACCGCCGAGTAGGTCCTGTTTTGTTTTTCCTGTGCCCTTTCTTTTTCAATTTCCCTCCTCTTTTTTACTATCTCTTTCCTTACTGGACAGCGTGCTGCCAGTGTTCTGTGGTCTCCTTGGCAGGTCAGGCACCTAGGAATTTCTCTACTCTTGCACTCCCGAAATGTATGTCCCACTTCCCCGCATTCGGAGCAGTATTTAGTGTTTTTGTTAGGGCAGTCCGTGGCTAAATTGTATATTTGTAGCAGTTCCAGCAAGGCGTGATGGGAAAAAATTCTTCCTGTTCAACTTGGTTGCTACCTATATGGTAGTAGGAGAGACAGAATCCCTCCTGCATTGCCTTTTGTGCCATTCCTATGTCCTGAAACCTAATTTTCAGCATAGATGGTAGTCTAGGTAGTTTAACTACCTCCTCTACTTTGGCCCATTGATTTCTTTGTTCCTGATCTAATTTCAGTTGTTGTTCACTAGTTTCTTCTGTGATGGTCCTATCCAGTCTTTTAACTACTACGGTCTTCCTGGCTCTTAGTTGTGGTGGGATTACGACTTCGAATCGCTGCCTCTTCAGATGTTTTATGCTGTCGTTAAATAGCAGGGTGTCAACGTCTTCTTCAGTCAGGCAGAGGGCGATGAATGAATCCTTGGTGGTAATGAGGCTCGTAATCTTTATGAGTAGTGTTGCTCCGAGCAGTTCAGCTAGTGAGTTTTTCCATGGTTCGGTTACACTCCTGTCAAGGGAGCGTATCCTTACCCTATGCGCCCTCATTGTGGAGGGGGCAAGGTGGACAAGCCACCTTTAAAAGTACAATAGGTAACCTACCTAGTCTGAGTGAGTTAACCTACCACAAGAATTACAAAACCTCTCACCTCCCAACACCTCCCACCGTCGAGTGGTCGAAAGGTGGTTCCTGTGTCTCTCTCCCAGAGCTCCGTCAGGGGAACCTACTTCCCTAGTGTTTATATATTCTGCTCACTTATAGGCGTGAGCCCTAGTTTAACCTTTTTTTTTGGGTGGGGGGGGGGGGTGCGGGATATGCGACCCCCTTCCCTGGTGGGCCTGCACGATCACGGTTACCCAGGAAGGCTCGGCGGAGGGATGGGTTCTGCTCCTTCTCCCTTTTTGTTCACAAACTCCTGGGATGGAGGTGAACAGTTACAGGGAGGACCCAAGGACGAATACACCTCTAAGATGCAGGTCCCCAGGCCAGAGCGAAATAGAAGGAAGAATAAAGGAAGAATAGCCACTGGTGCAAGAAACACCAGTGGGACCGAGGCACAACTCTGCTGCAGGAAGCCGTTAGAGAGCACCCAATCTGGGCCGCCTCTGATCAGGAGACACCCCTGATCAGTGGGGAGACACAGAGAGGGCGTTGTCTGGAGCGAGCTTCCCGGATGCTTGGATGGTGGTTAGTGGCGCCAAGTAATGGTCATTTGCGTTCCAACGGTCGTCAACAGTTTTGGACAAAGGCTGGCTGGCTGGCTGGCTAGCTTTGGCAGTGAAGGATCTTGAGAGAGGTCCGATCACGGCGAAGGCTGTCTGGCTAGTGAGTGAGTGAGTGAGTAGAATCCTTCACTTTTTTTTTTAAAGATTTGTGGGAATATTACCTACTCGGACCTTAAGCTAAAATGTTGGTCCACCCACTGCTGGAATAAAACATCAGCATGTTTTTAGTTAACTGTACATCTCCACCACTAGCGTGGGGGTGGATGCTCGGTAAGAAATTGTAGGGTTTCTTGAGAGTGGTTGGTGGTTAGCATTTGGGCAACCTTCTCTGCTGTGATAGGGGGTTGTATGTTTCTCCTAGCTAATTGCGTTCCAGGACACTCTATGAGGTAGTGCTGCAGTGAGTTTTCGGCTCCGCTGTCGCAGGTTTTCCACATGCGCTGCTCTGCTGGTACTTGTACAATGATTTCCCAAATGCATGGGTATCCCAGTCTTAGTCGGTGGAAGTTAACTTCTTCCCTTCTTGTTATATCCTTCATCAGTGGTGGTCTCTCATAATGCGTGACCAGATTGTACCACCTGGCCGATCGTGATACTGGTGTTAATCTTCTATGTTTGTCTATTTTCCACTGGGCAGTTCGTGTTATTGTGGTCTTCTTTATCTGCTCCTGACTGGGCGGGATGTTCATCTCGATGTTTCGCTGTCCTAACGCAGCCTTGGCAGTAGCATCAGCTCGTTCATTCCCTGGGATTCCGGTATGACTGGGCACCCAGTTAATGATAACTTGCCGATCTTGTAGTTTTAACCCTTGCAGACGGCCAACAACGGATGTTATGAGATGAATGTTGTCTATAGGCTCTCTGCATTTTTAGTGCTTCAATAGCACATCGCGAGTTAGCGTGTATTACAATGCCTTGTTGACTGTTTATGGAAGCGTGTCTTAGGGCTCCAAGTATGGAAGCTAGCTCAACTTGCAAAGTAGAGCATCCATCTGGGCTCTACGAAACCGCCTGTGTAATACACTGTACTTTTGTGTGGTGTTAGAGCCTTCATGTTTCTCTCTGCTACCTGTCGGAGCTCATGTGGGTTACAGTCAGCCTTTCTTGTCCCAGTTTGTAGAATGTTGAAGATTGCTGGGGTGCTGGAGTCTGGACTCATTGTATCAGGACCTTTGCTGAGGATTGTGTCTTTCAATTTCAGTCGATTTACAGCGTCAACTGCGCACAATAGCCATGTTTTCTTGTTAAAGACATCTCTGTTAATGTTCAGTGCTCGTAAGAGTCCCTTCTTGATGTCGCTTTCCCGAGCCCTGGTAATCAGTTTTGTTGCAAAGCACGCTGTAAATCCTTGACTTGACGTCTGTAGATAAGGTAAAGGGCTATTGCTTGTAATGCTGAGTGGGAGGGCAGGGATTAGGATTGGAAGTACTTTGATGGCAATTTGGGGGAGGGGGGATTGGTTTATAGGATCAAGGAAAAAGAGGGAGGAAATTTGAAGAAAAGTAAGAGATTGACAGTATCCGGGCTCAACGAGATATGCTGAGGTTATAATAATTATATTTGAACTTACATCTTGCGTGATTAGGTTCTAGCTCTCAAGCCTTTTTCATTTAGTTAAAAAAAAAATATTTTTGCAGTAGCCATTATTCCAAGGAAGGGGTAACGACCTCTAGCCAGGTTCTTGTGGAGCTGGCTGAGCAACGTATCTTTTGTTTTAATAAGAGTGGGAGGAAGGGGCAAGAAGACAAGTGTTGGAGAGGCCAAGGATAGTGTCTTTTGGTCACTCATCTTTTTAATGAAACATTTTTCTGTTTTAGAGAATTGAAGCGTTTTGTTTATAGTAGGGAAGTTTAATTTCTAAGAAGAGGTGTAGGATCCAACTTGCTACTTTTGTTCACAAGGAGGTGGTCCTATCTTTTTGGTTTAATTGAAAGATTGAAGCTTGACTTAAAGGTACAGTATTTATTGGCTATACAGTTGTTTTTGTTTTTGTATTAAATTTGATAATTTTTAGATGTATTTTGGTATTGGTGGTGGATTGTTATTCTGCTTAATCTGAACCAAGCGTCTTCTTCTCTTGCTCTTCTTACTGGTTCGTTGTCGAGCCAGATAACTACAGTTTCTGAGTCTAACTCTCGTATTTGTTCCCATGTTCTTTTGGCTTGGATGTAGATGTCTACGTTTACTGCGTTGATGTTGTCTCTTCTATGGAGTTCTTCGTTTGTTACTCTTTCTTCTTAACTGATGTTATATATGAATAATAGGCTTTTATTTTGTACCGTTTGAAGTTTCTTGATTCTCGTTGCACCAAATGGGTTGGTTGGGACAGGCGGGTAGCTCATTACTGATTTTATTAGTGCCGTGTATAATTTCTTTTTGTTTGGTATGTTCAGGCTTTTTAATATTTTTATTTTGGAGAGTTTGTTACGTAGTTTGTGGACTTTTTCGTTGATGAAGCTCTGGTAACCATTTGTTGTGATTTTCAGTCCCAGGATGCTGCCTTCGTTGGTGTATGGGTAAATTTCTCCATCTACTATTACTGGTTCGACCTTTTTCTTGGCAATTGGTATGATTTTAAATTTGTTGATGTTTGTCCGTATTTTCCATTTCCTTTCGTAGCCATTTATGTTTTTTATTGCTAAGGCCGTAAGGCGTGCCATCATTGCTTCTGATTTTCCGGGATATGATATGATTTGTGTGATGTCATCGGCAAAGATAATGTGTTCGCTATGTTGCGTTGGTTCAGGTAAGTTGCTCGTATATATGAAGAACAGTGTTGGGGATAGGACGCCTCCCTGGGGCACTCCACTTTCTAGGTCGAAGGGTAGACCTAAATGGATCCCAATTTGTAGCTGTGCTGTCCTGTTTTGAAGGTAGTCACATAAGATTTTTTTCTATTTCTGCAGGTAGGTCTAGTTTTAGTATTTTATATGCTACTTCGTTGTGCCACACTTTATCAAATGCCTTTGCTACATCTCTTAAGACTATGTTTACTTGGTTTCCTTGCTGTTTTTCTTTGGCTATGATTTCTGTTATTATTGCTATTGCCATTTGGGTTCCTCTTCCTCTTATAAAGCCGTGTTGTCTTGGGTTGAGTTTGTTGTGGTTAACCAGGAACTTATCTAGTCTGTTATTTAGTATGCGTTCCAAGAGTTTCCCGGTTATTTCCAGTCAGGATATAGGTCTGTAGTTCATTATCTGTTTTGAATCCTTGTCTTCTTTGGGAATGAAGATCATTTTTGACCGCTTGAGGGCATCGGGAAAGTAACCAGCGGATAAGGTTGAGTTGTAAATATTTATCAGGGCCTCCATTAGTCTGCTGGGCAGGTTTAATAATAATAAATAATAATAATACTAATAAACGGTTTATTGAAAAAGTTTGCAGCCCGAAGGCTGAAAATATACATTGGACATAAATGACTTATTACATACATGGTGGTTTAACAAAAGCCTTCATTAGAGAAAGGTGAAGGAACATACAGTGAACATACAGGTTAATGCTTACACACGTAGATCATGTGAGCTGAGGTGTTGAACAGCAGACACGTAGTGTAGTAACTCCCTCACAGATGGCGTTATGAGGGGCATCACGTGGAGTGCTAATTCCCTCACAGGTGGTGTTATGAGGGGCTTGACGTGGTGTAGTAATTCCCTCACAGATGGTGCTACGAGGGGCCTGATGATGTAGTAGTTCCCTCACAGATGGTGTATGAGGGGCCTGATGAAGTAGTAATTCCCTCACAGATGGTGTTATGAGGGGCCTGATGTGGTGTAGTAATTCCCTCACAGATGGTGTATGAGGGGCCTGATGTGGTGTAATAATTCCCTCACAGATGGTGTTATGAGGGGCATCACATGGCGTAGTAATGCCCTCACAGATGGTGTTATGAGGGGCATCACGTGGTATAGTAATTCCCTCACAGATGGTGTTATGAGGAACTTCACATAATGCTGTAGCAACTCATTCACTACATGGTGTCGTAGCATCATGGGGACACCACGTGGTCACAGGACCTCACTCACTGAGGTGTGGTTCCAGGCCTCCCCATCGTGGAGTCTCAGGGGAATTATCACTGGGTACCTGGGACCTCACTGTGTGAAGGCTAGCTTGAGTAAGACTCAACTGTAACTGCCAAGTTGTTTTTCACTGACTTAAGCACTGTTCACCACTATTCAACACTGGTTCCATTCCTTTCCCAAATGAAATAGTAACTTCTGGCGAGAACTTGTTGATATTCCGGTGGGGAGGAGGGTTCAGGGAGGGAGTTGGTATGGGCCAACATAAAAGTTGATGTGGCTGCTGCTGAGCAGCGCCAGGTGCGTCTGACCCGTCTTGACCCGTCTGTGGTCAAGGATGAAGTGATGAAGTTTAATGATATATTTCGGGCTATGCCGCTCATTCCAGGGGAATTTTCTTTAAATTTGCGTAGGCAGTGTAGTAGTTCATCGTGATTTATTAATTTATTGGGTCTTAGTCTTTCTGGGTTTCCTGTGGGGTAGGGAGTCAGTCTATCTATTGCTTTGTTCTCTTAGCCAGATTTTAATTAACTCTTCGTGTTCTTCGTCAAAATTTTCATTTTCATCTTCTGATATTCTGAAGATCTTCTTCCATTCTCTTCTGAAGGCCTCTTCTTTTTCATGGTTTGTATAGAGTTTTTGTCCGTTTTGGTCTGTAATGTAGTTTACTGTCTGTTTTTTCGTGCCAAGTAGTTTGTTGATGTTTTGCCAGAAGTTTTTGAGTCCATTGTGGTGTCTATGTTTTTCATTAGATTGTTCCATTTTTCGTTATTAATTTGCCTGTACTCTTCTTGTATGCCTTGTTGGATTTCTCTTATATTACGGAGTAGTTCTCTAGTGGGCCCAGTTTGTTCTATGAACGTCCTAATGTTATTATGTTGTACTTGTAGTCTCTTTAATTCTTTGTTCGGTTTGTTACTCGGGAGGGTTCTGTATGACGTTATTCGGGTTGTCTGGTTGATTGCTTGTTTTATTGTGTTGTGTAGCTTGTCTATCTGTTCGTCAATTTCCTTGAGTGTTGCATCTTTTAGATTAATTTGTAGGTAGTTTTCCAATAAATCCTTATATTTCATCCAATCTGTTTTGCTCATCTGAAGCCAAGGTGGTATTTTTGTTTGAATTGGGCTGGTGGAAATTGTAAATATTATCGGAATGTGGTCGCTTGGGGTGATGGGGCCTTGCTCTATGCAGTAGTTAAGGAATGCTTTGTTGTTGCAGAAGATTTTGTCGGGTATTGAAACGCCGTTTGGTCCCATCCAGGTGGTGAAGTGCGGGCCCAGGTGAAGTAGTCTGCCAGTGTTGATTATATGTTCCAATGCTGTGCCTATCTGGTTATTGTTGCCGTTGCTAAAAATGCGGTGTCTTGCATTGAAATCTCCCAGGAAGTGCATGGGGGGTGTTATAATTTGCTAGTTTCAGTAGGTCTTCTATAGGGAGGGATGGTCTTCTTGGGGGTAGGTATGTTGTTGCGATTATTATTTCGCCCTGTGTTGTCTGTACTTTAATGGCAAGGAATTCGCTGTTAAAGTTGTCTATTAGTATGTGTTTGATACCTTTTTTCACCTCAACGGCAACTCCATCATGTTTTTCTCCACTTTTGTTCTATTGGTGGGTGTCGTAGTTAAATATTTTGATTTTGCTGTTCTCGGGTTCGCCGTGTGCACTTATTAGTATTATATCTGGATTGTTTTCATTGTATATGGTACAAAGCGATGTTTTAAATGTATGCCAATCACGGATGTTGTGCTGTAGAATTTTAAGTGTTTTCAGTTGTAGGTGGTCCATTATTTCTTTTTCTTGGAGGGTTGAAGTTGAGGGGATGTTCTCATTTCGTTGAGTGCTGATTATTTCCTTTTGAGTTCAGCTGCCGTGATTACAATAAAATCTGTTGTGCCGAATTTTATTTTGTCTTTTTTAATCATGTTCCATACCGCTTCTTTGTCATACCATTCGTCTGTGTATTGCCATACTATTTCGTTAGCCGTTACTAAGTCTTCAATTAATTTTCCAGTTAGTTTTCTGTGTGTGGGAATGGTATCCTTGTGGTTTGATAAAACCTTAGTCCTGTATCTGCTGCTTCTTCGGGCATTGGGGGAGGGGGGTGGCAGTTGTTGTTGGGAAGTCGATTTCCATTTCATTTTCATTGTTCTTGGCCGCTGATTTCCTTTTCGCTCCCGTTCCTTGTGTCAGTCTTGGGTCTCTCGCCCTCTCAGTCAAATTTCCAGGTCGTTCCGCATTTTCCGGTATGTTATCCTGGTCTGTTGGTGTTGTGTCCTTGGGGGTGGTTAATCATTGTCTGAAGTGTTTTGTAAGCTCTGGGGTGCTGGTGGCGTGAGATAAGTTTGCTGAGTTTGTGTTTTCAGGAAAGTTCATTTGTGGCATGTTGTTTATTTCAAGCATCCTATTGAGTTCGTCGGCATATGATCCTGGGGCTATGATGTTATGAAGGTGAGCATGTAGCTTGCTCACTATTACCTTGAAATGATCAGTGTCACTTAATTTGATTATGGTGTCAGTAGTTGGCTTTGTTGCCTCTTTCACAGCCTTCTTTGCTATTTCAGCATATGTGCTTTGGTCTCTCACCCTTTCTCGTTGGTCTTCCTGCTCTTGCTTGAATTTGATAAGGGTCTTTTTGATGGGGCAGGACATGGCCATGGTTGGGTGGGTGTGGTGCACATCCCCGTTCCTTTTGCAGTTTATGCAGCCTTTGTTGGTGTTGTTGCACTGCGTGTAAACATGTCCTTCCTCTGCACAGTTGGAGCAAATTTTCTTTTCCTTTTCAGGGCAGTCCCTTGTCGTATGCTCTTCAAATTTATAGCATATGAAACATGTCAGGAGACTGGTGTATTTTTTCCTTTTTATTTGATGAGGGGATATCGACATGTTGCCCGCTAAAAAACCGCACTGGAGGACCTTGTCTGCCATAGCCGTTTCTTCGAAACAAATCTTCATTATGCGCATGTAGTCTTTTATCTTGATTATTTCTTCTACTTTAAGTCCTTCATTAATATTTTCAATGCCTGCCTTCATAGAGTCTGCCGTTTGTCCTCCTACTTGAGAATCTAGTTTCTTTACAAAAACAGATCTCCTGGCTCTTAGCTCGGGAGGCATGACCACAATTAATCCATTCTTAGCAAGGATTTGTTTCGTCTTAGTGGTTAGTAGTTTGTCTGCATCATTTTCATTTCGGCAAATGACTTTGAACCCTTCGTTCAGGTTGAATACCCTATTGAAGGACACACCTAGTTCAACATATGCTAGGGTAATTAGCCTAGATTTATCGATAGGTTTGTTCTTATCTTTTACTTTTATTCTTATGTTTACTGCCATTGTACACTCAGAAACCATAATCTCTAGCCCACCTGGGTCAGTGCTGGAGGTTAGAACAGTGTCCTTTCTGGACAGGGACCCACTCTAACTATCACGAGGCAACACACGCACGAACACACACAGTCATAGTACTGCTGTATAAATGACATTATGTATAAATATTGTATATGGCATTTTATACTCTGCATTATCTTCATTATATATGAACACGAAGAAAAAATACCATAAGTTGTAGTTACGAAATTATGAATGGAAATAAACACTTCCAAACCACCCAGTGAATCCACACAACGTTTACAGCGCTTGTGTGTGTGTGTGTGTGTGTGTGCCAGACCACGATGCTTCCCATCATTCGCGTAACTATATGAAAAATCGTGTTTAATTCAACTACCGTATATCTCGGCCTATAAGGTGGAATTTGAACCTTAAAAAAATCAGCCGAAAATTAGGGGTCGTCTTAAGCACTGGGTATCAAATTCTTACCACTTAAATATTGTGGTTTAGCGTGTCAAGAGTGGTGATGGAAAACATCTTAAATCACTCACAAGGTCCTACCACTAATTATTTTACACTGAAACTTACGTTTGGGAAGCTGAATTAAAAATAAGATTACCGGTATATTAAAATAATAAAAATGTATTTTAAACCTGTCCAACATACCGTAAAAGAACAATATACCCCGGTAATACCCCGGAGTTTGATTCTTAATGATCACCAAAAATGTATCAGCTCAACTTCACCTACCAGGTATAATGGAAGCCTCCCTTTGTCGTGTAACAAGTTTATAAATTAAAGAAAATACTTGCAGTGTGTTTAATATATTACAGTATATTATAAATAAATAAATAAACAAATAACTCGGTAAATCCATTTCAAGTAAATGGAAAAATTTTACTCGACACCGACATTACGACATTACCATAGTTCCAGTTAAATAACAGACGCTTAAGTGGCGTTACTAGTGTTTACACTACACCAGCCGGTAACATTTGATGACACTACTTGAAGTGAATTGGCCTTATTTTAAATAACCAACCATATGTAGAATATTTAGTAAGAGAGTAAAAGAGAGGAAAAATTTGGTAGCGTGGCCGTGTTAGTTATTTCCTCTGACAATACACTTATCTTATACGTCAACACACATCTATTACGTTCTTAAGGACGACTTCTCAAACACCGCTTCGTTACACCTGTTTATATATTACGACAATGACATGGACACATGAATAACTCCTTCTATCGAAGTTACTAGGACATCATATTACGTTACTAGAACATCATATTACGTTACTAGACACTGGTTCTCGGACACAAACATGAAATGAATACACGTCCCACGTAAGTAACTCATCCCATGGATAGCTCTGACAAAAACTCACGTGACCTGAGGGAGGCCTAGCAGGTGATTCTGAGTTGTCTCTATGGGAGATTGCTTAGCTGGGCACCGATTTTCGGAGGGAAGTCGGGAGGAGTCTCGCTCCCGACAGTGGGAGGGCTTGCTTCCTGCTCTCTCTGTCTGACTGTCTCGACTCTGCTCCGTTGACTCTCTCTCCTGAGGGAGGGCTCCGACGTCCTATATATTGGGAGACAAGCCGTCAGGTTGAATTGATCCGGGGGGTTGGGCGGCCAAGGGTCTCCTTACATTTGACCTCGCTAATGTAGGGTCAGGTCTGCACTTTTTCTGAGTTATAAGTTGTTGTATATATATTGGAGCCAGGTGGCCTCTTCTGCTGACTGGGTGTCTCTTACATATTTGTTGGGGCCGTGTGACATGGGAGGTGCTGGTTGATTTGTGGCCCCCTTGAGCGGCTGCGAGGGTTACCCTTACATTTGACCCCCCTAATGTCGGGTCAGGTCTGGACTGTTTCTGAGATGTAAGCTGTGGTCTGACAACCCATCACTACACATAAATAAATACAAAAATTTAAAAAAAGATCAAAGTGAGAAACAATATACTTGCAGTGTGTTTAATATATTAGAGTATATCATAAATAAATAAATAAACAAATAAATCGGTAAATCTATTTCACGTAAATGGAAAATAAACAAACAAAAGTTATTTACCAATACACTTCCCTCTGACAGAGGGTAAGAGGGGGATATAAGAAGGCTATTTATAGCCCGTCTTTGTGTTCGAAGTTGCCAGTAATGCACTATAAATAATTAATTTAAAATTTAATTTTTTGGTATATATTTCAAAAACCTTAAATTAAATGTGGATCAGTCACTCGTTATTTAACACATACATGCACTTAGAGCATCAAGATTGTTTTGTAGGCATGACTATTGGTTAATTGAAACCCCAAAAATATTATTCACATTTATTATGCATAAACATTGTAAACATATCTATGTGATTATTGGAGTATATAACATATAATTAATGACTGGACAGATTCCCAAGAGTTATGCATATTAATGCATAGATTTTGTAAGCATTTTTATGTGAAGTGACATAAAACCACATTGTAAAATACCTGGACAAATTCCCGAGAGTTAGGAAACTTGTGTGTTCGTGCGTATGTTGCCCCGTGAGAGTTACCGTGGGCCTCCATGTGCCCAGGTGGGATGGTCAAAGTATTACACTATAAGTGTGTCAAATGAGGAGTGACTGACCCACATGTAATTTAAGGTTTTTTAAATATGTAGTTAAATTAAACACGATTTTTCATATAGTTATGCGAATGATGGGAAGCATCGTGGTCTGGCACACACACACACATACACACACACAAACGCTATAAACGTTGTGTGGAGTCACTGGGTGGTTTGGAAGTGTTTATTTCCATTCATAATTTCGTAACTACAACTTATGGTATTTTTTCTTCTTGTTCATATATAATGAAGATAATGCAGAGTATAAAATGCCATATACAATACTTATACATAATGTCATCTATGCAGCCGTACTATGACTGTGTGTGTTCGTGCGTGTATTGCCTCGTTCTAACCTCCAGCACCGACCCAGGTGGGCTAGAGATTATGGTTTCCGACTGTACATGTAGAAGGTTGTTGGAGGCCCTTCTTTGATTTTACAAGAGACAACCCCTGCACAGTGGAGTGACTGCACGATCACAGTCGTCACTATGAGATCGGCCTGTTTGTCCCCGACCCCCAATGAACACACAGAATCCCACTTAGGTGTGAGGTGTGCTCCACTGGAGGGGCTCTAGCATGAATACTTAAATAAAGCAAGTGCCTCGGCCAGGGAAAGCAAGGAAGGATTTTGGTAAGAGAGAAAGACCCCAAACCACGTCAGTACTGCCAATCAATAGCTGCCCTCCAGCAGGAGTGTGGGTCACTCACTCTGCCCGTGGGGAGGACTAGCTAGGAATGACAATCCTGAACGCTCGTGAGGTAGTCCGGTGACTGTCATGGTCGTTTTCCAAGGGTGAAGGCCCACAAAGGGCTTCACCCCAAACAGGATTCCTGGGAAGTCCAGTGGTAGTCAGAGAGGTCGATTTGTGGTCCGGTAGTCAACAGTAGAAACAAGGCTGGTTGCATTGGCGGTGAGGGGTATGGAGAGAGGTCCGTTCACGGTGAAGGCTGGCTGGCGAATCTCTCATCAGAGAGCACTGTTAATCCTGGTGGGTGGAGTCATAAGTTATGAGGTGAAAGATTATTAGGGGTTGAAGAAAAATCGGTGAAACTGAAATACAGTAGGAGTAAAAAGAATCTGGGCTCAACCAGATCATCTCATCTTTCCTATTGGGGTTTTATCTTTGTTTTGCTCCCTTTGGTCGTCAGACATTTGTATTAATATTGGTTTATTTATATAGTGCTGCTTATTATTATTATTTTTTTATACTGCGGTGGAGTTAATGAGCCCGCCCAGGTCCTTGTGTAGCTGGGAGGGTAGTCAATTTTTTTTTTTTTTGCTAAGTAAGGTGTTAGTTAAATGTCAGTTGTGTTAGTCTAAAGGTACACTGTATGGAGAGGCCTGCCAGGTTCTTAGTGGAGCTAGAAGGTCACTCTCATCTTTTATTCTCTCTATTAATATTTTATGTGTATATTGGAGCAAGAGGTGGTTCATTTACTTTCTGCCTGTCTGATTTAAACCAACTGTGTTCTTGGATTTCTTCATTATCTATATTATTTATCCAGTTTTGGTAAGTTTCTGTGTTGAGTTTAGTCACTGTTCCAAATATTTGCGGCTTTGTTGTGTATTTCTACATTGATTGCTAGGAGGTTTGCTATCTTGTGTAGCTGTTCATTATTGATGTGGTCTGTATATTTTATGTTATATATAAATCTGAGGGCTATATTTTGTACTGTTTGTAACATTTTAATGCTCGTTTTACTAAGGGTGTTCAATGGGATGGGTGGGTAGTTCATAATTGCTTTGACAAGGGCTATATAAATCTTTCTTTTGTTATTAATGCTAAGGTCCTTAAAACGTTTTAGTTTTGATAATCTTATTCTTGCCTGTCGTTCTTTATCTTTTATGTATGTTATATATCCTCTTTTTGTTAGTTTTAATCCAAGCATCCTACCTTCAGTGTCGTATGGGTATAGTTCCTGGTCGACTATTACTGGACTTGTTTTAATCTTGGCTATTGGTATTATCTTGAATTTGTTCTTAGTTGTCCTGATTTTCCATTTTTTCTCAGTCATTTATGTTTTTTATCGCTCTTACCGTGTGGCGTGCCATAAATTGGGTTGATTTTCCTGGGTATGATACTATTTGAGTAATATCATCAGCAAACATTACATATTCGGTAAAGGGGGTGGGTTGAGGTGTGTCTGAAGTATAAATTGCATATAGTGTTGGAGAAAGGCATCCTCCTTGAAGTACTCCACTCTTAAGATTAAACATAGTTCCCATAAGGTTTCCAATTTGAATTTGTGCTCTCCTACCATCTAAATAGTTACATAATATTTTATATTTTAAGCCTAAATGCCAAACTTTATCAAAAGCCTTAGAAACGTCCCATAAAATTATATTGATCTGGTTCCCCTTGCTTTTTTCTATTGCAGTTATTTCCGTTATTGTAGCTATTGCAGTTCGGGTATTTCTATTGGGCATAAATCCATGTTGTCTATTGTTTGTTTCCCCTTTTGTGTTAAAAAGGTTATAAGTCTTGAATTTAATTTTTTTTCCAGTAGTTTCCCGGTAATTTATAATAAAAATATAATAAAGCCTGTAGTTTAATATTTCCTTATTGTCCTTACCCTCCTTGGGAATAATTATTATTTTAGCATATTTTAGTTTGTCTGGAAAGTAACCAGTTATTAAACATGCGTTATAAATGTTTAATAATGTTTTTAAGATTTTTCAGGTAGATTTATGATCATATTTCGTGTAATACCTGTGAGCCCGGGGGCCTTTTCCTTAAACTTCCTCAGACAGTGCAACATTTCTCCCATGGTTATTATTTGATTATTAGGTAGTAAGTTATAGTCTATTGTTACGAGTTGGGGATTTAGAATATAGTTAAAAGTCTACCCAGATCCCAACATGTAACAACAATAAAAAAAAACAAAGACAATCAGACTATGAAAGGGTAGACAAAGGATGAGAGTTTTCGTTGTGTATAATAAAGTACCATGAATTCCTTAACAAAATAATCAGCTTCCTACAAATTACCCTTAACCATACTTAACCTAAACATTAACAGTATATACATATTAGTACAACATAAAACAATCGTGAAGCAAGGTGGAGGTGGGAGAGGCAATACAAGATTACAAATACTTAAGTGAGGAGCTGAGATGGCTGACGAGCAAGGCTGAGTATTGTAGAAGACGGTAGGTAGTCACTGTGCCGTAGGTTTAGAGGATAGATGATCCTGTGGTCACTTCCCAGAGTGTAGTGCTCTCTCCTCGAATTGGAGCTGACAAAGAAGACTTTGAGGAGGTGACGCAACAACCAGGATATGGAGCAGGGAAACCCCGGAGTGGTAACTAAGACGAGTCATACTTGTGTTTCGTCCCTAGATGGCGTTGCTCGTGGTGCTGGGTAGGTAGATCAGGACAATAGATGGCGTGGTTCGTAGTGCTGGGTAGGTAGATCATGACAATTGGTGGAGGGGTTCGTAACACTATATATTGCTTTGGGGTGATTCTATGTATGTGTCCTCCCATTTCGTCTTCTATCATTTCTTCGTGTTCACTATCAAAATCTTCATTTTCCTCATCTGAAATTTTAAAAACTTTTACCCATTCCCTTTTGAATGCTAACTCTTGTTCATTTTCCTCTTACAGTTTTGTTCCATTTTGGTCTTTGATGTACGGTGTTTTTTGCTTGTTATGCCCCATCATCTTGTTTATGGAAGTCCAAAATGTTTTGTGTCTCTTGTCTTGTCGGCCGCAATTATAATATCATTCCATTTTTTGTTGTTTGCTTCCTTACATGCGTCTCTTAATTTTATCTGTAGTGCTGTCAGCGTCGTATATAGCCATCTGTTACTGCCGTGTCTTTCCATATACCTGTTTATTTAATTGTAATGGGTTTGGATTAATTTAACTTCTTCTGTTAAACTGTTGTTGGGTAATGTTCTGAACAGGGCCGGATTCAGGAGTGGGCAAAGTAGGCAGCTGCCCAGGGGCCTCCACAATCTGGGGGCCTCCACATGTGCGGTAGTAGCTATATCAGGGCTGGTCGACTTGAAACCACATGAATGACTCCAGTCATGTCTCACTTTTGTGTGTGTGTGTGTGTGTGTTGGGAATTTGTACACTATCAATAAAGATACAGTTAATTAAAATTTTCTCAATGTTCTAATTTCCTCAATATAACTGCATATGGCTTCAAAATTCTCCAAAGAAGTGTTCAAATTTCAAAATTTTCCCGGGGGGCTTACAGCGCCCCCCGGAACTCCCAGATGTTTAGGCTCGCTTCACTCGCCACCTCACCCTCTTGGGTAGTTATAATGAGGGGGGCCTCCACAAAGAGGCTACCCATGGGCCTCCACAGGTCTAAATCCGGCACTGGTTCTGAAGTGTGAAGTAGGAGTGTGTTTGGTTATAGATGTTTTTATTGCTGAGTGCAGTCTGTCCATTTCTGAGTCTATGTCTTGTGTTGCTTTCCCTTGTAGGTTAATCGAATGGTGATTACCTAAGTCTTCTTTGAAGCTGTCCCAGTCTGTTTTACTCATTTTGTCTCTTTTTTTTTTATTGGTATCTGTATGGGGCTTCTTGACAGTGTTAGTATAATTGGCAGATGGTCACTGCCTGTGAGAGGTCCTTGTTTTATATCGTAATTGAAAAAGGCTTTGTTGTTGGTAAAAATTTTGTCTGGTGTCGATTGTGTATTGTGATTTCTCCAGGTTGGAAAGTTAGGACCTAGATGATTGATTTTCCCTAGGTTTATTAATTGATTAAGGGCGTTTCCCATGGCGTTATTAGTTGTATTGTCGAAAATCCTGTGTCTGGCGTTAAAGTCTCCTAAGATGTACATCGGATGACTGTTGTTAGCCAATTTTTATAGGTCTTCTATAGGTAAGTAGGGTCGTCTCGGTGGCAGATAAGTAGTAGCAATGATTGCCTCTCCTTGAGTTGTATTTATTTTTATTGCTAGAAATTCATCCTGGAAGTCATCGATTAGTTTATATTTTAAGTTTCTTTTAACCGCTATAGCTACTCCGTCATTTTTCTCTCCCGATTTATTTCTTTGGTTTACATAATATTTAAAGAGTTTTATGTTGTTGTCTGTCTCACCGTGACTGTTTATTAGTATAATGTCAGGGTCAATTTCTTGAGATATATTACTTAGGTTAATTCTCTCGGTCTTCCAGTTTCTTACGTTGTGTTGTATTATTCTTAAAGTTCTTACTGTTTGTCTGTTGTCCATTATTTCTTAAACTAGGATTGTGTCAGTTGGAGTGGAGACCTATCATCCTGTTTCCAGCTTCTGACTCTTCTGAACTCTGACGGGTCTAGTATTTTAAAGTCATTGGTCGTAATCTTTAGTTTGTCCATAGTGATTAGTGTCCAGACGTAATCTTCGCTTGGGGATTTTTCTTATAATGTCCACTTGTATTTCCCTCCTTCACAGTATTTTTGCTAATGTCCCTCCTGTTGGTCTCGATGTTGGGATTCTATGTTTTGTTGTGGTGATAACTTTTAATCCAATATCTTCAGCAGATTCAGGTTGTCTGTTGTGATCAGTCTCCATCCTCTCTTCTCTCCTCCTTACCCTTTGTCGTGTCGACTGTCCTTTTGTTGTTTCTATCTTCTCTTTGTCACTTCTAGTCATTTTTTTTCTTTTTTACGGGTATTAGCCCACCCGGACACAGGTCACCGACCCACATCAGGGCCCGGGGGGCGAAAACGCAACAATAATAATAATAATAATAAAAATAATAATAATAATAATAATAATTCAGATAAGTAAAATTTATAATAAAAAATACAAAAATAAAAATAAAATAATAATGATAACAATAACAATACTGAAAACACTGCAATAATAATAATAATAATAATAATAATAATAATAATAATAATAATAATGACTAATAATAATAAGGAACCATAAAGAAATTAAAAAAAAAGATCATTAGTGAGAAACAATATATGTATGTTGTGTTGTCAATAGCAAGAGAAACAATTGAGACCCTGCAATTGTGTGTAAATGAGGCAGAAAGTCAGATCAGCAACCTGGGACTTGGTCACAATTTTTGCAATGCCATATAGCAGCAGGGTCTACCATTAGACAACACATTATTCTTCCAATATCTTCCCAGGCGGTAGTACCTCCCTGTTTGGTAGCTGCCTACTACCTACTGCCTACAAACTACTGTCTGGGATCTCTATCAGTCGCTTGTGTTTCTTGTGTATCAGTGTTGCTCCTTGCTCAAACCTTTGTTTTTTTAGCTGTAGTCTTTCTTTCAGTTCGCTTGAGTATGTTGCCTGAAATAATTTTTCGGATTCTGGATTCTCTGGGAATATCATCTCCGGTAGGCTATTCAATTAAAACATTTTCCTTAACTCGTCATTGTATGATCCGGGTGCAATGATATTGTGCAGGTGTGCGTGTATCATACTAATCATTACCTTGTCATGTATTGGTTCGCTTAAGTTTAAGATGGTGGATTCTGGTCTGTGGGCCTCTTGGACAGCTCTCTTGGCTATTTCAACGTATGTCGTGTCCTTCTTTTCTTGTTCCTTTATCCTTGTTTCTTGTTCCTTGTACTTTATTATGTGCTTTTTTATTGGGCATGCCATTGCTAACGTCCTGTGTCCTATATGTGCATTCCCATTTCTCTTACAGTTAGACAGCCAACATGTGTGTTCTTACATTCAGTGTAGGTATGGTCGTTGCCTGCACCGTCTGAACAGTACTTTTTCTAATTTCTGGACAGTCTTTCGTTTTGTGTTCTTCATATTTGTAATAAGAAAAGCAAGTTTGCAGATTGATAAATGTTTCCTTCTTTATTTGATGAGGTGTTACTTACATGTTAAATATTAGAAAGCCCTGTTGTAATACTTTTTCAGCCATTGAAACTTCTTCGAAGGTAATCTTGAAAACACGAGTGTAGTCTTTTATATTGATGACTTCCTCGATCTTCATCCAACTGTTTTGGCGTTCCAGTTCATCTTTCTGATCTTCAGATGTCTTCCTCCCGATCTCCTGGTCGATTTGGCTAACGAAAACTGATCTTTTTACTTTTTGTTCTGGTTGCATGACAACAACAAGTCTTTCATTGTAAAGAACATCTCTGGCTTCTTTTGAGAGAATTTTGTCTGAGTCAAAGTCATCTTTACAGATAATTTTGAAACCTTCGTTGGTGCTAAATATTCTTGTTAATGGGACTTGTAATTTGTTATAAGTAATTTCTGCCACTTTTCTTCTTCCGAAAGGGTGTCCCTTATCTCTATTGTTGCGAACCACGCCTCCAATTGTCATGATCTACCTACCCAGCACTACGAACCACGCCATCTATTGTCCTGATCTACCTACCCAGCACCACGAGCAACGCCATCTAGGGACGAAACCCGAGTATGACTAGTCTTAGTTACCACTCCAGGGTTTCCCTTCTCCATATCCTGGTTGTTGCATCACCTCCTCCAAGTCTTCCTCATCAGCTCCAATTCGATGAGAGTTCAGTTCACTCTGGGAAGTGACCACAGGATCACCTATCCTGGAAACCTACGGCACAGTGACTACCTACCGTCTTCTACAATACTCAGCCTTACTCTTCAGCCATCTCAGCTCCGCACTTAAGTATTTGTAATCTTATATTGCCTCCCCACCTCCACCTTGCTTCAAATTATTGTATGTTGTATAAATATGTATATACTATTAATGTTTAGGTTAAGTATGGTTCAGGGTAAATTATAGAAAGCTGAATATTTTGTTAAGGAATTTATGGTACTTTATTATACACAACAAAAACTCGCATCCTTTGTCTACCCTTTTATATTCCGATTGTCTTTGTTTTTTTATTGTTGTTGCCTGTTGGGATCTGGGTAGACTTTTAACTATATTCTAAATCCCCAACTCGTAACAAATGGCGACCGTGACAGGACCGAACATTAAGTGCCATATTCCTTCCCCCCTTGTTACTCCTTGTTAATTATTCCTCCCATTCACTTCTGTTCACAATTGCTTTACTGTGGTTTAAAGTTCCTTCATATGTGTGTGCATATATTGGTATTATCGTACAGTAAGAGTGACAGACGTAGGATATTAGGTTCCGAGTGTCATAAGGCTTACCTGTTATTACACGTGGCAGTCGTGTAGTAAGTCTTATCGAGTGTAGGGAAGAATCCGGTTCTATTTAATGCCGTACCCTCGCTCCAGAGTAGGCTGTTCCATAGTCACTAGTTTAGGGTGAATTGATATCTTGGGATGCCCCGCTCTACCAGGACCCCATAATTATAAAGCCTCAATTATTGTTCTTCTCATTATCTCATTCGGGGTCAATAATCAAGTAACTCAAGGGTTGTTAATCCGGAACTTTATATAAATGCCGTAATACGCCCTTCCTGTTTCAAGTATCTAAGGGTTGTTAATCCGGATCTTTATAGTAATGCCGTAATACGCCCTTCCTGTTTACTCAAGGGTTGTTAATCCGGATCTTTATATATATGCCGTAATACGCCCTTCCTATTCCAAGTCTCTTATCCTTATCTAAGGATCTTATCAGAAGAACAATATTCAGAAGTGTAATTTCCATAGGTATAACTTGGTAGTCCTGGGGGAGTGGAAGAGCAAGATACCATTTCACATCTTGAAGCATGTGGAGGAGCGTGGAGAGGTTAATTTAGGGCATGCGGCTGAGCTGGCTGATGCTTACGCCTTGCTGGTGGAGTCACTGTGCCGTAGGGAACGTGGTTCTTTCCGGCATGTTAGGTCCTCCTCTGATGATAACCTTGGGGGCGTGAGTGGTAGGTGGAAAGGTCCCACACCTACCCCCCCTGATGCAACCAAGTTTTATTGTTCTTACTGTAAAAACCCAGGCCATACGATCCAGTCTTGTAAACACCCAAAGTGTCGAATTGCTAAAAGTAGTTCCCTGGATCCCAAATTCAAACCAATAGCAACCACCAATGTGGAAAGGCCCCATCAGGATCTCTTCTCTTCATTCACCTATGAAGGAAAATTTTCAATCATAGAGGGGTCTCGTTCTTTCCCTATTCGTATACTACGTGATACAGGCGCAGCACAATCTATCCTCCTGTTTAACGTCATTCCTGATATATCTACCGCATTTACTAATGAGAGTGTTCTAATTTCAGATCTCTCATCCCATTCTTCCTATCCCTTAGCTAAAGTGCACCTCCACTGTCCCTTGATTACTGGGGAAGTGCAAATAGCCATTAGGAAAGATCCAATGCCTGTGAGCGGCATTCATTTATTATTGGGTAATGACTTGGTAGGAGATCTAGTGGTTCCCAACATAAAGACAGTCGACTCTCCCTTACCTGTCAACTCCACCACTGACCTTGAAGAAACTACTCCTCACCTTTTCCCACCTTGTGCTGTCACCCGGTCACAGAGTGTGCGAAATGGGCCCTCTTCATCTAAAACCACCTCCAATATCTTCCTACCCACAGAAGATCTGTACAATAAGACCATTAGTAAGGATGAGCTCATTAAAGCCCAAAAATCTGATCCATCTTTGAAGATGAAAGACCTCGGTGTGGACCATTGTACATCTTCGGCTTACCACCCACAATTCCAAGGTTGCTTGGAACGGTTCCATCAAACTTTCAAATCAATGCTCAAAAAATACTGTATAGAACACCAAAAGGAATGGGATGACAGCATAGACTTGTTACTCTTTGCCATCAGGGAATGTTCCCAGGAGTCATTGGGTTTCTCCCCGTTCGAGTTACTATATGGGAGACAAATTAGGGGACCCCTTAAAATAGTAAAGGAGCAGTGGTTTGACACTCCATCTATTAAGCCCGCAACAGTTTCCCAATACATTGACACTTTACGGGACAAATTAACTGAAGTCCGAACCATTGCTCAGTCAAACTTAAAAAAAGTACAAGAAAAAATGAAGTCCCAACCTAAATTAGTTGAAAGATCATTTTCTCCAGGTGACAAAGTGTTACTCTTTCTACCCATTCCAGGCTCTCCCCTTAAAAGCAAGTTTACTGGTCCCTATATAGTTGCTAATAAACTATCTCCCCTCAACTATGTAGTCCATACTCCTGATCGCAGGAAAGGTTCACAACTTGTTCACATTAATCTCATGAAACTTTACCATTCCAGGCAGTCAGAGGAAGACATCCCAGAGGCTTATAAGCCTACCTGTAATGCATACGGTTTTGTCAGGGCCGGAGCCGGAGACAGATGACATGGATCAATTGGAGAATTTAGACTTCCCTCAACCTAAAGAAAACCCTGCTAACAGTCACATACTCAACAACTTGGATGAGTATTTTTCTGTTCTGAATCCATCTCAAGCAAAAGATCTCACTAAGTTATTATCAACATTTCCTAAAGTCACGTCAGACCTCCCAGGGTTTTGCAATATACTTAAACATGATATTAAGCTAATCTCTGATGATGTACAACCCATTAGGCAATCAGCATATCGACTAAATCCACAAAAAAGAGAGATTATGAAAAAGGAGGTAGATTTTTTGTTAAAACATAACTTAGCTGAGCCTAGTATCTCCCCCTGGGCTTCACCTTGCCTTCTCATTCCAAAACCCGATAGCACTTTTCGTTTCTGTACCGATTATCGTAAAGTGAACCAGGTCACTGTCTCAGACGCCTACCTTTTACCTTTGATTGAAGATATAATAGACAGCATAGGCTGTGCAAAATTTATATCTACCGTGGACCTGTTGAAAGGATATTATCAAGTGGGACTCACGGATAGGGCAAAAATAATCTCTGCATTTATAACTCCATTTGGTCTTTTTCAATATTTGGTTATGGCGTTTGGCTTTTCTAATGCTCCGGCCACATTCCAGAGGGCAATCAATTACCTGATTCAGGACCTAGGTGGGACGTTCGCCTACCTGGATGACCTGGTGGTGGTGTCGGACGGCTGGGACGAACATCTGGTGCATTTGGAGATACTGTTCGCACGACTGCAAGAGACTGGATTCACCATAAACCTGGCTAAATCTGCTTTTGGCCGGGCCTCAGTGACTTACCTGGGACATATCGTCGGGCATGGTATAGTGAGACCCAAGGACGCAAACGTTAAAGCCATCTTGTCCTTCCCCACTCCAAGGACGAGGAAGGAACTCATGCACTTCCTGGGGATGTGCGGCTACTACCGTCGGTTCTGCAGTAACTTCTCCAGCGTGGCCGGACCCCTCACAGACCTTACCAGTTCTGCGGTCCCTTACATCTGGAACCAGAGGTGTGACCAGTCTTTCCACCGCCTCAAAGCCTTCCTTGCCTCCAAGCCTGTAGTCCACCCCCCTGACTACACCTTGCCCTTCCATCTGCAAATCGACGCTAGCGGTGTCGGAGTGGGGGCTGTGCTCCTCCAACCCGACCCAACCACTGATGCCCTTCACCCTGTGGCATACTACTCCGCCAAGTTGAAAAAACATCAGACCTACTACCCGACCATAGAGAAGGAGGCCCTGGTTCTGGTGTTGGCAATAAAGAAGTTTGAATGTTACCTCCAGTCTTGCCCACAAACAACCCTAGTCTTCACCGACCATAACCCACTCACTTTCATCCAAACCAACAAGACCTCCAACCAGCGAATCCTCTGCTGGGCTCTCCTCACCCAGCCCTATAATCTACAAGTCCGGCACATAAAGGGGTTGGACAACCTGATTGCGGACTCCTTATCCCGAGCTCCAGTGGAAATGCAGCAGCTGCTCTCCAGACGCACCAGGTGATCACCTTCGTGCCCGCGCTACGTAGGTCTTTGGAGGGGGGGTGTGTTACGAACCACGCCTCCAATTGTCATGATCTACCTACCCAGCACTACGAACCACGCCATCTATTGTCCTGATCTACCTACCCAGCACCACGAGCAACGCCATCTTGGGACGAAACCCGAGTATGACTAGTCTTAGTTACCACTCCAGGGTTTCCCTTCTCCATATCCTGGTTGTTGCATCACCTCCTCCAAGTCTTCCTCATCAGCTCCAATTCGATGAGAGTTCAGTTCACTCTGGGAAGTGACCACAGGATCACCTATCCTGGAAACCTACGGCACAGTGACTACCTACCGTCTTCTACAATACTCAGCCTTACTCGTCAGCCATCTCAGCTCCGCACTTAAGTATTTGTAATCTTATATTGCCTCCCCACCTCCACCTTGCTTCAAATTATTGTATGTTGTATAAATATGTATATACTGCAATGTTTAGGTTAAGTATGGTTAAGGGTAAATTATAGAAAGCTGAATATTTTGTTAAGGAATTTATGGTACTTTATTATACACAACAAAAACTCGCATCCTTTGTCTACCCTTTTATAGTCCGATTGTCTTTGTTTTTTTATTGTTGTTGCCTGTTGGGATCTGGGTAGACTTTTAACTATATTCTAAATCCCCAACTCGTAACACTATGTTTAATCCTAATGCTTGTGGTCATCTTCCCTCATTACATCACAATCCTACCTATAACACAGGGCTCCCGCCTAGGAGCAGTGACCCCGCCAACCCCTCTTGGACGGGCGCCGGGCTCGTAGGGTTACCTGTGACTATAAGTTAAGTCTATATAAGTTGCCACCTACGGGTGACCCCCGGACAAGGGGTGCAGTGCACTATCACAGGTTCCCTTGCCGGATCGACCGTATCTCTGAGTCCCGCCTCCCGTTCAAGGAACAGGGTGCATGAGGGGGATGAAAGAAGAAAAAGAAGATGACTTAGAGATAGAGACAGTCTCCCTACCACGCCACGTTCGGTCAGCCAATCAGAGGACCGCAGTAAACGTGCTTGTATCATGCCACCGTGGGGCACCGCTGATTGGCCAATCCAGGACGTAGACTCACGGGGAGCAGTCAAAATTTTGGGGAGCCCAAATATATATTTTCCAGAAGCTTGAGTGTTTCTCGCACAATCTGAGATGATAATTGCACAGTCGCTATGTTGGGTGAGATCAATCACTAGGATTGAGTGTCCAATCACAATGAAATTGCAGACTGCTCAACCATGCAGCAGAAAAGGCAAGTCCATGCAGCAGAAAAGCAAGTCTTCACAGCTCCGGGTCCAGGAATCTAGTCCTGTTAATCCTTCAGTTGATGTTGTTGAGATTGTCGGACCGTAGTCCGAAACGGGCCTTTGCTTATAGGCGGCCCGCTTGGTGGTTCCTGCTGGAACTCCTGGAGCAGCCAGACCGGATTTGGGATTGGAGGTTGTCCTACTTGCAGATATGAAAGGATACTGCAATTGCAAGTGTGAGCGGACCCCCGATCAGTGGATGCTTACCACCAACCCCCACTCTTGGACGTGGTCAGTTTCGGAGTGGCGCGCCCCCCAAACTGGGGTCCGCACTTGCTGGGGGAGAATACTTCCTAAGCTATCTGGGTGATGGGTATCGTGTGATGACCCGTATTAGGTGGTGACTGTGGTTTGTTTGGGCCTTTCGGGTTAGAGTGGCCGCTGGTGTTGTGTGTGCTTCTTGGAAGTTTTGAATTCTGTTTCGGAGACTTTGTGTGACTTCGCAGTCGAGGAGATAGTGTTCAAGTGTGTTGGCTGCTGGCTCCTGACAGTAGGTGCATTCCATGACGACATTTCCGATCGTCTGCCAGGAACACTTGTACCCTAGTCGTAATCGATGAAGGCTAACTGGGGTTTGTCTTGGTATTTTCTTGTCCGCGAAAGGTGGTTCCCCTTTTGTAGCCGCCAGGTACCATTTGGCTGATTGGGAACCAGCGTTGAATGTGTGAAGGAAGCTCTTTTGGACGTGGAGCTTGCTACTTTTTCTGAGGTGATTCTTGATCTGTTGCACGCTTGCTGGAACTTGAATGTGTACGCTACTAGAACGTGTGGCTGCCTTGGCTGCTTCGTCCACCACATCGTTTCCCCCGATCCCTACGTGACTGGGAATCCAGTGTAAGACGACTGGGCGGTTTTGTCTTTGGAATTCCTGGAGCTGTGCGAGGATCGAGGTTATGATGTGGACGTTGTCTCTTGGTTGACTGTGTTGCAGCGCCTGCATGTTATGTTGCAGCGTGTTGTAGGGCCTTTGAGATTGCTACCAACTCTGTTTGTAGGGTGGAGCAGTCATTAGAAAGTCTCCATCGGAGGGTCTGACCTTGGGTGTAGAAGGCCTCTCCGTATGTATGATGTTTTGGATCCACCGAGCCGTCTGTGAAGTATGATGCTGCATCAGCCGGTGTCTCGGTGGCTATGGCTTCCAGAGTTATTCTTTTGAGGTCCTCCTTCTGGAGGTTGGCTTTGCTATCACCTAGTTCGGTAATTTTGAATGAGGCTGGTGGAGGGCTCCATGGTGGAGGAACTACGTAACCATTGTCTCGTATGTCTTGGTTGTTCTTGACGAGTGTTTCTGCTTGCAGGTGTCGGATGACCTCGCTTGCCTCGTGCGACCAGGTGGCCCCTCGCACTCTGTGGTCGAGGTGGAGGGAGGCACTGATTCGCGTTTTGGCAGCTGTGGGCTTATCTGATCTACAGATTTTGGCGAGGAGACCGGCTGTCACCTCCTTGACTCGTACTGCCAGGGGTGGTAGTTCAGTTTCCATTTGCAAATTGCAAATTCTGGTCCACATGGGTGCTCCGAGCATGGTCCTGAGAGCATTATTTTGGATAACTTCTAGCTTAGCTATCTGGTCTTCTCTCAGTCCAATGAGTGCTGCAGCACTGTAATCTACCAGCGATCTGATGGCGGCCGTGTAGTAGGCTTTGAGCACATGAATGTTTGCTCCTGCGGTTGTGCTGGTGAGCACCTCATTATGTTGTGTCTGCTCTTCGTGCTGTGCCTGAGATACTCGAGTTGCGGCTTGAAAGTGAGTTTCTGGTCGAACCAGATTCCAAGACACTGGTGGGTGTTGGTCCAGACTACCGGCGTGTTTTGTATGGAGAGCATCTTGTCTGGTGTGTCTTTGCAGATGGCCATCGCTTTCGACTTGGCTGGGGCTGGGGATATTTATACGATTCTGCCGGATCAGGTTGAGAGATATGAAGTGAGCGGCGCTGCTAATTGGCTTAGGTGAAGGCGGTAACTGGCCAACCTCCGCACAGTCCCAAACCGAGGCCTGGTAAGCGGACGGCAAATGACCAATCAGCAGTTGTAGGGGAGAGTGTCCACTACAATACTCCCCCTCCCCTACGAGCGCTGCAGGAAACTTGTTGTTGGCAGGGTTGTATTCCACTTGTGAGATATAGCGGGCGGGGGTGTGAACCTCTCGGCCGCTACGGGTGACGACTCCTATCTAGTGACACGAAATCTGTGGGAGAAGCAAAAGGAGAAGGAGGGTTGTAGATAAGAGAAGGTTGAACAGGCGAGGTATGTGGTGCTTCTCTCGCTGCAGGTGCAAAGTCCTTGGGGGCACTGGGTTGGGTGTCTGGGTCCATAGGGCCGGATGCAGGATCCTCATCAGGAGCAGGGTCAGGAGCAGTAAGTACCTGAGGGAGAAAAAAGGGTGATGCAGACGGCAATGGTGACCTGACAGGTGAAGGGGGCGCAAGCGTGGTTTGCTGGGGGGAATGTCGTGTTTTTTGGCGGCAGGTGCACAGTCCTTGGGGGTGCTAGGTGGGATGTCTGGGTCTACAGAGTTAGGTGCACGATCCTCATCAGGAGCAATAGGTACCTGAGAATGAAAGGAGCGCACATAGAACTGTTGTGGACAAGGTGGTGCTGCAAGTGGCAACTGTGGGCAGACTGGTGCAGGCGTGGTTTGTTGGGGGTAATGCTGGGCTGGGGCCCCATCGGGTAAGGTGGCCGGCTTCACTCGATCGATGCTAACGGTGCCGTGTCTGCCATTGCGAATGATCGTCAGGAACTTCGCTGACGGTGCATAAACCGAGAAGGGTCCGTTGTAGGGGCGTTGAAGTTGGTTGCGGTGAGCATCGCGCCTGACGAAGACATACTCGGCGTTGAGTACTGCAGGAGGGATGTGTTCAGGGTGATGGAAAGGCTGGCGTGGGGCAGTAGCTTTGAATGCAGAAACTACTTGTCGTAGTGTTTGCAGTAGGTCGTGGCAGGCAACAGGAATAAAGTGGTCAAGGTCAGGGGTAAATAAGAAGTCCCCGGGTAGGTGAAGGGGCTCGCCTAGGATGAGATCTGCTGGGCTGCAGTCCATGCCTCTTTGTGTGATGCGCGGATGCCAAGGAGCACAAGGGTAGAGCATCCGTACAGCTGTAGGGGTCGTGCTGTGCGTTGATGGCGTCCTTCAGCTGCCGATGAAACCGCTCTACCATGCCGTTGGATTGAGGGTAGTAAGCAGTAGTGCGGTGCCTAGAAGTGCCGAGGAACTGTAGGCGACTATGCCAGAGTTGTAACACTCAAACTGGGCTCCTCGGTCAGTGATGAGAGTCGTGGGAGGACCGAAACGGGAGACCCAACCAGACAGGAAGGCGCGGACGGCTGACTCTGCTGTAGCATTAGACATGGGAATGGCTTCTGTCCACCTGGTGAAACGGTTAATGGTGGTGAAGATGTAGGTGTTGCCACAGGATGCTGGAAGAGGTCCCACAATGTCGAGGTGCACTACCTGGAGGCGTCCTTTGGGTACATGACAGGTTTCTAAGGGAGCTCGTGTGTGTCGATGTGTCTTAGAGGACTGGCAGGCCAGGCACTGGGCAGCCCATATCCGAGTATTAGCCTTGATGCCGGGCCAGATGACACGTTGCGTGAGAAGGAGCTGGGAGGCCCGTACAGATGGGTGGCTCAGACCGTGGATGCGGTCGAAGATGGCGCGGCGGTGGATGTGAGACACGAACGGTCTAGGCTGCCCACAGGACATGTCCCACCACAACTTGATGTTCGTACCGGGAACGGGGAGTTCTTGGAGGGCGAGACCTGAGGGAGATATCGTGGATGCTGCAAGGTCTTCGTCGTTCTCTTGACCTACGGTGAGCTGTCTGTAATCCATGGGTGGAGATGAGGGAAGAATGCTGGATATACAACGAGAGAGGGTGTCGGCGATCTCGTTGTGGCTGCCCTTGATGTGTTGGATGTCGCTGGTGAACTCCGAGATGTAAGCCAAGTGGCGAAGAACACGAAGTGCATGTGTCTGGGAGGCTGAAGTGAAGGCGTGGACGAGGGGCTTCTGATCAGTGAAGATGGTGAACTGACGGGCCTCAAGGAAGTGCAGGAAATGCTTGACAGCAAAATATATGGCCAGGAGCTCTCGATCGAAGGCGCTGTACTTGAGTTGAGGTGGTTGAAGCCGCTGTGAGAAGAAGGCAATGGGCATGAGAGTTCCGTTGATCTCCTGTTGTAAGACAGCACCCACAGCAGTAGAAGAAGCGTCTGTTGTGAGAGTGGTCCGGGCGTTGGGGGCAGGGTGAGCCAGTAGGGTAAGGCATGTGATTTGCTGTTTAATAGTGGTGAATTCTGTAAAAGCCTCTTGAGTCCATATGAGAGGCTTGTGAGACGTCTTGGGTAGTCCCTTGAGAAGAGCTAGGATGCTAGCAGCCTAGCAATGAAGATGCTGTAGTAGTTGACTAAGCCCAGAAATTCTCGGAGCTTTTTCGCTGTTTCAGGTTTGGGAAACTCCTTGATGGCAGTTACCTTCTGTGGTAGGGGTTGGATGCCACTCGACGAGACTCTGTGACCGAAGAAGTCGATGGAGAAGGCTCCGAAGACGCACTTGGTGGGATGAACTTTCATGTTGTTGTTTTGCAGGCGTTGGAGAAGGATCTGTAGGTGTTGATGATGCTCGGCAGGCGTCGGAGGTGCGACGAGAATGTCGTCTATGTAGACAGTGACAGATTTGAGGTCGCGAAGCATGTGGTCCATGTACGTCTGGAAGGCCTGAGCTGCATTGCGTAGTCCAAAACTCATGTAGGCATACTCGAAGAGACTGAACGGAGTGGTGAGGGCAGTTTTCTGGATATCTGCAGGTGCCACTGGAATCTGATGGAAAGCACTCTCCAAGTCGATCTTCGAGAAGACGGTCTTGCCGGGGAGTTTGTGGTGGAAGTCCTGGACATGCGGGATAGTGTACCTGTCAGGTTTGGTGACAAGGTTCAGGGCTCTGTAGTCACCACATATATTCCAGTCGTTGGATGATGGCTTTGGAATCATGTGAAGAGGAGATGCCCAGGGACTCTTTGAAGATCGAATGATGCCGTCTTGCAGGAGTCTGTTGAATTCCTCCTTAGCTGCGTTCAGGAGCTCAGGGCGAAGGTGGTGAGGGCGTGAGAAGACTGGAGGTCCTGTAGTCTGGATGTGGTGGAAGATTCCCGACATAGGTGGTAGTGCAGAGACTCGGGGTGAGAACAGTTCCTTGAACTCCTTGAGTAGGGAGGAGAACTCGTTGGACGGCGAGAGGCAGGTGATAGTGTCGGCGACTGCAGCACATGTACCCCGGATCGTGTGTGCTGTAGGCTCATGGATTAGGCAGAGGTTGCTTGGGTCGATGACGAGCTTGTGGAAGGTGAGAAAGTCGAAGCCAATGATGGGTTGAGAGACGTCTGCCACCACGAAGGACCCCTGCAGAGTCTTGGGAAGACCAAGGTCTAAGGCGAGGATGTGTGCCCCGTAGGAGGCGATGGAGGTACCTTTGGTGGGGAACAGGTCATATGAGGATTGCTTCGATGTATCTTGCTGTGAGGGAGGGATGATGCTGACCGATGCACCTGTGTCAATGAGCAATTTCCTGCCGGAGATGCGGTCGGTGATATGCAGCAGTGAGACGCACAGCGTCTAGCGTTAGCACCGAAACGTTGATGGTACCAGCAGAGGGTAGGTACACTGTGCAGGGGGCTGGCGGCGACATCTGAGGTAGGGCTGGGATGTCGGGGTCGGTAGGACACAGTGAGTGGGGCAAGGGCAGGAGCAGCAGCAGGCTTGGAGGAGTAGAGCTGCTCGAGGGTGTCCATCCTGCGGTGTAGAGATTGTAGCAGATCCCTCATGTCCTGTTTGTCTGGTGGGATGCTACTTCTCAGAGGAGTGTTGATCTGGTTGACGAGGCCGGAGCTAAATGATGGTGTGGCTACTGAGTTGTTTGTGGCAGCATGGTGCACACCAGTGTATTCGTTGAATACTCTGTCTGCCGTGGCTGCATAGGTCGCTGAGGTTGTAGAGTAGTCAAATGCCGAGAGGGCGAGACGAACTTCTACAGGGAGCTTCTGAGTATGAAGCTGGCGCAGGATAGCGTCAGGAAGCCTGTCTATGTGGCGGGAAGTTCAGTCTCCGCATCTCGTCCCAGAGACGTGCAGGCGTTGAGTTGCCGAGGGAGAGACGGGATAGGACGATAGGTCTTGCAGGAGACTGGTGTCAGGCCGCTGGTATCGCCTCTTGAGAGCGTCTCGTAAAGCTGTGAATTTGTTGTCATCTTGGGGCTTAGTGATGACTTCTGAGACTTGTGTGGCGACTTCTGTGGGCAAGGAACATACCAGGGCGACGAACTTCTGTTTGTCTGTAGCTTTTGAGCCGATGAGAGCTGCCTCCATGTGGATTAACCAGTCTTCAATGTTGTGATTAAGATTGGAAGAGTGATCCGTTTCTCATCCATCCTGTGTGAGTGCGTTACTCTGGGGGTCACCATTTGTAGCGTAATGTATGTGGCCAGTTGTCTAATTTCTCCTTGTGTTTATCTGTTTTCTCTTTGTTAGGCTTACATACATACGTACATATATGAGATCTCGCACTGAGGATGGAGGTGAGAAAGGAAACTCAGAATATTCTAACTTTACATGTATTGTATGTAAAATGTAGTGATGGAGAGTTGGTGTGTGGTATGGAGCTTGTTGAGAGGAGGGGCCTGTCCATTTGAGAGCATTGAGTAGAATCCTTCTTTGGCTTTGGAATCATGAGTTATGAGGTGAAAGAAGACTATTAGGGATTGAAGAACAGTGGTGAAACTGAAATACAGTAGCAGTAAAAAAAATCTGGGCTCCGCCAGATCGCTTCATCTTATCTATTGTTTTTTTTTTCTTTGTTTCGCTCCCTTGGGTCGTCAGACCTTTGTATTAGTATTGGTTTATTTATATAGTGCTGCTTATTATACCTTTTACTATTTTTTTTATAATGTGATGGAGTTAGTGTGCCCTTCTAGGTCCTTGTGTGGCTGGGAGGGTAGTCACTTTTTTTCTGCTTATGTGTTACTTAAATGTTAGTTGTGTTAGTCTAAAAATACACCGTATGGAGAGGCCTGCCAGGTTCTTAGTGAGGCTGATAGGTCACTCTCATTTTTTTTATTCTCTCTATTAATGTTTTATGTGTATATTTGGGCAGGAGATGGTTCATTTACTTCCTTCCTGTCTGATTTAAACCAACTGTGTTCTTGGATTTCTTCATTATCTATATTATTTATCCAGTTTTGGTATGTTTCTGTGTTGAGTTCAGTCACTTTGTTCCAAATATTAGCGGCTTTGTTGTGTATATCTACATTGATTGCTAGGAGGTTTGCTATCTTGTGTAGCTGTTCATTATTGATGTGGTCTGTATATTTTATGTTATATATAAATCTGAGGGCTATATTTTGTACTGTTTGTAACCTATTAATGCTCGTTTTACTAAGGGTGTTCAATGGGATGGGTGGGTAATCCATAATTGATTTGACAAGGGCAATATAAATCTTTCTTTTGTTATTTATGCTAAAGTTCTTAAAGCGTTTTATTTTTTAATAATCTTATTCTTGCCTGTCGTTCTTTATCTATTATGTAGATTATATATCCTTTTTTTTTGTTTTAGTCCAAGCATTCTGCCTTCAGTGTCGTATGGGTATAGTTCCTGGTCGACTGTTACTGGACTTGTTTTAATTTTGGTTATTGGTATTATCTTGAATTTGTTCTTAGTTGTCCTGATTTTCCATTTTTTCTCAGTCATTTATGTTTTATATATCGCTGTTGCCGTGTACAGTGCCATAAATTGGGTTGATTTTCCTGGGTATGATGCTATTTGAGTGATATCATGTAAATAGATAAGTAATTACCATTGCAATAAACATAATTGCCAACTAGACATAATCCTAATAGCTCTGTCCTCTTGTTCAACCTTATTACTGTACAACTCATGTTGTACTGCTCCCCCATTTTACTTATGTTTTTCAATTCTACTGTAATTTATTTATATACAAATAATAAAATAATAATAATAGATTGAAGTGATAACCGTGGTAACATTGAGATGTTCTTATTACCACCATGCTATTGTACTATTCCAGATAATACGAAATGTTACATAATACTTCCTTGAGATAAATGTATAGTATATATCAGGTGCCTAAAAGAGAGCTCAGGTTCTCATCTGGCTCAGCCATGTTAATAATGTTATTATTATCCATTCTGTATCTGTGTTTTTTCTGGTTAAATGAACTGTTTCAATTCAATTCAATTAAATTCAATCATCAGCAAGCATTACATATTCGCTAAAGGGGGTTGGTTGAGGTGTGTTTGAGGTACAGGTTGACAATCCCTTATCCGAAATCCTTGGGGCCAGATGCATTTCGGTTTTTGGAATTTTTCCGTTTTCAGAATGGTTATTTTTTTTTTTACAGGGATCAGCCCACCCGGGCACAGGTCACTGACTCACTTTGGGGCCTGGGGGCTAAGATATAATAATAATAATAATAATAATAATAATAATAATAATAATAATAATAATAATAATAATAATAATTCTTCATAGGTCTAGGTCGTGCTCACTTTTGATCTTTTTTTCATTCTTGTATTTCTTAATTATTATTATTATTATTATTATTATTATTACAGTATTATTGTTGTTATTGTTATCATTCTTATTTTATTTTTGTGTATTTTTTATTAGAATTTTTATTTACTATGAATAATTATTATTATTACTGTACTGTATTATCATTATTATTATAATTATTATTACTATTACATTTCCCCCCAGGCCCCGATGTGGGTCAGTGACCTGTGCCCGGGTGGGCTAATACAAAAAAAAAAACTTTCGGTTTTCAGAGCTTTTCGGTTTTTGGAATCCTTCACGGCGAGGCTGGGGGTATTTATACGATTCTGCCGGATTAGGTTGAGAGATATGAAGTGACCGGCGTTGCTGATTGGGTGAGGTGAAGGCGGTAACTGGCCAATCACCGCGCAGTCCGAAAGCGAGGCCAGGTCTGTGGAACTTGCGGTAACCGGATAAAACCCCAACGGACAAAACCCCAGTCTCGCATATAAAATATGAAATAAAACACTTTTATGTTTAGGTTAGGTTAGGTTAGTGTTGATAAATGACAACCCCGTTGGGGTTTTGTCCGTTGGGGTTTTGTCATGGGACCGGAACGTGCTGCTGGTTGGCTGGTAAGCGGACGGCAAGTGACCAACAGCAGTTGTAGGGGAGAGTATCTACTACAAGCTAACGAAGGATGAAGAAAAATAAGTATAAAATGTGAGAGTTAAGATGGAATCATTTATTGTTATGATGTGTGCAGTACACACAATACAGACTTCATTTACATGAGCTCTTCACTAGCATACAAATATGAAACAGATGAAGCCTGATGCCCATCTTCTTGGATTCAATCCCATTTGTACCTGAGTGGAGTAGCACGAGTGAGAAACTCCCCTACACAAGAGGACACTACTGCTTGGGCATTAACAAGGGATCAGGAGCCCAAAATCAGTATTCCATATAACCACATTATCAATTAATTCCAAACAAAGACTTGTAACACGTCTTTATGGTAATTATCAACCAGAGTAAGGACAAACCTATTTGGGGTGAATGAATTAACTCTACTAAGAAACTTATCACTATAAGTATCTAAATTCGTAAAATTAATAATGAGGTTTTGTGTCGTACATTGGTCATAGTGATGGTAGACAATGTTAGGTGTAATTACCTCAAGGTACAGTGTGTCAGTGTATTCAGTCGTTTGCTTTTCCAAGAATTAAATATAAACTGGGAAATGGAACATCATTCTGGGAACAGCAAATTCCAAGGCAAATACAGCACCAATATATTTGTACTGTTTTCTGTTGTATGTAATGACTTGAAGCAACGCTGGCACAAAGAACAAGTTAAGGCACACGATTAATATTACATGGCAAGGCAACACCTAGCTAGAAATGTTTTTTTTATAACACAAAAATTCCGCATGCCATAAAAGGCAGTAGGATTGTTAAATATCATATTATCTTCTATATTAAACCAGAAGTGCTCTCTCTCTCTCTCTCATGAAAACGTGGATAAGATAAATCTTGATAAAATCACACAGGAAAAAGGGAAACAATAGAGCACCTTAGCTTTCATCTGTATTCAATACATCTTCAGAGACAACTGAATTACAAGGACCGAGAGAGGCTTAAGTACACAGGGTGACCTTACTAAACATGAGGTCAGGTCATAAATACGACATCCACTAATCCTCACACCAACACTATCACACACGCAAAGGCGCTGACCTCATGTTTAGTAAGGTTACCCTGTGTACTTAAGCCTCTCTCGGTCCTTGTAATTCAGTTGTCGCTAAAGATGTCTTGAATAAAGGCGAAAGCTAAGGTGCTCCATTGTTTCCCTTTTTCCTGTGTGATTTTTATCAAAATAAATAAATAAATAAATAAATATATATATATACAGTATATTACTGAAGCACTTACAGTAAGTACCACTATTTCCCTTCGGGTCTGGTCGTCAGCTTACATTATAAATATAACCCATTTTTCCCACTGGGGACTTAATATCCTTGTTCTTATCCAAGTTGAAAGACATGTTGACTTCCTTGTTTTATCATCCTTCTTCCCAAGGGCAAATGTAGGACAAGTGCAGACACACCCTTGCATGCTATACCTCGCCTCAGTGTTTCTAACTCTCGTACTATTGTAAAGCAGTTCTCTTCACCTTTATCAATAGGTTAATATAGGGTTAAGAGATGCACGAGAAGTTTGTTAACATGACTTTGCATTACTCTGCGGTCATGACACACACTATACACTACAAGGTGATATGAGAGTTCCGTACATCAACACAAAATAATGGACAATATAACTCTGAATGATGGACAGCCTCACAACACAAAGCTATACACTCATCACTCCACCTGCCCCATCTGGCTTAGTGGATTCCACCCGTGCATACAGGGGTTGCCACGAACTTCACACAGCCAACTCGAATAGTTGATTAATTGCTACTTTTTCTCTCACAAAATAAGAGAGTGAAAGAATTGGGGGGTTTGCAAAATAGTGAAATTGCATTAAGTGAATGTGCACATAAAGTGAGGGCCATTTGCTATATTCGGCAATATTCTCTGCTTCTCTTTCAAAAATTACCCTCCCAGAGATTGTCTAATATTTGTTCAACCTCCTCCAAAACTGTTTTGTCTAAAGATACTTGCATACGTGACTCAATGTCACTTAACAGTCACAGATAAACTCCGCATAAAGCTTGTTTTAATAGACTTTGTTTTCCAATCTTAGTCATTATATTCCCAACGTTTATATAAACTTTGTAAATATTTGTAGTCAAAAAGTAAAACAACGATTCAAACAACCTATTCTTTCGATTACAGAATTATAATTAACTATGATACATTAATAGTTCTTACATATATTTCTCTCAAATAAAATTATCCTCACTTTTTACATGTTTTCCCATGGGATTATTAATTTCACTTTACACTTTTCACGAAACACTTAACGGAGGAATACCCAAGCATATTCACCTCTGAGTTAAATGAATATAGCCTAAGCCTATTAGTCATGAACTGGACTAATCAGTACCAGACCCCCAAAAAGAGAAGCACCCAATTAAACTTATGAAGAAAGTCTACATAAATCTTCCTTAACTCATAATTGTAAACTTAATGGCTAAGAACATATCGGAAAAAATCTAGATTCCCCTTTATAAAAAACCTACTCCACTGCGAGGCTAAATACCTTCTGATTTCCATAAATCCGTCAAAACAGCAGACACCAAAGCTACCACAGACTAGTTGTGTGAAGGTCTCAGAAACTTTGTCCAAAAAATCCTTAGAGGAGAGGCAGTCTTATTCAAACATTGGAGAATTAAAATTTTAAGAACTTAGGAAATTCTTGGCAGAAAGCGATATTGAGATCTTGAGCTACAGAGGGCAATGTTATGATGATGCTGCAATTATAAGTAACAAGTACCTTACAGTACAATGGGTTCAAGCCAAGTTTCAAGAAGTAAACCTTTTTGCTATCTATACGCTCCCATCACAGCGGATTCACTTAAATCATGTTGCGGTTGGCTCAGTAGAGTGCTGCTTAGAGGATCTTAACTACTTTTGCTTCCTCCAGAGTTGTACAATTGGTTTTTTTTCTGAATAACCACTTGTTAAAAGAATACAAGAAACTCATTGGTCAACAAGGTTTGATGTCAGTCTATCAAGTACAGAGCTACTTTGATATTAACAGTTTCTTAGCAAACTCATGCACGATGAAAATCTGCAGTCAGAAACATGGTCAACTGTTCAAACTCTTCTCGGAAAAATTTATCCCTAGAAAGTTATTTTATCTGAAATTTGAACCGAATTAAAGAAAGTCATGTCTTTGTGACTTGCTTTCACTTTCATTGGTTCAAATCTCCCAGAAGTTCTTCAAAAAGCTAACATTGTTTAGCTGCAAGAATGTTAAAATCTGTGCACAGGTTTATTGCTTATTTTAGAGATGACTTTGATGATTTCGAAGTGAAAGCCAAGGAAAGACAGATTTAGATTATAAAGGTACGTACCTAAATCCGGAAAAGAAAGAGCATGTCAGGTGAAAATTCAAATCAGACGGTTTTAACTGGAGGGGAAAAATTTGGAGACAGCAGATATTTAAACTGACATCAGCAGGCATGAGTAGCTTAGTATATTTATTTCTCTACAACACCCAAGTAACTTTTCTTGTACTTTATGTTTACTCAATCAGTCTAAAAAATATTCTACTCGTTCCTCTTACTTAAATAAAATTAAGAAAATATCTACTTTTACTACACTAGATTTATTGTATAAAACCGCCATTACATTTTAAATAAAAATGGAGAAGAGGTTCTGGTTGTCATGGTGATGGCGTTATTTTTTTTTACATAAACTAACCGATCAGTTAATTAGAGACCAATCACAAGTAACGAGGTCTACAGCAGTGCAGAGCAGGTACACACAGCAGCCCTTTCCAATCTAACGTTGACCTCGTGAGCTTTATTCAGTTGTGGCCATGTCTACAATGAAAAATCATCCGTGGCCTTATTTGGAAGAGTTGGATGAAGAAGATTTATTTTCATCTGTGAAGATCTGAACCAGCCATGAGACCAGAGAGTTAAATGGGTACTTGGGATACATGTCAGCTAGAATGGTTGTTTTAAATGTTTTCGATCCATCTTGAAAGCATCTATCAAGGCAAATACCCCTTTGCCTGCTTCTGCAGCAAGCGAGCAGTTTAGTTCTGCTGGGATCTTATTCACGCCACGAATAACAAATCGTTTAGACGACCAGTGGCGGCTCGTGCATAGGGCTGCAGAGCTGCAGTCCCCCCAGACACTCACTGCCAGGCGTATGATTCCTTTAGAGAGACGGCTGAATAATACACTACCAACAAATATATCATTTTATATGTTATTTAATTATTTTCAATACGTTGCTAAGTGAATTTTCATTAAAATCAGACCAAAATTTAAGTTACTTTCATAGTTGCTGTCAATGCTGTACGATTCATGTCTGTTATTAATTGGCGCCGCCGCCGCCGCACAATGAGCTGCACTTGAAGCAGCTCAGTCTCGTACAACGTGTTTACATTGCGTGTGGACGGTGTGGTTAAATCGTGCTTTCTTTAATTACCCTTTGATGATGGAAAATCGAGTGAAGTATTTGCAAAACATCAACTTTTCCCAGCTGACATTAAATGAAAAGACTGAAATCAAAGCAAGAGGAAGACCTACACCAGTTTTATCCATTCAACAGAACAGTACAAGCAGGAACAAAGAATATACACGCCAGTTTAACATCAGTGTTTATCAGAAATGTGAATGGCTCTGTGGTTGTGACGAGGCAAATACTTTATTCTGCTTTCCATGCTTATTGTTTGGTGGGGACTCGGCATGGACGAAAAGTGGTGTGACTGACTTGAGGCATTTGCCACAGAAAATAGTGAAACATGAGCAGTCAGCCAAACATATGAATAACATGATTAATTTATCGTTGCTGGGTAAAGTGAACATTGCAGCTCAGATTGACACAGCATACATGCTCTCAGTTGCAAAACACATCCCTTCTACCACCAACACTACTACCATGCCCTGGGAATTCGTGGACATCAACTACAACTCATACCTGAGGTAGGTCAAATTTGTGTATCCTACTGTTGTGTGAGGCTTGCAGTCCCTCCATTTTATTTTTCACGAGCCGCCACTGTAGACGACATCTTTAAAAAACAGCTGGTGCTAAAGCTAAGCAAGTGAGCTGTGTGACTTTTAATAATAATGAAGAGTTCACAGAAGTTTGTAATATAATTGTTATACTTTTGCTAACTACAGGGTACTTATGAATTGTATATAATACCAACTTTTACCTTTACTCAAGTATACATCCATGAAAGGATATACTTACTTCAACTTGAGGAACAGTACTTTTATTCGAGTAAATATATATCACATATATCAGTACTTTACCCATCTTTGGATATTACTGATCAATTTGGAATGCTCAACAATACATCTCAACTTACATCAGAAGAATCATGAACTACAGCAAAAAATCAGAGTGGACCTTACCCAAACGATTTTGGCAAAAGTTTTCTATAGAATTTCAGCATTTTGAATTGTATATCAAACAAAACTTATCTAACTTCCAGTCATTGGATGTACTATAGGTTATTCAGAAATGGGGGGCTTTTCCCCCTAATATTTTCATTGTTTACCACATTTATTTGGTTTTGATGGTGTCAAATTCCACTGGAGAGCGTTATTTTTCTTTATGCTGACCTAAAATATATTGCTGAGCGTTAATACTGAGCAAGTGACTGGAAAATTTACTGCGATGAAACCGTACAAAAAAATTGTGTCACACAGTGGTATGGTGTACAATTTTGTGTTACCCATAAGTAGATTATTACTGGTAATCGTGTAAATGGGTAATTTGGTTTGGTGTATTTGCATGAGCTTAGCTTATGTGTATATATAAATATATATCTAATCAACATTTGTACATGGTTTTACTAATACTGTATGCATGCATAAAAACGGTGTGTTTTGTTAGGGGTCCGAACAATATTGTGGCCCCAGGAACTTAAAATCCTTAATATATCACTGCTCACGAAGATAAGGCCCACTTTTCACAAGGCAAAAACTACAACTGAAGTTTTAGTACAGTAATATAGTTGTCAGTTTATACAATGAGTTACAGAGCCAATGGCTGAAAATTTCAGCATGCAGACTGCCTCTGTATGAGGAGAGATAAGTAAACAATGACAATAAACCTTGTGAAATGGTAAACATGCAGCCTAATAATAGTCTTATTTAGGTGATAACACTAAGAAGTGCAGTAGTTTATATAAAAAATCTATTTATTTATCACAACAGGGTTGGCGCGCTTAGATTTATGCAGTATAAAAGCTCTCACGAGGACAGCCAACCTGAAGATATCTATCTTTGATGGTGTATAGTTAAGAATTAAAAATGGCAGATTGATCCTGAACACGAAAACAGAGCCTTAGATTGTTTCAGTGTAAACTGATTGGTAAGACAAGGCCTCCTATGTAGCACTTGATCTCCATAATTTGGCTCAGGGGACATGAAGATGATTACTGAACACATTGAGTCAGTAAATCATCCATGTATATTCTAGGGACATTTCACACCCATAATTGCATTATAATGGCCCGAATAACATTAATAAAATTAAATATTTTTTTCACTTTAATAAGTACAACTTGTCACACCTTTTCCTTAAACTAAATCTAAATATTTATGAATATTGCTTGTGTGAAAAGACAACAAAATCTTAAGAGTACCAATGAGAATACTAGCATAATTAATGTAGTAGAAGTTTTTCTGAAAAAAAGCTTGAAGTGTATTGATAAAATTTTTCATTATGTAAAATAACATATTTTAAATACTAGAAGACAACCCTTTAATACTCAGTACGATACTGCCTATGGTGTCCACTTTTACCCTCCCTAGATAAGGTTATTAAGTAGCTACTTTGACACTACTCATACTTATACATAAATAAATACACACTGAAAATTGTCATACATAATAATAATAATTTAAGAACAAGTATGTGCAAAAATTCATGCAGCAGATGCTATCACACTGTTAATCACACAATATAGTTATTAAGGCATGTATTAATGGAGCTGGTGAGTAAATCTCTTAAATTTCAAGTTTCCATCGACAGGGAAATGGTCAAGACATGCGTGAAATCCTGGCTCCTTACACATACTCCACATCCCTGCTTCCTGTCCTGAACCATCATCCTTTTTTGTACTGCTTGAGTATCGCCAGTGAACTGCATGTTTCAAGTACTCATGACCATATTTGTTTCTTGCAACTAGTCCTGGGTTTACTTTGACGTTCGTCATCCTTCCATCGAACTCAATCTGAGTTGGGATTCCACGATACTCTGGTGGTAAGTAAATGGTGCGATTGTAACGACAAGTTATATCAACTACAGAAAATTTACATCTAGAAATCCAATAATTATTAATAATCAGCTTGGAGTCACAGCCTTTTCTTGACATACATGCTTGACCTTTGGTAAGCCACAGTTCTTGGTCTTTACAATCTGTTATTACATCAGTATCAAAGTCCCACGGTAATATGCCATCAGTCTTCACTGCACCTAGTAAACTTCCAGCTTGAAGTTCATAATACACACCAAGTTCTTCGGCACATTCCTGGACATAACCAAGTTCACGGCGTATATTACTTCTACAACAAGGTGGAAGAAGAAATGAAGATACATCAACCATAAGATGAAAACAAGTTATTTGAGCTTCTTCACATGAGAATTCCAATTCCTTTCCTTCATAAGGCTGGATATATTGCAGGGACCATTTCTTTGCAACTTTAAGCCAGTCATCACGTTCCATGTACGGATCTGCATCAACAAAAAACATAACATCGGGACAAGCCATAACCAAACTGCCACTAATTTGTATATTAAGGAACCAGTCACGGTACATAGTAGAGCCTTCCAAGCTCTCTGTTAGGGGAACTTTCTTAAGAAACTCTGTCCTTACCATAAATGGTCCTAGAACATCATCACAATACATACATTCATGCGAAGAATGTTCATAGCCACGAACATAAGCTAGTTGGTAATTTTCCATTCTCTGCTGCAGGCACCCATGATTCCAGTGACCCTTTAAATTTCTAAACGCTCCTGAGACAACATTAACATTCTCAAGGTCATCAAGAACTCGAATAAGGCGTTCCAGTGATGACTGATCAGAAAAATGTGTCACTGAATGTGCCACAAAAGTAAAAGGTGTGTTTATACTCAAAGTTACCGTATTTATAGCAAGTGATTCAAGTGTGCTGGGAGGAAATGACTTAATAAATGTACCCTCAATAGTCAATGGTGGAGGAGTACTAATATTGTAAGTCAAAACAAAAATATTAACATTATAGTGCTTCCTTATATTTTCTATAACAAATTTTATTCTATCGTATTCCCATTTCTTTGTTGAGAGAACAATAGACAAGGCATTTTCTAATCTTGAGATAGTGTTACACTCTACTTGTACAAAATTCTTCTGAAGCTGAGCATCCGCAGACCTTCCTAAATATTTTTCTGGGCACACATGACGTCCCTCTGGTAAAGTAGTTGTTGATACCCCTGAAGGTTGTAGTTCATGAGATGAGTTTGTGTGGTCATTGTAGAAATCTGTGGTGATTCGAGGATCAAGCTCAGCAGCTATAGTGAGCAACTCCAGAGCCCAAACACTGTCAATCTTTCCTTCTTTACCTGCAAATATTCCACATTAGTTTTGTAAATATATATATATATATATATATATATATATATATATATATATATATATATATATATATATATATATATATATATATATATATATATATATATATATATATATATATATATATATATATATAGTTGAAGTTTTTGAAAGAATGCAGACATAATAAAATTGTTCCTAAGTCCTGTCTTCCAAGAAGATTAAGAAATCTGGATAATTAAGCCTTCTCTGAGTTGGATAAATGCTGCTGGACTCCCTTATCAAGAGTTCAAATGATAGTGTAAAATTGGTTTTTAAGCACAGTGCTCAGTGTAAAATACTAATGCAAAACAGTGCTTGTGTTGATAAGTGGCACACCATTCGTGATTTTGTATATCAACTTCTTAGTGAATGTGACGAAGTCCAAAAAGAAAGTTAAATGCTAAATTGAATGCTCTGTTTGACGAAAGTTACTGGACTAAACTAAGCGATCCAAATTTGTTCACAAACTTATCATCTTATGATCTACAGACAAATGAGAAACTTGTGCTTGGTTTTGGTAGGAAGTTTTCTATCACTCAACGGTGCGTTAATCCACTTACTAGAAATAAAGAAAGGAATATATAAGAAATTAAAAGGAGGGGAGGAGCAGCTCAGAAATAGGTATAATGAACTATCTAGGAATGTTAAGAAAAATGTAAGGAAAGCAAAGAGAGACTATGAAATCAAAATAGCAAGAGAATCCAAGGCGAATCCCAAGGGATTTTTCCAGGTATATAGGACAAAGGTCAAGGACAAAGTTGGGCCTTTAAAGTCAGGGAGAGGAGAAGTGATAAATGGCAGTGAGAAATAAGCAAAGCATTGAACAGCTACTTCTTATCAGTTTTCACAGAAGAAATTTGCGATGAAATTCCAGAGGTGGAACTGATATTTAAGGGAAAGGAAGAAGAGAAATTAAAGAATATCACTATCAGAAAAGAGGATGTTCTTAAGAAGATAAATAAACTGAAGAAAACAAAATCCCCAGGGCCGGATGAAATTTTCCCTCGTGTCTTGAAAGAGTGTAGGGAACAGATTAGCAGACCCATCGTAAACTTATTTACAAAATCATTAGACACTGGAGTTGTGCCAGACTTGTGGAAACAGGCAAATGTAGTACCCATATTCAAAAAGGGAGACAGAGCATCAGCGTCAAATTACCGGCCGATCAGTTTGACGTCAGTAGTAGGGAAATTTCTTGAATCAATTATAGCAGATAGCATCCAATCGCATCTAGAGAAAAGCAAATTAATCTACGACTCTCAACATGGGATTACAAAGGGAAAATCTTGTCTAACAAATCTGCTAACGTTTTTTAGGAAAGTCTTCGAGGTAGTAGATAATGACGAAAATTACGATGTTATTTACTTAGACTTTAGCAAAGCATTTGACAGAGTACCGCATCAGAGGCTTCTGAGAAAAATAAAGGCTCATGGTATCGAGGGGAAAGTTTTAAATTGAATAAAATCATGGTTCACCGATAGAACGTAGAGGGTCAGCGTAGTTGGTGTTAAATCTGAGTGGGGCCGTGTAACCAGTGGGGTTCCCCAGGGGTCAGTACTAGGCCCACTCTTGTTCATAATCTACATAAACGATCTAGATACTGGGATCAGCAGTGACATAAGCAAGTTTGCGCATGACACCAAAATAGGGCGGCAAAATAATTCAGGGCAGGATGCAAATGCATTACAGGAGGATCTAAATAACCTGCAGGGGTGGTCTGAAAAATGGCAAATGAAATTCAACACCAGCAAGTGCAGCGTACTTAATATTGGAAGAACAAATACTTATAAGGTATACATCCTTAACAACATCAACCTAGAGAAGTCGACTTGTGAAAGAGACCTAGGGGTACTTGTAAGCCCGGACCTACGGCCTAGAAAACAGTGCGTTACTGTTCGAAATAAGGCAAACAGAGTATTGGGTTTTATATCTAGAAGTGTAAGTAACAAGAGTGCAGAGGTCTTATTGCATCTATATCTTGCGCTAGTCAGGCCGCACCTCGATTATGCGGTTCAGTTCTGGTGCCCCTATTATAGAATGGATATAAATTCACTAGAGTCGGTGAAGCGTAGAATGACAAAAATGATTCCGGGACTTAGAAACCTTCCATATCAGGATAGGTTAAAGAAACATAACTTGCATTCCCTAGAAAGACGAAGAGTGCGGGGAGATATGATAGAAGTATTTAAGTGGGTGAAAGGAATCAATAAAGGGGATATAGATAAAGTTCTTATAATATCCGAACAGGATAGGACTCGGAGCAACGGATTCTAGTTGGATAAGTTTAGGTTTAGGAGGGAGATAGGAAGAAACTTGTTCACAAATAGGGTGGTGGACGAGTGGAACAAGCTTAGCAACTTTGTAGTAAGTGCGGGAACTCTGGAAAGTTTCAAAAGGAGGCTAGATAGATTCATGGATGAGAGAGAGTGGTAGTAACTCTCGACAGGAGCTGCCATGCACAGGCCAACCGGCCTATTGCAGACTCCTTATTTTCTTATGTTTTTATGTTATTACTATTGCTGACGGTATAATCAACCTGGAAAAGCATAAGTCGATAGATGTTACAAATGAAGATATTTCCATAGCTAAAGGTTGTATAAATAGGGTTTTACTTAAGAAAATTTTTTCAAACATCCCAAAAAGATTTGAAACAGCCTTGATAAGCTTGAAACGAAATGTGAATATCCATATTACTAAGGCTGATATGTCCAATGCTATTGTAATTTTGGATAAAAGCGACTATAATATTAAGATGAATTCATTATTAAGCGATGAAAGCACTTATTGTGAGCTTACGAAGATCCCCTGGAAAATATTAATAAGTTATCTAATTCCAAAATGAAGATGTTATCGAAAAAGAACCCCGATCTCATCAAACAGTTTCAAAAGGAGGCTAGATAGATCCATGGATGATAGAGAGTGGTAGTAACTCTCGACAGGAGCTGCCATGCACAGGCCAACTGGCCTATTGCAGACTCCTTATTTTCTTGTGTTCTCTCTCAAATCAATCCCAGTTTACCTTATATGTATGGATTGATAAAAACACACATGCTTAACAATCCATTACGTCATATCGTGAGTTCTGTGGGTTCTGTTACGTACAAATTATCCAAGTGGTTGGTAAGGATGCTGTCCCCTCTTACAGGCCAAATATCTAATTCACATAAACTCAAGAAACACAATGAACCATGTGAATTAATAAGTTTTGATGTAAATTCACTTTTCACGAGAGTACCAGTGAAAGATCTACTTTCATTTCTTAAAGATAAATTACAACTGTTAGATTTGACTATTGAACATGATACTTTTCTCAAATTGATAGAGTTATGCATTACTGACAATGTGTTTAGAGCAAGTGGGAAGTTTTACAAGGAAATATTTGGCATGAGAATAGGTAATTGTCTTTCTGCTCCTTTAGCCTATCTTTATATGGAGTTTTTTGAGGCTAGATTACTACCCAATATAGGGAACTTTATTCCTCCATGGTATAGATATGTAGATGATGTTCTTTGTCTTTAGCCTAGAAACAGTGACCCATTGGAATTTTTAGACAAACTTAATGATCATGTCCCAAGTATTACATTCAAAATTGAAAGATAAATAAATGGATCCCTTCCATTTATTGATATGCTTATCATTAGAAATGGCCATAACTATAAATTTAAGGTGTACAGAAAGCCCACACAGGTAGACAGTTTCATACATTTTTTATCGAGTCATCTGGAGTCTACCAAAATGTCAGTTTTTTCTGCTGTTTTTGAGATGTTTGCGTATTTGTGACGCTGAATTTATTGATGAAGAATTGAAACACATTCGTTCCATTGTACAAAAACTTGGGTACCCTTCATTGTTTGTTTTATAAGGGATAAAAAAATCCTTTCATTCTACTCAAACCAGGCAAATTCCTACACTTACGAATATTTTGACTCTTCCTTATCGCAACGAATTTGTCCCGTTAGTTCAGTCCCTTAAATTATTAAACATTAATGTTGTTTTTAAGTATGACTCAACCATCAAGAATAGCCCAACTTTGAATGTAAATGGAAGTGTTTATTGAATTCCATGTAGCAAATGAAATGGAAATTATGTAGGACAGACTGGGAAAGCATTGCAACTCAGAATCAAATAGCACAAGTACAATAGCAGAACAGCATCTGAAAGCAGTGCACTGTTCGTTCATGTTAGAAATAATAATCATCCCACCGAATGGGAAAAAAAGCTTAGAAGTGTACAAATCATCATGTGTCACAGAAAGACTTCTGGTTGAAGCTAGTTTGATTAGATATTTAAATTCCATAAACCTTAGTGATTGTCAAGACAAAACTGATAATATGTTACATAAATTTATTTGTCAGTGGCCCAAGGTTAAAAATGCTTTGAAAACCTTGGAGTTAGATGTAGGATAGATATTTAGTGGGTCCCATATTTTTGACCTGACTTAACTTGACTAGTCTCGTCGCCCTTTCTCTTAAGCTCCTCTGAGTGTGTGTTGGTGTGCAGAATAGTGGATGTCATGATTATGACCTGACCTTATGTTTAATAAGGTCACCCTGTGTATTTAAGCCTCTCCGTCCATGTAATTCAGTTCCCTCTGAAGATGTCTTGAATAAAGACGAAAGCTAAGGTGCTCCATTGTTTCCCTTTTCCCTGTGTGATTTTATCAAGATTTATCTTATCATCTTATCCACGTTTTCATTGTGGGTCTACATGAAATATAGGAGGACATAGGTTCATAGCTCGATATGCCCTATCTCTCACCTTGCAAGCAAGAGAGCAGGAGCGATCAAACCATGATTGTAATGGGAAATTTTTATTAGAAGATGGGATAAATGCACTCGTACCGCCCTGTATAACCCCAGCAATGCTGTCAGCACATACCGAGGCGTCCCGAGTGGAAAAGCAACATTCATCCCAGGGAAAATCGGTGAGGAATTCTCACAAGGATTGCCAGCTTGTCCTCCGATAGTGACATAGTTGACGTTTTGAGGGGGGTGGGGGAGGTTGCGATCAGAACACCCTAAGGGCAGAAATTGAGTTTGAATAGTGTGAAGGGTTTGAGGTAAAACGAAGATCAAGAATGTTAGCAAGTTGATCGTGTCGATGAGGAACGCGTGTAGGGTGTTTGATTATTTGTTCCAAATCATTAAGTAGGGAAAAAGAAAGTGCCTCAGCTCCACCTAGGTCATCCCTTGCAGAGCCAAGCCACTCTCTATGATGTACATTGAAATCCCATAGGTAGAGGATCTCGGTGTTGGGGTGTGTGGATAGCAATGACTTATGGCAAGAAGTGAGATAGTCAAAGAGTTCAAAATAGCAGGTTGACAATCCCTTATCCGAAATCCTTGGGGCCAGAGGCATTTCGGATTTCGGAATTTTTCGGATTTCAGAATGGTTAGTTTTTTTTTTTTGTATTAGCTCATCCGGGCACAAGTCACTGACCCACAATGGGGCCTAGGAGGCGAAAATATAATAATAATAATAATAATAATAATAATAATAATAATAATAATAATAATAATAATAGTGTAATAATAATAATTTATAGGTCTAGGTCGTGTTTCTCACTTTTTTATCTTTTTTCATTCTTGTATTTCTTTATTATTATTATTATTATTTTATTTATACAGTATTATTGTTATTATTATTATTATTATTATTATTATTATTATTATTATTATTATTATAAATTTTAGTATTATTATTATTGTTATCATTATTATTTTAATTTGGTGAATTTTATAACTAAAAATTTTATTTACTATGAATAATTATTATTATAATTAGTATTACTATTACATTTTCGCCCCCAGGCCCCGATGTGGGTCAGTGATCTTTGCCTGGGTGGGCTAATCCCTGTTAAAAAAAAAAAAAGCTCCACAAAAAAACTTTCGGTTTTCGGATAAAGGATTGGCAAACTGTAGTTGGTAGAGTTGGGAGAACAGTATAGGAAACAAAGAAGAATAGTCACAGTTGGTAGAGATATTCTGACCCAGATGACATCCTAAAGGGAAGATTCAAGATCCGTGAGTCGAGCTATAGGTGTACGTGTGTTGCAGTGGGCGCATACACCTCCCTTAGAACGAAAAGAGTTATAAAGGTTGGAGTTGGAGACTTGAAAAGGTTTGGGTGAAGCCGCTTTGGACAGTTGAAGTTCGGAAAGTAGTAAGAGGTCGGGGAAAGAGGTTAATAGATGGTGCTCCACAGAAGGAAAACTGGATCTCAGGCCGCGAATGTTGGAAAAATGAAGTGAAAAAAGCCGATCCTCCAGCAACCGCGGTGGCGTCAGTTGAGGCCCCGTTAACTTAATGATGATCAGGTTGGCCCTGGGGTCCACAACCTTCCCTACCAGTGAGACCCATCCGAGAAGGCCCCGCTTCAATATTAATATAAACTGACATAGGAGAATAAAATAGAATGAATAAAACAGATCAAGAATGAGTAAGATACTATACAAACAGTAGGAGTGTTAGAAATAAAATAGACGTGCTGAGAGCGGTTGTATGTACCGAGAATGTAGATGTCATGGCAATCACCGAAACTTGGATGAATCTGGAGAGCAAAATTTTTTTATCAGAGTACCACATAGAAGGGTACAACCTTTTTCACAAGGACAGGGAAGGTAGGAAGGGGGGAGGGGTCGCACTCTTCGTCAAGGATACATTAAAATGTTGTATTAATAATTCAATAAAGGGTGAAATAGGAACCGAGTCTGTATGGGTAGAAATCACGGAAGGAAGAGAAAAACTAATTATGGGAGTGATTTACAGGCCCCCTAGTCTTGGGAAAGAAGTAGCTCAGCCCATATGGCAGGAAATGAGTAGGGCAGCAAAATATAACAACCTGTGCATTATGGGGGATTTCAACTTCAGGAACATTGACTGGGACAATATTGTAGGTGAATATGAATCTGAAAACTTCCTAGATGCGGTACAGGAAAATTTTTTGAAACAACTAATTACAGAACCTACTAGAGGTGACAATATATTAGACCTAGTATTAACAAATAAAGAAAATATGATCAGAGATTTCACAGTAGGGGAAGAACTAGGTAACAGTGATCACAGAGAAATCAGGTTCACCCTAAATTGGGAAACTAAAAACAATGACAATATGGTCAGAGTCCCAAACTTTCGGTTGGCGGATTATCAGGGATTAAGAAGGTACCTAGGTGAGGTCACCTGGGAACAGTCGCCTCAGTCCCCAGTAGGAAGGGGTGAGGTCATAGATGACACCACAATTGATCATGACTATAATATATTCACTAGTATACTACATAAAGCACAAGAACAAAATATACCATACAGAAAAATTAGGTCAAATAAGAATGAGCCAAGGTGGATGACCAGAAAACTTAAACATGACATAGGAATAGAGAAAGGAATTAATAAGAAATTAAAGGGAGGGGAGGAGCAGCTCAGAAATAGGTATAATGAACTCTAGAAATGTTTAGAAAAATGTAAGGACAGCAAAGAGAGACTATGAAATCAGAATAGCAAGAGAATCCAAGGCAAATCCCAAGGGATTTTCCAGGTATATAGAACAAAGGTCAAGGACAAAGTTGGGCCTTTAAAGTCAGGGAGGGGGGAAGTGATAAATGGCAGTGAAGAAATAAGCAAAGCATTGAACAGCTACTTATCAGTTTTCACAGAAGAAATTAGCGAGGAAATTCCAGAGGTGGAACTGATATTTAGGGGAAAGGAAGAAGAGAAATTAAAGAATATCACTATCAGAAAAGAGGATGTTCTTAAGACGATAAATAAACTAAAGAAGACAAAATCCCCAGGGCCGGATGAAATTTTCCCTTGAGTCTTGAAAGAGTGTAGGGAACAGATTAGCGGACCCCTCGTAAATTTATTTACAAAATCATTAGACACGGGAGTTGTGCCAGACTTGTGGAAACAGGCAAATGTTACCCATATTCAAAAAGGGAGACAGAGCATCAGCGTCAAATTACCGGCCGATCAGTTTGATGTCAGTAGTGGGGAAATTTCTTGAATCAATTATAGCAGATAGCATCTGCTCGCATTTAGAGAAAAGCAAATTAATCTACGACTCTCAACATGGGTTTACAAAGGGAAAATCTTGTCTAACAAATCTGAGAAAAATAAAGGCTCATGGTATCGAGGGGAAAGTTTTAAATTGAATAAAATCATGGTTCACCGATAGAACGCAGAGGGTCAGCGTAGTTGGTGTTAAATCTGAGTGGGGCCGTGTAACCAGTGGGGTTCCCCAGGGGTCAGTACTAGGCCCACTCTTGTTCATAATCTAAATAAACGATCTAGATACTGGGATCAGCAGTAACATAAGCAAGTTTGCGCATGACACCAAAATAGGGCGGCAAATTAATTCAGGGCAGGATGCAAATGCAGTACAGGAGGATCTAAATAAACTGCAGGGGTGGTCTGAAAAATGGCAAATGAAATTCAACACCAGCAAGTGCAGCGTTTGGAAGAACAAATACTGTTAATGTATACAGCCTTAACAACATCAACCCAGAGAAGTCGACTTGTGAAAGAGACCTAGGGGTACTTGTAAGCCCGGACCTTCGGCCTAGAAAACAGTGCGTTAATGTTCGAAATAAGGCAAACAGAGTATTGGGTTTTGTATCTAGAAGTGTACGTAATAAGAGTGCAGAGGTCTTATTGCAACTGTATCTTGCGCTAGTCAGGCCTCGATTATGCGGTTCAGTTCTGGTGCCCTTATTATAGAATGGATATCAATTCACTAGAGTCGGTGCAGCGAAGAATGACGAAAATGATTCCGGGACTTAGAAACCTTCCATATCAGAATAGGTTAAAGAAACAAAACTTGCATTCCTTAGAAAGACGAAGAGTGCAGGGAAATATGATAGAAGTATTTAAGTGGGTGAAAGGAATCTATAAAGGATATATAGATAAAGTTCTTATAATATCCGAGCAGGATAGGACTCGTAGCAACGGATTTAAGTTCGATAAGTTTAGGAGGAGATAGGAAGGAACTGGTTCAAAAATAGGGTGGTGGACGAGTGGAACATGCTTGGCAACTTTGTAGTAAGTGCTGGAGTGCTGGAAAGTTTCAAAAGGAGGCTGGATAGATTCATGGATGATAGAGAGTGGGAGTAACTCTCGACAGGAGCTGCCATGCACAGGCCAACCGGCCTATTGCAGACTCCTTATTTTCTTATGTTCTTATGTTCTTATATTTGTGGTGTTGTCAATAGTAAGAGAGACAGTTGAGACCCTGCAATTGTGTGTAAATGAGGCAGAAAGATAGATCAGCAACCTGGGACTTGGTCACAATTTTCGTAATGCAGGGTCTACCATTAGAGAATGCATTATGCATCCAATATCTTCCCAAGCGGTAGTACCTCCCTGTTTGGTAGGTGCCTACTACTTACTACCTGGCGTTTGATGGAAAAAATAAGATAAAATTAGTATGACCATATTTATTATTAGTTATATTCGTAATGGTAACCATAAATGTTGCTAACTTTGTATTATTTACAGTACACACAATATCTTTGTATATAATTTACAGTTAAAAAATACAACAATGATTCAAACAATCTATTCTTTAGACTACACACATTGTCAGCAAAATTATTCAATCAGTAACCAGTTCAAGAAATGGAGCTCGATGTTTATCGGCCATCATGGTTTTTTTTTTTTCATACTTTTTTTCACCTTACACCGAGAAAACATTGTTGAGGTTCATATTGTACTCTGTTCTAGTGACTGTCAAGTGATTTTTGCTGTTTTTTTTTGGCTGAAAGTGTTTTGCCTCTGTTGTGAACAATAGGTGAGCAGCAGCAGCCGGTATCCGATTTGTATTTTATCAGTTTTCCCCCTGACTGATACAGGAAATTACAAAGTTCAGTGTACTGTACTATACTGTACAGCTGCTTGCATTGTACTCAGTTTAAGCGACTGTGAGAAGTTTTCTCTTTAGTGACTGTGATCATCTTTTGTTTTGACTGTGAAGTGCCTTAGTGACTGTGAAGTGCTTTAGTGACTGCGGTATTCTTTCCCTCTGACTGTGAAGTGCTTTAGCAATTGTTGAGTGATTTAGAGACTGTGAAGTGCTTTAGTGACTGTAAAGTGCTTATTGCCTGTGAGATTCTTTTGCTCTGACATTGAAGTGCTTTAGTGACTGTGAAGCACTTTGGCAACTGTGAAGTGTTTTAGTGACCAAGATATTCTTTTGCTCTTACTGTGAAGTGCTCTAGAAACTGTGAAGTGCTTTAGTGACTGTGAAGTGCTTTAGTGACTGTGAAGTGCTTATTGCCTGTGAGATTCTTTTGCTCTGACATTGAAGTGCTTTAGTGACTGTGAAGCACTTTGGCAACTGTGAAGTGTTTTAGTGACCAAGATATTCTTTTGCTCTTACTGTGAAGTGCTTTCATGACTGTGAAGTGCTTTAGTGACTGGAGTGCTTTAGTGACTGTGAAGTGCATTAGCAACTGTGAAGTACTTTAGTGACTGTGAAGTGCTTTAATGACTGTGAAATGCTTTAGTGACTGTGAAGTGTTTTAGCAACTGTGAAGTGCTTTAGTGGCTGTGGAGTGCTTTAGTGACTGTGAAGTGCTTTAGCAACTGTGAAGTACTTTAGTGACTGTGAAGTGCTTTAGTGACGGTGAAGTGCTTTAGCAAATGTGAAGTACTTTAGTGACTGTGAAGTGTTTTAGTGACTGTGAAGTGCTTTGGTGACTGTAATGCTTTAGTGACTGTGAAGTGCTTTAGTCACTGTGGAGTGCTGTAGTGACTGTGAAGTGCTTTAGCAACTGTGAAGTGCTTTAGTGACTGTGAAGTGCTTTAGTGATTGTGAAGTGTTTTAGTGACTGTGGAGTGCTGTAGTGACTGTGAATTGCTTTAGCAACTGTGAAGTGCTTTAGTGACTGTGAAGTGCTTTAGTGACTGTGAAGTGCTTTCGTGACTGTGAAGTGCTTTAGTCACTGTGGAGTGCTTTAGTGACTGTGAAGTGCTTTAGTGATTGTGAAGTGTTTTAGTCACTGTGGAGTGCTGTAGTGACTGTGAAGTGCTTTAGCAACTGTGAAGTGCTTTTGTGACTTTGAAGTGCTTCAGTGATTGTTAAGTGCTTTAGTGACTCTGAAGTGCTTTAGTGAAAGTGAAGTGTTTTAGTGACTGTGAAGTGCTTTAGCAACTGTGAAGTACTTTAGTGACTGTGAAGTGCTTTAGCAACTGTGAGGTGCTTTAGTGACTGAAATACTGTAGCAACTGTGAAATACTTTAGTGACTGTGAAGTGCTTTAGTGACAGGTGAAGTGCTTTAGTGAGTGTGAGGTGCTTTAGTGACTGTGAAGTGCTTTAGTGACTGTGAAGTGCTTATTGCCTGTGAGATTCTTTTGCTCTGACATTGAAGTGCTTTAGTTACTATGAAGCACTTTGGCAACTGTGAAATGTTTTAGTGACCAAGATATTCTTTTGCTCTTACTGTGAAGTGCTCTAGAAACTGTGAAGTGCTTTCATGACTGTGAAGTGCTTTAGTGACTGGAGTGCTTTAGTGACTGTGAAGTGCATTAGCAACTGTGAAGTACTTTAGTGACTGTGAAGTGCTTTAGTGAGTGTGAAATGCTTTAGTGACTGTGAAGTGTTTTAGCAACTGTGATGTGCTTTAGTGACTGTGGAGTGCTTCAGTGACTGTGAAGTGCTTTAGCAACTGTGAAGTACTTTAGTGACTGTGAAGTGCTTTAGTGACTGTGAAGTGCTTTAGCAAATGTGAAGTACTTTAGTGACTGTGAAGTGTTTTAGTGACTGTGAAGTGCTTTGGTGACTGTGGAATGCTTTAGTGACTGTGAAGTGCTTTAGACACTGTGGAGTGCTGTAGTGACTGTGAAGTGCTTTAGCAACTGTGAGGTGCTTTAGTGACTGAAATACTGTAGCAACTGTGAAATACTTTAGTGACTGCGAAGTGCTTTAGTGACTGTGAAGTGCTTTAGTGAGTGTGAGGTGCTTTAGTGACTGTGAAGTGCTTTAGTGACTGTGAAGTGCTTTAGTGACTGTGAAGTGCTTTAGTAACTGTGGAGTGCTTTAGTGACGGTGAAGTGCTTTGGTGACTGTGAACTGCTTCAACAACTGTGAAGTGCTTTAGTGACTGTGAAGTGCTTTAGTGACTGTGAAGTGCTTTAGCAACTGTGAAGTGCTTTAGCAACTGTGAAGTGTTTTAGTGACTGTGAAATGCTTTAGTGACTGTGAAGTGTTTTAGTGACTGTGAAGTGCTTCAGTGACTGTGAAGTGCTTTAGCAACTGTGAAGTGCTTTAGCAACTGTGAAGTGCTTCAGTGACTGTGAAGTGCTTTAGTGACTGTGAAGTGCTTTAGTGACTGTGAAGTGCTTTGGTCACTGTGGAGTGCTGTAGTAACTGTGAAGTGCTTTATTGACTGTGAAGTGCTTTAGTGACTGTGAAGTGCTTTAGCAACTGTGGAGTGCTTTATTGACTGTGAAGTGCTTTAGTGACTGTGAAGTGCTTTAATGACTGTGAAATGCTTTAGCAACTGTGAAGTGCTTTAGCAAATGTGAAGTGCTTTAGCAACTGTGAAGTGCTTTAGTGACTGTGAAGTGCTTTAGTGACTGTGAAATGCTTTAGCAACTGTGAAGTGCTTTAGTGAGTGTGAAGTGCTTTAGTGACTGAGAAGTGCTTTAGTGACTGTGAAGTGCCTTAGTGACTGTGAAGTGCTTTAGCAACTGTGAAGTGCTTTAGCAACTGTGAAGTGCTTTAGTGACTGTGAAGTGCTTTAGCAACTGTGAAGTGCTTTGGTGACTGCGAAGTGCTTTAGTGACTGTGAACTGCTTTAGCAACTGTGAAGTGCTTTAGTGACTGTGAAGTGCTTTAGCAACTGTGAAGTGTTTTAGTGACAGTGAAATACTTTAGCAACTGAGAAGTACTTTAGTGACTGTGAAGTGCTTTAGTGACTGCGAAGTGCTTTAGTGACTGTGAAGTGCTTTAGCAACTGTGAAGTGCTTTAGTGACTGTGAAGTGCTTTAGCAACTGTGAAGTGCTTTATTGACTGTGAAGTGCTTTAGTGACTGTGAAGTGCTTTAATGACTGTGAAATGCTTTAGCAACTGTGAAGTGCTTTAGCAAATGTGAAGTGCTTTAGCAACTGTGAAGTGCTTTAGTGACTGTGAAGTGCTTTAGCAACTGTGAAGTGCTTTAGTGACTGTGAAGTGCTTTAGCAACTGTGAAGTGCTTTAGTGAGTGTGAAGTGCTTTAGTGACTGAGAAGTGCTTTAGTGACTGTGAAGTGCTTTAGTGACTGTGAAGTGCTTTAGCAACTGTGAAGTGCTTTAGTGACTGTAAAGTGCTTTAGTGACTGTGAGATTCTTTTGCTCTGACTGTGAAGTGTTTTAGTAACTGTGAAGTGCTTTAGTGACAGTGAAGTGCTTTAGTAACTGTGAGATTCTTTTACTCTGACTGTGAAGTGCTTTAACAACTGTGAAGTGCTTTAGTGACTGTGAGATTCTTTTGCTTTGACTGTGAAGTGCTTTAGCAACTGCGAAGTGCTTTAGTGACTGTGAAGTGCTTTAGTGACAGGTTCTTTTGCTCTAACTGTGAAGTGTTTTAGTGACTGATATGTTTTAGCGACTGATTCTTTTGCTCTGGCTGTGAAGTGCTTTATTGACTGTGAAGTGCTTTAACAAATGTGAGATTCTTTTGCTCAGATGTAACAATATCATGAGTGTTTCCCGCTCGCCTGAGGGTTCGAGCCTTTAGGGTGAATGCCTTAGGACTTGAAACAATAAGAAAACCTGTTAGACGTGAAGTCATGAAAAGGTAGCGTCCCTCAGCTCCCATTGTGGCTGACGCAGTTTGAAAAAGTCTAGTCGGGTTTTAGAGAGAGTGAGGTGTGGGTGCGTGTGGGTGTCATCTCATCTGGCGGCATATAATGTGAGTACATTTTAGGTTTATCCATTTCACGAAATGTATTGCGAGTCATGCGACCCCTGGTTAGCTAGCTCTTCCGATATTATTTTGAAGTGTAACTGTTCAATTTGAGTAACTTAGTTAATAAACGAAGAACCATTATGATCAGTTCTCAATTCCATTGTGTTGACTAAAATATTGTCATGCATGTCTTTGGTATTATGCAGTGAGCCATAAGAATTAACATAACCTACCGCCTGGTATTCCTGTTCCTCACTTATCACCGGTTATGCCATTATTCCCCAGTTATTCTCTCTCCCCTCATATCAGCTTACCTCGGGTGTGAGGGCCTACATTTTACCCTCACCAGCCTACAGCAAACATAAACAAACCTCCGTCTCCCTCCAGCTTAACCACATCATCTCACAAGTATGACGAACACAGAAGAAAAGCGAATTAGATAATAAAGAAAGAGAATAAGAGAAATATAAGAAGAAAAGAAATAAATAGAAATAAAGAATAAAAAAGGAAAATAAAACTTCTTTTTATTTATTATTTTTACACTGTCTGAAGTGCTTTATTGAATGTGAAGTGCTTTAACAACTGTGAGGCATTCGGGCCTTCGTGTTGAGCAGCAGAAATTGGACAGTGATTACATAAGAACATCAAGATCGTCTTCGTGATGTGAAAGTGTAAATCGATGTAGGATATTTAATGCTAGACGCGATTGTATTTTGGAAAACTCAATCTCCACCGAGTTGGAGGTACAGCCCAGGTCAAGAGGCCTATAACCATAAAATCATTGCCATATGACAAAACATTTATTTAATTTTTTTTACGGAGTTGTGGTCACGGCTGTGATAAAGGTCAACCAGGGAGTGTAGTACTGTGCCTTTAGTTAAATTAGTTAGTGTCACCAGTGACCGCGGAAGAGGTTGTAAATAACTTAAAGTGAATACAAATTGGCAAGCAAGGCATCCACTGCTAGCAGAAACCAAGTCGTATTACAGGTGCCACAGAGACTTGAAATTTATTTTGTTTGTGTGCTTTCTCATGGACTGAAACTGTGCCTACAATACACCATTCACAGGGAGATACAGTGTACGCAGTGATAGCACAAAGAGATATAGTCGTTCATGAGAAAGGGAAAAGAAAGTATAAGGAAATAATATAAAAAATAAAATAAAATCAACAAGGCTGGCTATCCTTAAAGGTATTCTATTACCGCCCCAAAGAAAGTTTTCTTTTATTTTTCTGTGTTTCTAAAGGACAGTGAGTGTATAAAATCCGTTACATAGCAAAATACAGTGTACATAGAGATAGCACATAAATACCGACAAACCGAAGAAGTGAACTAAAAAAAAGAGAGAAGAAAACAGAAGATAACTCTAAAGGCAACAGGGGAGGTTAAAACCAGCAGAGGGCAGCTGAATACTAGGTTTTTTTGCGCTTTATTTTTAAATAGGCGTAGATCTATACACAGTCTGCCCCTCCCCAACAACAACAACAACCATGAAGAGTTTGATACGTGATTACTGCAGGGGGGTGGCGGATATAGATGGTACAGACCTGACCAATGCAGTGTTTAGGACGATGCAAGTTGCCGGAAAGCATGAAAGCTGTTGCTGGTATTGCCCTGACTGTATAGTCAGGGTGAAAGAGGCGATTGCAAGCCATAGGGGAACGAGTTCCTTAAGAACGAAAATAGATGAAGCTGGATCGTTTGCAGGTTACCAAACTAGAACCAGTTGGGAAAGAGATCCTTGCTAAGACTGAGAAAGTAGCCGATAGAATGGAGGTGGTTGCTAAGAGGAGTTATGCTGAGGCCTTAGCAGGGCCACGGGAGGTGGCGGAGAGTAATGCAGGATCAGAACAGGTTCTACAGCAGCTATGGACTCTTTAGAAGTGTGTCGAAGAAATGACAATTAGCGGACATACTGTTAGGGGAGAGGAGGAACAACGGGAACGTTTCCAGCGCAGGAACAATGTAATAGTTTTGGGAATCCCTGAGAGCCAGGCAGAGGGAACTGAGAGTAGGATAACACACGATAAGATGCACTTTAAGAATATTTGTACGGAGGTTCTGAAGATGCCATCAACCCCCCAGGATGTGAGGAGGCTGAGACAAAAGCAGGAGGATAAGCCTCGTCCCCTCAGGACCACACTAGTGAGTGAGGAGAAGAAATGGGAGTTTATTCGGCAGGCAAAAAACTTAGCAAGGAGCGAGGCATCTCGGAGTGTATTCATTCACCCAGATCGCACGGTAATGCAGAGGGAACAGCACAAGAAGATCCTGCAAGGCTTGAAGCAAAGAAGGGAAGAGTCGAGGAGGAACGGAGATGGATATACATGGGTTATATTCAGGGGAAGGGTAGTTGAAGCAAGTGTGCCGACACAGGGCCAAGGGGCAGCAGCGCACCCTCCACCCGCTTTACTCCCAACCCGGGAGGTGGCACCAGCTCCGCCTACCAGCCGGGAGGAGGCGAGCGCCGTGTAAACAGTGACATTTCTAACCACACCCTGCAAAAGAGAGTGTACTTAGATAATGCTGCAGCTTCTGAGAATGGAGGGGGGGGGGGATAACTACTAAGAGCAGAGACGTTACCGACAACAAATTCTGGCTTGAATGTCATGTACACTAATATTGACACGTTCCTTGATAAGAGGGAGGAGTTTGAAACACTACTGAAGGTACACCAACCAGATATTTTAGGAGTTGTAGATCTGCTGTACAAGAACAGGAGAATCGTCCCAGAGGAATGAGTTCAGTATTGCTGGATATGACTCATTTACGAACCTTTCTCAAGAAACTTGCAAGAGGGGTGTGGTTATTTATGCTAGGCAAGAACCTTAGAGCCAGCCAGGCGAGGGTAGGGGGAAAGGATGTTTTTGAAGAGTCCAAGTGGTGTAAAATTAAATTAAAGGGAGGGAACTTACTTATTCTCGGGTGTATCTACAGATCCCCAAACTGTGGCCCACTAAATCAAAGGAACTTAAGAGCCTTAATAGATAATACAGCGATGCTCAACTCAAGTCACTTCTTTATCATGGGGGACTTTAACTATGGCGACATCGACTGGAGAAACGAGTTCACCCCAAATGACTTGAATAACCCTGCTACTCTTTTTGTAGAAACTCTGAAAGATAATTTTCTGTTCCAACATGTTAGAGGCCCGACACATTACAGAGGGGAGCAAACACCCAAGCCACTAGACTTCACCATAACAAACGAGGAGGGTATGGTGGCCAAACTGGAACATCTTGCCCCAATTGGCACCAATCACCATATAGCGTTGTCATTCAGATTTAACTGTTACCTAGTTCAAGATAAGGCCAGGCCAAGGGGAAAATATTACAAGGGAAATTACAACGGGATGAGGGAAGAGATGAGGAGTATCCACTGGCCTGACTCATTAAGGCACAAGAACGCAAACACTACGCTGAATATCATAACTAGTAAAGTGACCCATCTGATCGCTAAATATATACCCAAGACCAAACCCAGTGCCTCTAGGAATACGAGGGGATCCCTACACATGAACCATGCTGCGGTCGACAAAGTTAAGAAGAAAACCCAGAAATTCAAGACGTGGGTTGGGTCAAACGATGAGCAGGACAGGAGAATGTATGCAAGAGCCAGAAACCAAACAAAGGTAGAGTGTAGAAGGGCTGAAAAGGAGTTCCAGAGGCTGGGTGCAACCGAGGTCATGTCAAACCCTTAGGCGTTTTACCGCTTTGCAAAGTCGAAATTAAAAAAGCGAGTATGAGTATCAGACCTGAGGCTTGAAGATGGTAGTTACGCAGATTCTGACCAGGATAAAGCTGAGGCATTGAACAGCTTCTTTTCCTCGGTGTTCACAAGAGAGGATGCGATTAACCTTCCTACGTTTGAGGACAGACGATTCGACAAGGTACAAGGAGTCTTCTAAACAAGGAGTCTTCTAAACAAGGTACAAGGAGTCTTTTAAACAAGGAACAAGGTGTCTTCTAAACAAGGAACAAGGGGTCTTCTAAACAAGGAACAAGGGGTCTTCTAAACAAGGAACAAGGGGTCTTCTAAACAAGGAACAATGGGTCTTCTAAACAAGGAACAAGGGGTCTTCTAAACAAGGAACAAGGGGTCTTCTAAACAAGGAGTCTTTTAAACAAGGAACAAGGTGTCTTCTAAACAAGGAACAAGGTGTCTTCTAAACAAGGTACAAGGTGTCTTCGAAACAAGGACCAAGGGGTCTTCTAATCAAGGAACAAGGGGTCTCCTAAACAAGGAAGAAGGGGTCTTCTAAACAAGGAACAATGTTTCTTCTAAACAAGGAACAATGTTTCTTCTAAACAAGGAACAAGGTGTCTTCTAAACAAGGAACAAGGTGTCTTCTAAACAAGGAACAAGGTGTCTTCTAAACAAGGAACAAGGGGTCTTCTAAACAAGGAACAAGGGGTCTTCTAAACAAGGAACAAGGGGTCTTCTAAACAAGGAACAAGGGGTCTTCTAAACAAGGAACAAGGGGTCTTCTAAACAAGGAACAAGGTGTCTTCTAAACAAGGAACAAGGTGTCTTCTAAACAAGGAACAAGGGGTCTTCTAAACAAGGAACAAGGGGTCTTCTAAACAAGGAACAAGGGGTCTTCTAAACAAGGAACTAAACAAGGAGTCTTCTAAACAAGGAACAATGTTTCTTCTAAACAAGGAACAAGGTGTCTTCGAAACAAGGAACAAGGGGTCTTCTAAACAAGGAACAAGGGGTCTTCTAAACAAGGAACAATGTTTCTTCTAAACAAGGAACAAGGTGTCTTCGAAACAAAACAAGGAACAAGGTCTTCTGTCTTCTAAACAAAACAAGGAGTCTTCTAAACAAGGAACAAGGGGTCTTCTAAACAAGGAACAATGTTTCTTCTAAACAAGGAACAAGGGGTCTTCTAAACAAGGAACAAGGGGTCTTCTAAACAAGGAGTCTTCTAAACAAGGAACAATGTTTCTTCTAAACAAGGAACAAGGTGTCTTCGAAACAAGGAACAAGGTGTCTTCTAAACAAGGAGTCTTCTAAACAAGGAACAAGGGGTCTTCTAAACAAGGAACAATGTTTCTTCGAAACAAGGTGTCTTCGAAACAAGGAACAAGGGTTCTTCTAAACAAGGAACAAGGGGTCTTCTAAACAAGGAACAAGGGGTATCCTAAACAAGGAACAATGTTTCTTCAACACAAGGAACACTGTTTCTTCTAAACAAGGAACAATGTGTCTTCTAAACAAGGAACAAGGGTTCTTCTAAACAAGGAACAAGGGGTCTTCTAAACAAGGAACAAGGGGTCTTCTAAACAAGGATCAAGGTGTCTTCGAAACAAGGAACAAGGGGTCTTCTAAACAAGGAGTCTTCTAAACAAGGAACAAGGGGTCTTCTAAACAAGGAACAATGTTTCTTCTAAACAAGGAACAAGGTGTCTTCTAAACAAGGAACAAGGTGTCTTCTAAACAAGGAACAAGGTGTCTTCTAAACAAGGAACAACGTGTCTTCGAAACAAGGAACATGGTGTCTTCTAAACAAGGAATCTTCTAAACAAGGAACAAGGGGTCTTCTAAACAAGGAACAATGTTTCTTCTAAACAAGGAACAAGGTGTCTTCGAAACAAGGAACAAGGGGTCTTCTAAACAAGGAACAAGGGGTCTTCTAAACAAGGAACAAGGGGTCTTCTAAACAAGGAACAAGGGTTTCGAAACAAGGAACAAGGTGTCTTCGAAACAAGGAACAAGGTGTTCGAAACAAGGAACAAGGGTCTTCAAACAAGGAACAAGGGGTCTTCTAAACAAGGAACAAGGTGTTCTAAACAAGGAACAAGGTGTCTTTGAAACAAGGAACAAGGGGTCTTCAAACAAGGAACAAGGGTTCTAAACAAGGAACAAGGGTCTTCTAAACAAGGAACAAGGGTCTTCTAAACAAGGAACAAGGGGTCTTAAACAAGGAAACAAGGGTCTTCTTTAAAACAAGGAACAAGGGTCTTCTAAACAAGGAACAAGGGGTCTTCTAAACAAGGAACAAGGGGTCTTCTAAACAAGGAACAAGGGCTTCTAAACAAGGAACAAGGGTCTTCTAAACAAGGAACAAGGGGTCTTCTAAACAAGGAACAAGGGTCTTCTAAACAAGGAACAAGGGGTCTTCTAAACAAGGAACAAGGGGTCTTTAAACAAGGAACAAGATGTCTTCTAAACAAAGGAAACAAGGGTTCTAAACAAGGAACAAGGGTTCTAAACAAGGAACAAGGGGTCTTCTAAACAAGGGAACAAGGTGTTCTAAAACAAGGAACAAGGGGGTCTTCTAAACAAGGAACAAGGGGTCTTCTAAACAAGGAACAAGGTGTCTTCTAAACAAGGAACAAGGGGTCTTCTAAACAAGGAACAAGGGGTCTTCTAAACAAGGAACAAGGGGTCTTCTAAACAAGGAACAAGGGGTCTTCTAAACAAGGAACAAGGGGTCTTCTAAACAAGGAACAAGGGGTCTTCTAAACAAGGAACAAGGGGTCTTCTAAACAAGGAACAAGGGGTCTCTAAAACAAGGAACAAGGGTCTCTAAACAAGGAACAAAGATGTCTTCTAAAACATGGAACAAGGGTCTTCTAAAACAAGGAACAAGGGTCTTCTAAACAAGGAACAAGGGTCTTCTAAACAAGGAACAAGGTGTCTTCTAAACAAGGAACAAGGGGTCTTCTAAACAAGGAACAAGGGGTCTTCTAAACAAGGAACAAGGGGTCTTCTAAACAAGGAACAAGGGGTCTTCTAAACAAGGAACAAGGGGTCTTCTAAACAAGGAACAAGGGGTCTTCTAAACAAGGAACAAGGGGTCTTCTAAACAAGGAACAAGGGGTCTTCTAAACAAGGAACAAGGGGTCTTCTAAACAAGGAACAATGTTTCTTCTAAACAAGGAACAAGGTGTCTTCGAAACAAGGAACAAGGTGTCTTCTAAACAAGGAGTCTTCTAAACAAGGAACAAGGGGTCTTCTAAACAAGGAACAATGTTTCTTCTAAACAAGGAACAAGGGGTCTTCTAAACAAGGAACAAGGGGTCTTCTAAACAAGGAGTCTTCTAAACAAGGAACAATGTTTCTTCTAAACAAGGAACAAGGTGTCTTCGAAACAAGGAACAAGGTGTCTTCTAAACAAGGAGTCTTCTAAACAAGGAACAAGGGGTCTTCTAAACAAGGAACAATGTTTCTTCGAAACAAGGTGTCTTCGAAACAAGGAACAAGGGTTCTTCTAAACAAGGAACAAGGGGTCTTCTAAACAAGGAACAAGGGGTATCCTAAACAAGGAACAATGTTTCTTCAACACAAGGAACACTGTTTCTTCTAAACAAGGAACAATGTGTCTTCTAAACAAGGAACAAGGGTTCTTCTAAACAAGGAACAAGGGGTCTTCTAAACAAGGAACAAGGGGTCTTCTAAACAAGGATCAAGGTGTCTTCGAAACAAGGAACAAGGGGTCTTCTAAACAAGGAGTCTTCTAAACAAGGAACAAGGGGTCTTCTAAACAAGGAACAATGTTTCTTCTAAACAAGGAACAAGGTGTCTTCTAAACAAGGAACAAGGTGTCTTCTAAACAAGGAACAAGGTGTCTTCTAAACAAGGAACAACGTGTCTTCGAAACAAGGAACATGGTGTCTTCTAAACAAGGAATCTTCTAAACAAGGAACAAGGGGTCTTCTAAACAAGGAACAATGTTTCTTCTAAACAAGGAACAAGGTGTCTTCGAAACAAGGAACAAGGGGTCTTCTAAACAAGGAACAAGGGGTCTTCTAAACAAGG